>NC_079189.1:483640489-483947412 GCF_029499605.1 Hyla sarda
GGCATGCATTGTGCATGCCACCCAGTTTTCCTAGTCTCCTACAGCCCCAGCACTGATAGGCTGCTTGTCCTCCCTGTACTTTATGATCCTTTACAGTACCCAGTGATATTCCCACCAGTTAAAGATTGGTATCAGTTTAACTTAAAACAGGTCAACCAAACAACAGGTAAAACCAACCAGAAAAAAAGTTTCAGCTAGGGATTTCTATGAATACAGGGTAATGGTATGAGAAACTGATCCAGGGATTTATTCTAATTGCCCTATTGGAGTTGGGAAATAATTTTTACCTAGTACGAGTTTTTTGTTTTTTTTGCCTTCCTCTGGATCAACTTAGCAGGGATATATGTTGAACTTGATGGACTCTGGTCTTTTTCCAACCTTCTGAACTATGAGCTAAACTGAACAGAACCAAACATTAAACTGTAGGCAATTATTCCATTAGCTCATCTTCTTTTATATGTTATCATTGTTGCTCCTCTATCACAAGGTTTAGGAGGGCAGACTGGGCAACATGATACTCAGCTTGTAGAATATGAAGCTAGCACTTCTAACAATAAGGGATTAGATTTCTTCAGATGTTGATCACTTAATCATAATGAAAAATATTTTCAGTTTTATTTTTGCCAAACAACGATTTTCCACATAAATAACATTTATTTGTAAGCATATTTACTTGCAGAAAGATTAATATAATAGATGCTCAGTTATATTATATGGGTTATTATTTACATTTGAAGTAAAGGCGTTCTGACATGCGTAATTTTCAAGGGGGAAACAATTTAAGTTCACTTATGGCAATTATTCATAACACTTACAAAGGTCACACTTTTCCTTAGGTGATGCATTAACTTGTTTTGATCTGTTGCAGACCTCAATTTAAATACAATTAGAGGCAAAATTAATGTTTCATATCATTGTATTAAATCTCACGAGGTGTAAAGTTACAAATTACAAGATATTTATAGCAAAATTGCTGGATAAACACTTGTTTAGTGTAAACTGTGGTAAGCATGATATATTTACTTTAGCAATAGAATTAAATTAAACTTACATAAGCATTCAGAAACTGATCTATGATTTGAACTGATCTACATAATAGCTTAATTCTACAGCACATGCCCAAAGTCCAATGCTTTTTATATCTTTATACCTGTCTTTTCTGCTGGGTGTAATGGGTCTTCTTATTGATTAGTGATGAGCGGCATAGGCCATTTTCGAGGGGGGTGGTTGGGGGTGTCCCAGCGGCCGGACCCCGGCGATCAGGCATCCTATCCCCTATCCTTTAGATAGGGGATAAGATGTTTAGTGCCTGAGTACCACTTGAACAAAATGCTTAGTTTTAACTCATGCTTGTGGCAGCTGGAGATAGTAAGAAAGAGGGCTGCTTTTTGCAGTTTGTGTAACTTTATTGACGAGAATTGCGCATATGGTGTAGCCCCCTATGCTATGCTGCTTTTGCATCTCCCATTAACATTGCTAGAAGTTACACAAATTGCATTACTCATCCCCTTCTGCGGACTTTGGGCTTATGCATATAGGCCTGAGGGGGCGTTAAAGCCATTTGGGGAGAAGGGTGTACCTATTTACGACCATGGAATTGAAACTAGTAAAAAATAAGAGCAATTGAAAGTTAGGCTTTACTAGTACGTTTATGCAATGTTCCTCATATTCTATGCATATTTTCCTAGAAATAAAGAAACTCATTTGAACTAATAGATAGCTGCTTTTACCAGCCCATTTCATTTTTTGTTATGAGAATATATAATATGCACAGATCATTATGAAAATTTCATTAAGAAAGCTAATATTGCAGAATCATTCAGGGATAGACATGTAACACCTTTACTAGGGAAATATTATTGAATATTAATAAGATCATACAGAATTTCCTATGGGTTTATGGGACTTTTAGCAATTGTATGTACTGCTTTCTTTAGTGGCGGAGAACAGAGTTGCTAAGATTTAGTACCCGTTAATGAGACAGTATGGTGGGTCAGTGGTAAGTGCTGTTGCCCAGTAGTACTGGGGTTCTAGGCTCAAATCTCAACAAGTACGACATCTGCAACGAGTTTGTAGCTTGGGGAGCCGTGTTTGTTCTGGGTACTCTGGTTTCCTCCTCCATTCCAAAACATTACAGATAGGTGAATTTAGAACGTGAGCTCCAACGGAGACAGGGACAAATTGAGTGAGCAGTGTGCAGCACTGCAGAACATGTGTGTGCTATATAAATAAAGAATTATTATTATAATGGTTCCTTGACTGAAATTAAAAAATAACACCACAGTAACTAGGGGAAAGAAGGACTGAGAGACCAAGTTGAATGGTATGAGATGGCCTTTTAAACTGATACTCATCCTCGCTCTTTCCTATTGCCCTAACATCCATGATGATGTGTCAAGGCTTAAAGGGGTACTCTGGTAGAAAACTATTTTTTTCATATCAACTGGCTCCAGAAAATGAAACTAATTTTTAAATGACTTATATTACAAAATCTTAATCCTTCCAGTTCTTATCAGCTGCTATATGCTGCAGAGGAAGTTAAGTTGTTCTTTTCTGTCTGACCACAGTGCTCTCTGCTGACACCTCTGTCTGTGTCAGGAACTGTCCAGAGTAGGAGCAAATCCTCACAGCAAATTTCTCCTGCACCGGACAGTTCCTGGCATGGACAGAGGTGTCAGCAGAGAGCACTGTTGTCAGACAGAAAATAACTACACAACTCTGTAGTATACAGCAGCTTATAAGTACTGGAAGGATTAAGATTTAGCAATAGAAGTCATTTACAAATCTGTTTATCTTTCTGTCACCAGTTAGTTTGAAAAACATTGTTTTCCACTAGAATACCCCTTTAAGAATATTCTGCCCTTGGGTAAAACAGCAGTTACAGGGTTACAGTAGTGGCGAGTTCATTGCACCTAAGGCCCAGGGTGTTTACAAAACTTGGCCCCTCTCCCCAACATACCTATAGTCAGCTGTGACATGTTTTATATTAGTTAAACATTAAAGCAAGTATCCAAAAGTAAAAAACAGATTTACCAATTGAACAATGACGGCAGTGACATGGATGTACCAGTATAGCATGTTATTGCTGACACTGGAGTTACCAAATACCAGCATGCACTACTACATCCATGCCATGGCCACTACCTTCACCACCACACACTGACTAATGCCCCTATACTGTATGCAACACTTTTTATATAGACCACTATATCCCCCATACTGTAACCTTATAGGGGGACATTTAGCAAGTCACACAAAAATTTGCACATGCGCCTAAGCACTTTTTTTGTGAACATTTTGTGAGTAAGCAAAAAGTTACAAAAAGCCTTACCAAAGCAAATTTCAGTTTTCACTTTGCAGTGGTCAGGTATTTATGATTTGCATATAGGCAAAAAATTAGCAAATCCCTTACAAAAAGTTGCAAGTCTGCTCCAGGTTTGACCTGGAGTACAAAACTCCCAAGCATGTGAGCAAATAAAAAAAGCCACAAAAAAAGTCTCACAAAAGTCTCAGCTGCAACTTTACTGTTTTGCTTATGTGCTCCAAATTTATCAACCCCTATGATATATCAACAACGTATGATAAATATGTAGCACATAAACAAAACTAAAGCAAAAGAAAAATGACTTCAGAACTTGCTTACATATGCAAACAATGATGAATGTCCCCCATTGTGATTACAGTGCTGTTACATCCAGTGGCCTTAGTGTTGACTTGTTTTAGCTGTGAGTCATCGCCTGAGAATCTGTCAGGAAAACATCTTAGGCTCTGTACTTTTGCAGGGCTTTTCCCATCTCTATACAAACATTTAATCCATAGTGTTTTAAATGCTGATAATGCCTTCTTTTGTGCTCCTCTAACAGTAATAGTTCTCCTAAAAACTATGCATCTACACAGTAGTTGCCTCACAACAATGCCCAACTCAGTAGATAGGTCCCCAATAGTGCCCACTTAGTAGTTTTTCCCTTACAGTGTCCACACACAGTAGTTACCCCCAATAGTGCATCCACATAGTTATTTCCTCCAGTAATGGCCCCACAAAACAGTCACCCTCAATAGTGCCAACACATAGTAGTTTGGTCCCCAATAGTGCCTACCTAGTAATTACTGCCATTATAGTGTCCACATACAGCAGTTACCCCTCCAATAGTGCACACACACAGTAGTTAAACGCCAATAGTGCCCCCACACAATAGTTAACCCAAATAGTGCCTACATAGAGTATTTAGGTCCCCAATAGTGGTTCCTACATTAGTTAGCAATAGATAGGCCCTAAACTGCCCTTCACAGCAGTTAGAGTCCACAGTAGCATCCCTCAAAGTAGATAGACCCCAAAGTTCCCATAGTTCCTTCAATAGCGTTAGATCCTTCAATAGTGTTCATCTCCCTGTAGACAGTCTCCAAATAATGACCCATACACAGTGGATAGTATCCCCCATTCAACATTGTCTGCTCTGTGCAATAGAGTTGCTCTTTCTGAGGGATGTGTTCAGTGCAGGCAGAATGAGGATGACATCATGCTGAGTGTGCTGGGAAGCAACATCTCTACTGCAACTAATCCCTTGTAGCTGCAGACATAAAGATGCTTGACACTACAAGTGAAGAGGCCAATTAAAATCTGACACTAGGTACCAACTTACTTGCACATATAAGTGATCCAGTAAAGAGGTACCAGTAAAAGCCTGGAAGAATAACCTTTAAGACAAAGTTTTTTGATCAACTTTTGTTTAAACAGTTTATGAAACCACATATAACAAGAGGCATGGATGCATTACTAACTAGGGTTCGAGAAAATGTATGAAAAAAAAAAATTCAGTCTCAGCATTGCCGGTTGCCTTTCCCCTCCTTCTTCCCACTTGTGTTATATTATGTGCGAGTATTACAGTTCAATAGCTGTAATATTTTAACCAAAAAGTAAGAATAGTGTTTGCAAAAAAACTGAAAATAAAAAGTCACAGAAGAATATCAAAGACTAATGCATACTAATAACCACAGACAGATAAGGGCAACAAACTACCAAACCCCCTATACTAGACTGAAAAATGTAGTGACGTTAGTCGGAAATAATATACAAAAATTTACTCCAAACAAAACACTAACACAGGTATATATGAAAAAATCACATTTTCTCTGTTAAGTATTATTAACAACATTCATATATAAAAATGAATCCACAACAAGAGAAAACTGAACAAGAATAAATGCTGAGGTGGTGCAAACACCTAGTAAAACGTTACCTGGTAACTGTTCTCATGGCATGCATAAGTTGGTAGATCATAACAAAGAAGATAAGTAAAGGTCACATTAAATTTATAAATAGGGTAAGGGTGCTAATGTCACATCTGGGCAGTAAAGGAGTGCACACTATTCTCGCCCACTCCCCAATCCCTGCCTACTTACGTACCCACCCTAGGCAACGAGTCTGTAACCCCGGTGACAGTCCCTCGCTATACAAGTGAGGGGAGTCACAGTCAAAATAATAAAATACAATAATAAAGACACGGGTCAAGGTACAGTAGGGAACAGACAGACTAACAGAAGCAAAACTAACACACTAACACAATAAGTCAAAGTCCACTATCCGCGTCAAAAAAAGGAGAAATTTAAATACAAAATCGCTAATACCAGTGAAGATTTAGAGAGTGGAGCCAAAGGGTCAGAATGCCAGATATTACAGAAGCAGTAGAAAGCTAGTTAGGAGTACAAACTGAGCTCTTTAGCAGACAAAGACTGGGAGTAGAATGCCAGCTTATATGGAGTCAGAACAGGTGCTCCAATCAAGGTCAGCTGACCATTCCAGACAGCCTGGCATAATCCAGCAACAAAAAACAACAAAGAACCTGTCAGAACCTTTTAACCCTATAGGTTCTGACAGTACCCCCCCCCCTCTTTTAGGAGGGGCCACCGGACACTTCACAACCTGAGAGGAAAGAGGTCTTGACTTGGATACAGATGGACCATCAATGTCCTCATCTGTATCCTCATCCTCCAAATCACACCACTCATTGGTGTCCTCACAGTCATCCTCCAGAATCTCACTACTTCCCTCTGACTGAAAGTCAAAAGGGGTTCACTCCACACTCTTATTGCCCATGGTATCACATGACGCCGGTTCAGCCAGAGACTAATGCAAAACAGGCTTTACAATATTCTTAGATGTTAAGTCAGATTGTACACTAGACAGAACAATGCCCCCCAGAAGAACACTGCCAGGCGAAGTTCTCTGAGAGGCATGACATACCTGTGCACCCAAGTGGCCTCCACGATTGCCACTTGGACACGGACACTTGACACAGGAGGCAATGAAGTGTGCATTCTCCCCACAGTAAAAACACAGTCCATTTAGTTGAAGAAATCTTCTTCACTCCTCTGGGGTACAAATTGACCCTATTTGCATGAGCTCCACCTCAGCTTATGTGGAGTCAGAACAGGTGCTCCAATCAAGGTCAGCTGAACCTAGGTTATGACAGCTAGTAATGCAGTGAACAAAATGGTACTTGATAGTTCTAGCTATATCTTACATATAAGGTGCCAGTGCAGACAGGATAAAAGTCCCACATATGAAGGAAAAGTGTGAACCTAACACATGAGCAATATGAAACCAGTGTACCAGCCCAGTTACCCACCAGTCCTCCAATGATTTTTCCCAGAGAGGCTTAGACTGAATAAAATGGACTATGTAAATCTACTGTATTTTAAGGGGATGCAATTTGTAAATATCATGTATTTAGAACTAAATCACAATACAAGAATTGATTTAACAGTTTAAAAAATTCAGATAATTTGCCATGAAACAGCAAGGAAAATAAGTAATCAGATCAAAGAGTAGTGAGATGACTCCTAGAACAATTTGTTCCTTAAAAATGAGACAGTCATAGGTTTAAAATAGATATGCAAAGTAGTTTGGGAGGCAGAATTAAATCCTAGCAGAGAGAAAAACAGGTGGGTGAAATAAAAACATTTAACCCAGAAAACTCAATTTCACATCTATTTGAACACTCCCAGCTGATTTTAGTAAACTTACCAGAGACACATCAAGCATATTTTTAGAGTAAAAAAACATGGTGAAAGAAAACAAATTATTAAATCCGCGAATCGAGAAGGTGAGACGTCGATAAATACTGTTTATTTCATCTAATGATTGAAACTGATATGTTTGTGTTTCCTTCCAGGTTTTGTGAGCTGATACACAGACCATTTATGAAAGTTCAATGGCCCACATTTATCATTGTCGTTAGACATTTTTTTGTGTCTAAAAAAGGGGCAAAAAAGGCGCAAGCAGGGTTTTTTGCGCCTTTTTTTGCCCCTTTTTGTTTACACATTTCTGCTGATTTTGAGTTGCAATCCACTGATTTTGGCAATAGACATAATATGGAAGGGAGTTGCAATCCACTGATTTTGAGTTGCAATCCACTGATTTTGGCAATAGACATGATATGGAAGGGATTTATCATTGTGCCTTTTTGAAAAAAGGAGCAAAAAAGGCGCAAAGCCACTGAAAAGTCTCTAAAACTACACCAGCCCAGACATGGTGTAGCTTTTTGGTGTATGTGTAGACAGAAATTTCAGAAAATGTGGACCTGCACAAAATTTATCAAAGCTCTTTTACCTTTTCATAAATTTGGTGCTCCTACACATTATATGCACACAAAAAAAAAAGGTGTAAAGAAATGCTTCACTTGCACTGCAATGATAAATGTGGGCCAATGTATCTATGTACACCTTTGAACCAATTTCATTGCCTTGCATGTATTTTTAACAAATAAAAAAAAAATTGCAGTTGGTTTTCTAAAGTTCCCATCCTTTGGCTTCTGCAGCTTTCATGTATATACAATACAAAACTAGCTGCTGAATGCTGTTCTGTCCTCAGTCCACAAGACACCTCTCTAAAAGCTCAGTCTGTAGCCCCTCTTTGAACTCTCCTAAAGGGTAGTTTAAAGGGATACACCAGTGGAAAATCTTATTTATTTTTTCAAATCAACTGGTACCAGAAAGTTATACAGAATTGTAAATTACTTCTATTAAAAATCTTAACCCTTCCAGTACTTATCAGCTGCAATATGCTCCAGAGGAAGTTGTATGGTTCTTTCCAGTCTGACCACAGTGTTCTCTACAGACACCTCTGTTCATGTCAGGAACTGTCCAGAGCAGGAGAGGTTTGCTATTGTGATTTGCTCCTACCCTGGACAGTTCCTGACATGGACAGAGGTGTCAGCAGAGAGCACTGTGGTCAGACAGAAAAGAACAACTCAACCTTTTCTATAGTATACAGCAGCTGATAAGTACTGGAAGGATTAAGATTTTTATATAGAAGTAATTTACAAGTTTGTTTAACTTTCTGGAGCCAGTTGATGTGAAAAATCTAAAACTAAATAAATATGGTTTGAGTTTAGAATTTAGTTTTTTACTTATAAATAAGGAGGGGGGGGACTTTGCTCCTTTGCTCCTTGAGTGCAGATGCTTTTCTCCACATATTTTTTTCATAGAATGTCAAAGAGTTGAGGGAAATTTAGTAAAAGTTTGCATGATATGTGGTAAATTGTGTGCAAGTAGACTTAAGAAGGCTGTTAAATGTAAATTAATATTGTGATGCAGGAACACTTATTTCCTATCCAAAGTGTCTGATTGCAGGGGGTCTGATGGCTGGGACCCCCCGTGATCTCCTGCATGGCACCTTGCTCTTCACAGGAAAGGAGTGTGTTGACTCCCACACAAAGCGTTGAGTGTCAGCCGACACTTTGTGTGGGGGTCGATACACTTCATTCCTGGGGAGAGCCAGGGTGTTGGCAGGAGATCACAGGAAGTCCCAGTGGTTGGACCGTCCTCAATCAAACACTTATACCCTATCCAAAGGATAAGTGTTTCTGCACCATTTGTACTGTATAAGAATGAAAAAAAGACAGAGCTCTCATAGGGCAGTACGTTTGATCAGATGTAAATATTTAGAGTGAGCGGTATATGCAATAACCACTCACCTTGCCTGGTAGCATTAGGCATGCAGCAACCTGGATTGTCTCTGTGTGGAGGTAACGGTGCAACCGTCCAGAGATGTCGAGGAGGTGGTAGCCTCACTCGATAGTAGATAATCAGGATAGAAGGGGGAAAAAAACTCTGGATCCTCGCCGCCACCCGTTGCAATAAACTTCAGAAGTCACTGGTACAATTATAAATAAAGAATATTTTAATTGTACCAGTGACTTCTGAAGTTTATTGCAACGGGTGGCGCCGAGGATCCAGAGTTTTTTTTCCCCTTCTATCCTGTTTCTGCACCATAGTACTCCTTTAACATGTGTAAGAAAGTCTTTTTCTAGAGATCTGCTTGGGATGGTGTAAAATAGGTAATTTTTCTGTGCTCTGCGAAAATTGCACTTCCTACATTTTTTACCACTGTTTGCACAACCAAAGAAAAAAGTCTGCCAAGTCAGTTTTGCAAAAACCATTTAAGATACAAAAATGTTTAAAATTTGAAAAATATTTGTACAAATTTACACAAGCAAAAATATGCAAACAATATTCACCAAAATGAAGACTAAAACCAATGATAAATTATGTAAAACTAAATTAGATTATAATTTTTCTAATTAATAGCATATGTTTTTAGAGATCAAGTAGGGGAGAAATTATGGAATTACCTTGTAAATTGCATTTTTAAATCAAATATTGGTTCAAATCTAAAAATATTGGCCCCAGTCTAAATCTCTTTTAAATTTAACTGTGCATTGCATGGCCAGCCGATGCACTGTGGCAGATTTATTAAAAGGCAGATGCTTCTTAATAAATATACTGAGAAAAAAGGCCATGTGAGTTCACTTAAAGGGCTACACTACCCCAAGACATTTTATTCCCTATCCCTATCTTAATAAACATGCTGAAAAAATGCCATGGTGAATTTACTTAAAGGTGTACTCCGCTCCTAGACATCACATTCCTTATCCAAAGGATAGGGGATAAAATGTCTGATCAATGGGGGGTCTGGTCAATGGGAGCTTCCATGATTGTGACAACACAACAAGCCCGTGACATGAATGGAGGAGGAGTGACGGCTGTGGAACCTGGAGTTTGTCCATCATTCTGCATGGAGCGGAGTTTGGGGTGCCATGCCAGAGATCACAGGAGGGCGGTAATAGCGACTAGACCCCCTGATCAGAAGTTTTGGGGTGAATTACCCTTTTAAGACCAGTGTGTGGTAAGCCACTGCATAGACAGTTTAAAGGAGTACTTTGGTGGAAATTTTTTTTTTTAATCAACTGGTGCCAGAAAGTTTAACAGATTTGTAAATGACTTCTATTAAAAAATCTTTATCCTTCCAGTAATTTTTAGTAGCTGTATGCTATAGATGAAATTCTTTTCTTTTTGAATTTCTTTTTTGTCTTGTCCACAGTGCTCTCTGCTGACACATGATGCCGGTATCAGGAACTGTCCAGAGCAGGAGAAAATCCCCATTGCAAAGCTATGCTGCTCTGGACAGTTCCTGACACAGAGGTTCCTGACAGAGGTGTCAGCAGAGAGCACTGTGGACAAGACAAAAAAGAAAAGAATTCCTTCTGTAGCATACAGCTGCTAAAAAGTACTGGAAAGTGTGAGAAGGTGAAGGGCATGGTGGTTGATGGGCGATACATGTCACCAAGGCTCCTGGCCTTGGTGAAGTAAGAGCCGATATTTATTCAGTGTCTGTGCTGCGATGCAGACTGACACTGTGGCCGTAGTTGTCTGGAAGGACAATCCTGGACGGCTCTTACTGGGAATGGTCGGGTGTAGGGTGGGGGCCATTCCTCACATTCCTGGCCATCTTTTGTTGGCCTAAAAGCTAGGCTGCCTCATCAACTAGGAGGATTTGAATGTTGCAGCTCACACTGCCAGAGAGAGCTGTGTGTAAAGATCTTCCTTGAGAGTGTGGAAGCTGCTGAGCAGACTTCTTGGGGACTTGGAAAAGACTTGTTTGATGCCGCATGGTGTGGACTCCTAAGGAATGCATGTGGACTTTTGTTACTTTTTTCGTTGTTCTGCTTTTAAGACTGTTTGGTGTCTGCCAAGTGTGAATAAAACACTGAACTTTGATTTGAAAAGTCATGTTTCCGTGCCTCTATACTGCAACCGCACCTGTCTGCAAGAGCGAGTCATCGCAAAGGGTAAAGATTTTTTTAATAGAAGTCATTTACAAATCTGTTTAACTTCCTGGCACCAGTTGATTTAAAAAAAAAATGTTTTCCACCAGAGTACCTCTTTAAGCTGCAGGACATAAAGATTCATCATGCCACATTTACATATTCCTGCTCATTGCGTTAATATACGTCATAGGAATGGGTTAAGAACATAAAATGACTGAACACTAGTAAAAATATCAAAGAACTTAGAACTTTCTTAGTGTTCCTTAGAACTTGCTTTGATATTCCTGAAAGCCTATTAATAGAGAAAGTCTCCTTATCTCCTTAAGGACACAGCCCATTATAACCTTAAGGACCAGAGCATTTTTTGCACATCTGACCACTGTCACTTTAAAGGGGTTCTCCCTTGTTTATACTGATTTTTGTTATTATGTTTGTGTGTTATGTGTGTATAAGTATGTGTTTTTTTTATGTGCGTTGTGATTATGTATATATGTATTTTCTTACCTTTTGTGAAGATCCGGAAGCTGGTCCCTTTTTCTTCCAGTGGCTTGCTGTGTACCTCGGCCTCTGCCATGTTGTTTTCGGTACGTGGGATGTCGGGGGTGTGTTCTTGCTTCTGTCCTTCCTATCTTCTGACATCCGAGGCAAATCTTTTCTTCCTGTTTCTTCCGTGGCTCAGTGACGAATCTGCGGCCTCTTCCGGCGCATGTGCAGGTAGGTTTTTTTTTTGACATACTGTCTGTGCTTGCGCGAAGCTACGCTATTAGCGTAGACCTAATGTACGCTACGCTGTTAGCGTAGCACTTGCGTACTCGCGCATGCGCAGACAGTTTGTCAATAAGACAAAAAAAACTTTATTGGTAAAAAAAAAAAAAAAACTACCGCAGATTCGTCGCTGAGCCACGGAAGAAACAGGAAGGAAAGATTTGCCTCGGACGACAGAAGATAGGAAGGACAGAAGCAAGAACACACCCCCCAACATCCCACATACCGAAAACAACATGGCGGAGGCCGAGGTACACAGCAAGCCACTGGAAGAAAAAGGGACCAGCTTCCGGATCTTCACAAAAGGTAAGAAAATACATATATACATAATCATAACACACATAAAAAAAAACACATACACACATAACACACAAACATAATAACAAAAAACAGTATAAACAAGGGAGAACCCCTTTAAGCATTAATAACTCTGGGATGCTTTTCCTAATCCTTCTGATTCCAAGATAGTTCTTTTGTGACATATTCTACTTTATGTTTGTGGTAAATTTTCATTGATACTTGCATCATTTCTTGGTGAAAAATTCAAAAATGTTATGAAAAATTTGAAAATTTTGCATTTTTCCAACTTTGAAGCTCTCTGCTTGTGAGGAAAAAAGACATTATAAATACATTTTTATTGATTCACATATATAATATGTCTACTTTATGTTGGCATCATCAAGTTAACATGTTTTTACTTTTGGAAGACACCAGAAGGTTTCAAAGCTCAGCAGCAATTTTCAAATTTTTCACAACATTTTTAAAATCGGAATTTTTCAGGGACCAGTTTTGAAGTGGATTTTAGGGGCCTTCATATTAGAAATGCCACACAAATGACCCCATTTTAAAAACTGCACTCATTAAAGTATTCAAAATGGCATTCAGAAAGTTTGTTATCCCTTTAGGTGTTTCACAGGAATAGCAGCAAAGTGAAGGCGATAATTCAAATTCAAAATTTTTTACACTCGCATGTTCTTGTAGACCCAGTTTTTGAATTTTTACAAGGGGTAAAAGGAGAAAAATCCCCCCAAAATTTGTAACCCAATTTCTCTTGAATAAGGAGATACCGTATATACTTGAGTATAAGCCAACCCGAGTATAAGCCGAGACCCCTAATTTCAACCCAAAATCCCAGGAAAAGTTATTGACTCGAGTATAAGCCTAGGGTGGGAAATACATCATCCCCCCTGTCATCATCCAGACCCGTCATTAACATCCTTATCATCATCACCGCCTGTCATCATCCAGACCCTCATCATCATCACCTGTCATCATCCCCTTGTCATCATCCCACACATCCCCCCTTCATCATCCCCTTGTCATCATCCCCACCCCCCTTCATCATCCCCTTGTCATCATCCCCACCCCCCTTCATCATCCCCTTGTAATCATCCCACACACCCCCCTTCATCATCCCCTTGTCATCATCCCCACCCCCCTTCATCATCCCCCCCCTTCATCATCCTCTTGTCATCATTCCACACCCCCCCTTCATCATCCTCTTCTCATCATCCGCCTTCAGTGGTCTTCAACCTGCGGACCTCCAGAGGTTTCAAAACTACAACTCCCAGCAAGCCCGGGCAGCCATCGGCTGTCCGGGCTTGCTGGGAGTTGTAGTTTTGAAACCTCCGGAGGTCCGCAGGTTGAAGACCACTGCGGCCTTCGACATCATCCAGCCCCCTCTCACCCCCCTTTAGTTCTGTACAGTACTCACCTCCGCTCGGTGCTGGTCCGGTCCTGCAGGACTGTCCGGTGAGGAGGTGGTCCGGTGGGATAGTGGTTCCGGGCTGCTATCTTCACCGGGGGCGCCTCTTCTCCGCGCTTCCGGCCCGGAATAGAGGCGTTGCCTTGACAATGATGCAGAAGTACGTTGGCAATGAACATACCTCTGCGTCGTTGTCAAGGCAACGTGACTATTCTGGGGCCGGGCCCGAAGCGCTTAGAAGAGGCCTCCCCGGTGAAGATAGCAGCCCGGAACCACTATCCCACCGGACCACCTCCTCTCCGGACAGTCCTGCAGCACCGGACCAGCGCCGAGCGGAGGTGAGTACTGTACAGAACTAAAGGGGGGTGAGAGGGGGCTGGATGATGTCGAAGGCCACAGTGGTCTTCAACCTGCGGACCTCCGGAGGTTTCAAAACTACAACTCCCAGCAAGCCCGGACAGCCGATGGCTGCCCGGGCTTGCTGGGAGTTGTAGTTTTGAAACCTCTGGAGGTCCGCAGGTTGAAGACCACTGCGGGTGGGGGAGTTCACTCGAGTATAAGCCGAGGGGGGTGTTTTCAGCACGAAAAATCGTGCTGAAAAACTCGGCTTATACTCGAGTATATACTGTACCTCATATGTAGATTTAAAGTGCTGTGTGGGGTTTTTGGGGGCATGTTGCATTTAGGAAGCCTCTATGGTGCCATAACAGAAAAAAACAAAAAACACATGACATACTATTTTGGAAATGAAACCCCTCAAGGCATGTAACAAGGGGTCCAGTGAACCTTTACACCGTCCAGTGAACCTTTACACCCCCCAGGTGTTTGATGACTTTTCTTTCAAGTCAGATGTGTAAATAAAAAATTAGTTTTTCCACTAAAATACAGTTTTTCCCCCAAAATTTACCATTTTTTACAAGGGGTAATGAGAGAGAATGCCCCTCAAAATTTGTAACCCCATTTCTTTGGAGTATAGAAATACCCCATGTGTGGGCATAAAATGCTCTGCAGGCAAACTACAATCCTCAGAAAAGAAGGAGCCACTTTTGGAGAGAGACTTTTGCTGAAATGATTTTTGGTTGTTATGTCACATTTAGGAAGCTCCTATGGTGCAATACCAGCAAAAAGAAAACCCACGTGGCATATTATTTATGAAACTACACCCCTCAAGGAACGTAACAAGGGGTACAGTGAGCCTTAACACCCCACAGGTGTTTGACCCCCCAGGTGTTCGTTAAAGTCTGATGTGTAAATGCAGTTTTTATTCCCAAATTTACAATTTTTTAAAGGGGTAATGTGAGAAAATGCCACACAAAATTTGTAACCCCATTTCTTACAAGTATGGAAATAACCCATGTGTGGACGTAAAATGCTCTGTGGGCGAACTACAATGCTCAGAAGAGAAGGAGCCACATTTGGTTTTTGGAGAGAACATTTTGCTGAAATGGTTTTTTGGGGCATGTCACATTTAGTAAGCCCGTATGGTGCCATAACAGCAAAAAAAAAACACAAATAAAAATACATACTATTTTGGAAACTACACCCCTCAAGGAACGTAACAAGCAGTACAGTGAGCCTTAACACCCCAAAAGTGTTTAGATTTTTTACACTAAAATGCTGGGGTTAACCCAAAGTTTTCATTTTTACAAGTGGTATCAGGAGAAAATGTCCCCCACAATTTGTGAATACATTTCTTTAGAGTAAGGACATACCTTTTAAATTTTATGTAAACTGCTCTGCGGTTGCACTCCAGGTCTCAGAAGAGCAGGAGCACCTTTTGAAGAATTTTGCTGGAATCGGTCAGGGGCCTTGAACGTTTACAGAGCTGCCATTGTGCAAAAACAACGGGACCATAATTTTGGAAACTACACCCCTCAAGGACTACAATACCAATACCCGAGGAGTACAATGAGTATTTAAACCTCACAGGTGTTTTGAACAGTGGGCTGTAAAATGCCAAAATATTTTTTTTCTGCAAAAATGCAGGTGTTACCCCAAATTTTTCATTTACACAAAGGATAATAGGAGAAAATGCACCCCCCCCATGTTGTAACCCCATTGCTTCTGAGTATGGAAATACTCCATATGTGGACGTAAAATGCTGTGCAGGCGCATAACAGGCTCAAAAGTCATAGGGCTATGTTTGCATTTGAGGCCTATGCAGAGCTGGCTTTAAGGCAGGGAAAATCGGGCAATTGACCAGGGCCCCATCCCCCAGGGGCCCCCCGCTGGCTGCTCAGTGTCAGATCCAGGGGGGCAACTGCTAAATACTTGTCTGGGGGTCGGACTCCTATTACGAGCGGCATGGATGCTCCTACTAGTGTCGGCCACTGGGTCACTATCATGCGGGGGGATGGCCTTGCCTGGCGGTGTCTCCACCACCATGCAGGGGGCTCATCATCAAAACTAGATGACGAGGAGGACGGGGAAGAACACAGGAAAGTAGGATCTTCCTTGTCCTCACTGGCAGATTCGGTGTCGGAGGCAAGTAAGGCATATGCATCATCCACCAAATATATGCCCGGCGGGTCATCACTTGTTTTTTCTATGGTGGTGGGGTTGGAGGGGATGTGTGCGGGGGAGGGGGGGCTGGGGAAGTGTGTGTGTTTGTGCTTGGGTGCAAACTATATAACGGTGTGTGATTATAAGTCACACACCGTTATTTTTTAACATAAAAAAAAAGCTGCAACCTAAAAAAAAAAAAAAGGGTGGCAAATCGCAGCACCCTGAAGCCTTAATAGGGCCCGGGTCATGCTAAAAAAAAAAATGTGAAGCAGACCCTTGGGGACCTAGGGTCAGGGGGTGGGATTTTTTTTTGTACTTTTTTTTTTAACACCTACCTGTCCCTCACTATTCACTCTACCTGCTCAAAGGGTGGCAAGAGGCCACTTTCTCTTTTTGGAGGGGCACAGATCTTCACAGAGTGGGGGTCCCTAGGTGGGCTTGCATTGCTGAGAGAAGAGGACATTAACCCCTCCTCTGCCAGCTGCTATTTGTCGGACAATCATCCGACCAATAGCAGCTCTCCTGGGGAGGTGACATCATTGCCACCTCCCCCTTGCAATAGGAGGTGATTAGTGGTGTATAGTACGCCACCGATCACCTTCTGATTCTAGGTCATCAGGTAACACATGACCCTTATGACTGGAATCTCCGCAGATAGGCGGTGTGGATTCACCATCAATCTGCCGGGGGTCTCAGGACCCCCCAGGCGATGTCATGGGATGCTTGCTGAATAATTTCAGCAGGCATCCCGGTTCGGTCCCCGCCTGGCCAACGGCAGGGACTGGAATTCCCATGGGCGTACAGGTATGACCTGGGTCTTTAAGTCCCAGGACGCCAGGACATACTTGTAGGCCCTGTGTCCTGGACAGGTTATGACTACTTAAAGCTTGTACAAAAATGTATGAGAACTGTTATAAAAATAGCTGGTATCGGGGAGTGGGCTATCTTTTTACCTTTATTTTCATTCACAGTAGTAGGACAACTTACTGAGCCATTCCCAACTGGGGCAAGGAATTGTGCAATACTTTAACAAAATTACCAAAGTTTTTTTGTGATCATCCACTCCTTTCAATAGCTGTGTGTCCCATCATAGTGGCACAGTACCTGGGAACCACCAAATACATACTTGATAGCACCAGGCTCTTCCTGGGCCTAGTCTTCTTTCTGTAAGCACTCCTACCCTGCCCCAAACTCCCCCCCCCCCCCCCCCAACTGCCAGCCCAGACCCTCTTTCCCAGCTAACCCAAACATATCTTGTTAGTTTTCATAGAGAATCATGGCTTGCTGTTTAGACAATTTAAGTAAAGGTAACATATATACAGAATATGCAGTCACATATATTCATACTAATAGTGGCCATACACCTTGGCCGAACAATCATTCAACCAAAAGCTCTCTCCCAACCTCCCATACACATGAACATTTGGCACAAAACAAGCTTTTATTTCCTCTATGGGGAGATGTAAGCTGCAAATAGACAACTCTGGTGGTGATTTATTTGACCCAGAACAATAGGGTCAGGCAGTTGAAATCCAACATGTCCAATCCATTACGTTAGGAGGCCCCCATACACTTTAGGCAGCCAGCCATACCCAAAAAGTCCTAAAACTATTAGATTACTTATCAGGCAACTGATAATAGTCCATGTTCTCCCCTCCCATGTCACATGAAAAGGTTGTCATTTCTGAACAACATTTGGAATTGGTAAAGAAACATGAAAGGACATGTGTTCTCATTATACTGTATATAAATGTAGATCATTTACCAATGTCACTACCATTGCTTCTGTAACAGCAGAACTGTACTTAAAGGGGTACTCCAGTGCTTCAGCGTTCTGAACGATCACAAAGGCCGTGATCGTGACGTCATAACCACGCCCCTCGTGCCACCCCGCCTCTCCATTCATGTCTATGGAAGGTGGCGTGACGGCCAACATGCCTCCTGCCATAGACATAAATGGAGGAGGCATGATGTGATGTCACAAGGGGCATGGCCATGACATCATGAACACTGCCATAGGAACTTGGCATTTGTTTACAACGCTGGAGCTGCGGCAGATCGCAGGGGTGACCCAGCAGCGGGACTCCCGCTATCAGGCATCTTATCCCCTATCCTTTGGATAGGGGATAAGATGTCTAGCAGTGGAGTACCCCTTTAAAGGGGAAGTGAATGGAGCCAAATTGCAATACCACACACAACCTGGGGACAGACGTGGAGCTTTTATTGAAAGAAATTGGCTCTATTTTTCTATTCCTAGATAACCCATTTAAGCTCTAAAACATTTGTGTATTTTAGGTATCGCCTTCAATAGTCTGTATGGTGAACATAATAATAACAACCCTTTCCTGCAATTTTACTAACAAATACAAATCTTGCCTTGGCTCGGCTGTGTTTTGTGTCTTGTGCTTCTTACAATGCACCTCTTAACCTCTTGTCAGTGTGTTTGCTAAAGTTTTATGTAGGCAATTATTTTCCTTCAAAACAAAACATCCATACTCTCAGGTGAATCCAAGCAGTCCAAATGTAAAAATAATGTAAATTTAGAAAATCTACAGGCACTTAAAATATTTAGATGAAATAGCTGCATTTTGTGATAGAGTTACAAGAGGGTTTTTTATTTTTTTATCTTCTCTATCTGACTTTCTTTTCAATGACATTTCCCATGATGAGCACTCCAAAAGAATAGCAATTGCCTTTCTTGTCAGATTTGTTTTGTCAGTTCTGAATGCTGAGCCTTGCTTTGCCATTTTCAAGGTCTCTTTCAATCTTTGGAACACAGCTGGAGCTTCAATCAGGCATTCACTCCGTAAAGAAGTTGGCAGTTGATCCCTAACCAACTATGTGGAAGATATATAATATATTTCACAGTACACAGAGGAATACCCCCTTTCATTGCATCAGGAAAAAAAAAAAAAAAGACCGTATCACTTATGAATGCTTGTCTGAAAAATACAGCCCCCTTCTCTGCAGGGATATGAGCGCTCATAAATGAACTAAACTGACCCATAGTTGTCAGGTTGATTTGATTTTAACAAATCTATGATAAAAATCATTTTTCAGCTGTCAGGAAATGTTGTGCGTCTAAAGACAGCAACTGTTTACATATCATTTGACATCACGGAACTTTTCTTCAAAGAGGAGAAGGGAGCGCATTGTTCCGATGACATGTCACTGGAGTCCTTTCTTTTGCATATGATCTTTTTTGCAGTTTGTGTATTCAATGTGTGTGTCTTTCTTTTATCTCCCTCCTAAACAGCACTGGAGAATGCATCGGGGATTTCCACTTCAGCTGTCCTGTTTGTTCAACTGATTTTCACAGCCTTCTGTGTTGACCCATCTACAGAGTAGAAGACTAAATGAAACCCTTCTGTATGTCACACATGTTCTTTCTGGTACTGGGCTCTAATTTGCTTTATTAATTCAGTCACAATGGATGTCCAAACAACATTTCACCTTGGAGAATTGGAATCTATGTATTTCCATGTGAACGTTTTCCATAATGCTGTTTATTTGCAATTACAACAGCAGTGGAGAATAGTGAGTGATATATACATGTGCATTTCCCATTTCCATATAGAATGTGTATTCCGATTTGACTTGCTTATTTTGTCCTTCCATTTTGTAGGCATAGTGCGTTAATATTAATATCACAGCATCTATATATTTGAATAAGAACATATTCTACGGATTCTAGGCAAATGTCCAAATTCAAATAAATATCTGAGATGATGTCTGTCTTTTCCTGTGGCTCACATCATATATTAAACATTTACCCTGGCATCATTGAAGATGACTCCTGTAAATTTACAGCAAAAAAAAAAAAAAAAAAATCAAGTCTCAAAAGGAGTAAATCAATATTGTTTTTTCGTTTAAACTGATTCTTGGTTTGTTTTGCATTTCTATTTACTAATTGCAGCATTGACATTTTAGTTTTAATGTATTATTTATTCAGCACCAACATGTCCCTAAGACCAGTTTCACAGGAGAATAATACGGGTGCATTTCTTTTTCCATATTATGGCTACACTAGACACATAAGGAGTCTTACAAAGTGAACTGACAATATTTAGGTGATTTTGGGTCGACAGACTTACAATTGGGTCAGGATTCGTGGCTATAACATAGACACAGAAACTAGCGATAATCACGCTTGCATGCTTTGGCCAGTTTTTCGCATTAGTAGTTGTAGGCCAGAAGTGAGTCTGATCCCAGCATTTTTTCTGATGCCATATGAGAAATTCTTTCCCTGGTATGGGGCAATTGGCATCTGTCTCATAGGGGGAGATTTATCACAACCTGTGCACAGGAAAAGTTGCCCAGTTGCCCATAGCAACCAATCAGATTGCTTCTTTCCTCTGGAAAGGTTTTGATACATTTCCATCATAAGGCTTTTTTTTTGCCTTCAACACAGTAGGGTTATGGGCTGAACTTAGTGGACTCATGGGGGGGGGGGGGGAGATTTATCAAAACCTGTGAAGAGGATATGTGGTGCAGTTTTCCATAGCAACCAATCGGATTACGTCTTTTATTTTTAAAATGGTTTCTGAAAAATTAAAGAAGGGATCTGATTAGTTGCTATAGGTGACCGCACCATTCTTCTTCTATATAGGCTTTAATAAATATCCCCAATGGCTTTTTTTCAACCTTGAAAGATGTGTACATTTTTCCATTGTACAGTAATTGCAGGTCTATCCAAATTTGTTTCTCTTAAATTCTTGCAATAGATTAAAGGGGTATTCCAGGATTTTTTATTTTATTTGACTATGCTACAGGGGCTGTAAAGTTAGTGTAGTTCATAATATAGTGTCTGTACCTGTGTGTGATGGTTTTCTCACAATTCTTCTGTGATTTTCACTCCAATATTTATTTTTGCCAGCATACAAAATGACTGTTGTCTCAGATTTTTCCCAGGTTGCAATGCGGCTGAGACCTGACTCACTAGTCAGCTGATGACAGGGAACCTGTCTGCTTCCATGGGTGGAGGGATCGCTTGGTGGGAGAGAGATCAATCTGCAACAGCTGTAGGCACCCTGATTGAAAACCACACTGATTTGAATGGATGCAGCTCATTTATTTTTAAATGGGGGGGGGGGAGGGCTGATTTGTGGGAGGGAGGTAGATGGAATTGTGGGATTTGTAGTCAAAAAAGAAAAGTCAAACAGGAAATACCACTTAACAAACAGCTAGCCCCAGTGGTATGGTAATCTCACAACAAAGCCATTTAGCCCCAAGACAAATGCAGATCCTTCCTAAGCATGTCCATTACTGTCTGCCAGGTACGCACTAAAACCACTCTATGGTGGATAACTAAAATACACCCATTGGGTCATTCACACAATATTTTTCCCTGCCTTCAAACACATAGTAAAAATGTCATGGTGATTTTTACATCCACTTTTTCATGTCACAGATCTTCTTAGTTAATCTTTAACAATACAAAACTTGCCTTTTATAGTAGAGATTAGCTAAGTTGTTAAAGAGATTTTTTATCATAGGTAGTGATGTCATATAGCTAGGATATGCTATCATTTTCTGTTTGATGGAGGTGTGATTACAGGGACCCACATGATCTATGAATAGTTGAAGCCATGCCGTAGCAGGTATCTGAGGGCACCACTATGCAGATCAAATATAAAATACAGTGATGTTTTCTGACCATGAATAGCCTTTATCAAGCCAAGAAAAACAAGTTTGACTTGGCTTGATAAAGGCATTCATGGCCAAAACAATGTTATATTTCATGCACTATTAACCTCTTAGGGACTCAGCCTATTTTCACCTGAAGGACTCAGCAAATGTTTGTTTTTACATTTTTGCTTTTTCCTCCTTCCTTTCTAAAAATCATAACACTTTCAATTTTGCACCTACAGACCCATATAAGGGCTTTTTTTTTGCTTCACCAATTTTACTTTGCAATGACATCACATATTTTATAATATAACCTGCGGCGAAACCCCCCAAAAATTATTTGTGGGGTGAAATAAAAAAAAATGCCAATTTGTAACTTTTGGGGGCTTCCGTTTCTACGCTGTGCAATATTTGGTAAAAATGATACCTTATTTATATTCTGTAGGTCCATACAGTTACAAGAATACCCAATTTATGTAGATTTTATTTTAATACTTAAAAAAATTATAAACTACATGCACCAACATTAGTAGGTTTAAAATTTGCATATTATGACCCTTATAACTTTTTTATTTTTACGTGTACAGGGCGGTATGAGGGCTAATTTTTTTTGCGCCGTCATCTGTAGTTTTTATAGGTACCATTTTTATTTTGATGGGACTTTTTGATCGCTATTTATTAATATTTTTATGGTATATGAAGTGACCAAAAATGCACAATTTTGGACTTTGGTATTTTTTTACATGTACACCATCAAACGTGTGGTTTAGCTAACCTAATATTTTAATAGTTCGGACATTTACACACATGGCAGTACCACATATGATTATTTTTATTCTTTATTACATTATTAGGGAAGGGGTTAATGAACTTGTATTCTTTTTTTTTTTTTCATTCCCATAGGGGGCTAAACATGCAAACTTCTGATTGCATGTACTGATCAGTGCTCTGCCATTGCAAAGCACTCATCAGTGTAACCGGCACTCTGCAGCAGGCATGGAGCAGTAGATCGCTGATCATCAACAGAGAAGCAGGTGAAGACCCTCCCGTCGTTTGGTAAGCTGATCCGGACATCCCGATTTTGTCATGATAGTCCTGATCAGCCCCACTGAGCTGCCGGGATTCTTTTACTTTCATTTTAGACGCCGCAATCAACTTTGATCGTGGAGTCTAAAGGGTTAATGCCGGGTATCGGCCTGATCGGCCGTGCCCGGCATTAGCCGTGGGTTCTGGTGAGAACGGTTTAAACCCGGTAAACGGGACCAGGGCGTACAGGTACATCCTGAGTCCTTAAGGATTGGAGATGCAGGGTGTATGCATACGCCCTGCTTCCCCAAGAGGTTAAAGGGGTACTCCGGTGAAAAACTTTTTTTTTTTAATCAACTGGTGCCAGAAAGTTAAACAGATTTGTAAATTACTTCTATTAAAAAATCTTAATCCTTCCTGTACTTATTAGCTGCTGAATACTACAGTGGAAATTATTTTCTTTTTGAAACACAGAACTGTCTGCTGACATCATGAGCACACTGCTCTCTGCTGACATCTCTGTCCATTTTAGGAACTGTACAGAACAGCATATGTTTGCTATGTGGATTTCCTTTTACGCTGGCAGTTCCTAAAATGGACAGAGATGTCAGCAGAGAGCACTGTGCTCATGATGTCAGCAGACAGCTCTTTGTTTCAAACGGAAAATAATTTCCACTGTAGTATTCAGCAGCTAATAAGTACAGGAAGGATTAAGATTTTTTAATAGAAGTAATTTACAAATCTGTTTAACTTTCTGGCACCAGTTGATTTAAAAAAAAAGTTTCTCACTGGAGTACCCCTTTAAATAAAGTGTTTTTATTGGAGTTCTTGTGTCTTGGATTTTCCATTCTACTGATTCTAGTACTAACATTTTGAATGCACTTCTAGACATTAATACAATATGCTATTACTCCAAATTGCTTTAGTGTTACACTTGAAAAGTATTTTTATTATTTATTTATTCATGTATTTCTTCATTTATGTATTTATTTATTTTTATTTATTAATAAAGCACCCTTGGTTCCAGGGAACTTTACAATTCATTAGGGTTCAAGTACATAATATAACTCTAAGTACAATGAACATGACACACAATAAATCACAGACTGATATAGTTGGAAAGAGGACCCTGTCCCTGAGGGCTTACATATCAGTTTGTAATTTTATACATTCTATTTTATCTGACAATAGAAATTCATAGGTGGACCTAATCTTTAGCCTTGCATCTATACAGGATTTTCAGTTTTTCCAGTAACATTGTTTCCAGCTCATAATATTGCTGTATTCCAGTATAATGAAATTTCCTCAAAAAAAAAAAGCAAATCCAATCTTTTGTACCAGGGCATCTCGCATGTCATCGTGTCAGCCTTGATATGATAAAACATGATATATTTAGAGTGGAAATTGTAAAAGAGGATGTTCAATTAGAAAATGATGTGATATACATACAACCTTGTGGGGGAAAAAAATACCACGCTGGATTTCTGAAGTGCAATAAAAATACTCTGAAGAAAAACTGTCTTTAGCAATTTTTCCTATTTAACAGAACCATATAACATAAACAGTTCCTTGAAAATGTGATGCATTGACACACACACACAAGCAGAGCACATTCTGTAAGCACAGGAGATTAAGCTGGCTTATTGTTTTATCACAGGACATAATCTTTCATGCTTCCTGGTTCTGTTTTCACAGAGGACACATAATGAAAATGGTATGGGGGAGGTGAAGGAAGACTGACTGGGGCAGAAAGCACTTAATGAATATCCAGTCGGAGGAAGTGTCTTTAGGCTTTCAATTCAATGGCTGGTAAATACAGCAATAAGAAAGAAGTATGTCTGGAGGGAGTTGACAAGCTATAATTAGCACAAATAAATTCCATTTGTTTGACCAGCTCACACAAGTTTGAAGAATAGCAGTATTTATAAGGAATACATGGTGGGATATCAATTAGACCAGCTATGCAAAGCAGAAATACTTCATATTCTAAGAGATTATTCGAATTGTATCGCTGACCATGTCAAGCAAATCAGAAGACTTAAAAGGGTACTCCAGTGAAAAGTTTTTTGTTCAAATGAACTGGTGCCAGAACGTTAAAGAGATTTGTAAATTATTTCTATTAAAAAATCTTTATCCTTCTTGTACTATTTAGCAGCTGTATCCTATAGAGAAAATTATTTGCTTTTGGAATTTCTTTTTTGTCTTGTCCACAAGTGCTCTCTGTTGACACCTCTGTCCGTTTCAGGAACTGTCCAGAGTAGCATAGGTTTGCTATGATGATTTGTAAATTATTTCTATTAAAAAATCTTTATCCTTCCTGTACTAATTAGCAGCTGTATGCTATAGAGAAAATTATTTGCTTTTGGAATTTCTTTTTTGTCTTGTCCATAAGTGCTCTCTGTTGACACCTCTGTCCGTGTCAGGAACTGTGCAGAGTAGCATAAGTTTGCTATGATGATTTTCTCCTGCTCTGGACAGTTGCTGATACGAGCATCAGGTGTCAACAGAGAGCACTGTGGGAAAAAAAATTCAAAAAGAATATAATTTCCTCGGTAGCATATTGCTGCTAAAAAGTACTGGAAGGATAAAGATTTTTTTTTTATATAAGTAATTTAGAAATCTGATTAACTTTCTGGCACCAGTTGATTTAAAAAAAATTTTTTCTCCCCCGGAGTACCCCTTTTAGATTAAGAGTGTCTAACAGTTTTAGCAATAAATACAAGAATTTGGCCTCACATTTTTAAAGCCTCACTCTCTTTCAGCGTGCTGTTTCCTTCCCCAAATCACTTCCCTGGTGCATTGTGTAAAACCAAATAAAATGACCCTCAAGGGTCATGGGATACATCTCACGGGTAGCTGCTTGCTTTTTTAAGTGGCACCTGCTGGGAGCCTCTTAGTATCTACAGTCTGCTTGCATTAAATCAGTGGAGCTTTTTTCCCCCCCTATTTCTCTCATGCTTTGGGGAAAAATATCCACATGAAGTAGATCTTTAACACGAAGCCAAGAGAGATTGTTAGGATGCATTTTATGTTTGTTGTCATGTATTATTTATTTATTAGATTTATTTATTTAAATTGCTAATAGAGCTTCTGCATGACTGTGATTTGCAGAGTTATATTTCCACTCATTTGTCAATGTTACAGTGTTGAAAGTGAGGGGAATAAAATAAAAGGTGGGTCAGTATAGCGGATGAGGGATGTGGAATTTAAACACAGGAAGAACCCTGTAATTAACATTAGAATAATGGATTTTACTTTAGCATTTTAGTTATCTTACATAATTTATTAAGTTCCACACTAAATTATTGATGAGGCTCGCACTATGTAGTATGAAAATTAGACTAGGGCTGGACTGAGGGCAAGGAGAGTGTTTATTATATGTTTTAGTAAAAGCTTAGGAAATTGCCATAAATGGTTGTTAGAACACAACAGTGTTTTCCAACCATGGTGCCTCCAGCAGCTGCAAAACTATGACTCCCAGCATGCCCGGACAGGTGAAGGCTTTCTGGGCATGCTGGGAGTCATAGTTTTGCAATAACTGGAGGCACCATGTGGGGAAACATGGACAACTTTAAGGAAAATTAAAAAATTTATGACTTGTTCCACTGCTGAATAAGGCTATGTTTACTAGACTGAAATTCTACAATTGCGGCAGAATTTTAGCAGAATTTCTATGTCCTCAAAATTGTGACGAAATTAAAAGCCCCACTGTTTTAAATGGAATTCTCCTCACAATTCTGCAAAATTTAAAAACAGGTCTTAAAATTTTGCGGAATGCAGAATTTCCATGGCGGAATGAGACAGCGGAATTCGATGGAACGTAATGGGCATTAAAGGGGTACTGCAACCAAAATTTACTTATCACCTATCCATAGATTAAGGGGTAAGTAGCTGATCACAGGGGGTCCGACCACTAGGATTGAACCCCCCTCCCCTCCCCCCCCCCCCCCCCCCCGCGCGCGCGTGATCTCCAAAACGGGACACGGCTCTGAGTGTGAAGCAAGTTTGAAGAATCTTTTTTTAATACATGACAACTGAAAAAACTGTTTAAGGGTCTATTCACATGTACAGTGTTATGCACAGATTTGATGTGCAGGATTCGAAGCTATATTCAGTCATTTAGTTTACATTGAAATATGCAGCAGAAAATCCTGCACATCAAATCTGCTCAGAATACTGTATGTGTGAATAGACCATAAAGAAGAAGTATCATTAAAGAAAACTTATACCCTATTGGAAGGATAGGGAAAAAGTTTTAGATTGCTGGGGGGTCTGAGAGCTGGGGCTCCTGCAATCTCCTGTTTGGAGCCCCAGCTCTCCTTCACAGCAGCACGTCTTGACAACCGCACAAAGTAGGGACCACCACGCACCCTCCATATAGCTTGATGGGAGAGCCGTTCGGCAATCTTCGGCTCTCCCATAGAGCTATATGGAAGGGGAGTGGCAGGGGAGTGATGCGCCGCTGTGAAGGAGAGCCGGGACTCGAAACAGGAGATTGCGGAGGCCACAGTGCTAGGACCCCTCCATGATACTTCTTCTTACTTCTTCTTTAAGAGTAGGGTCACACTTAGCGCATCTGCACCGTATTTCATCCTGCAGATGTGCCGATGGCAGTCACAAGAGCGAGCTTTCTGCTGTATGCGGGTAGCTCTATGTTTCCACTGGTAGCGGTGGAATTTTCTCTGTACATCTGCTATGAGCAGGCACTGTGTCCGCAGCAGGAAATCCGCCACTATGAGCAGACACCGAGAGCTACCCGGTCACAGGAGGGAGTTCACTCTCGTGACTACTGTCAGGGTACAATACGCTGCAGATGTGCTACATATAACCCTACTCTAAGAAGTGTAGTCTCGCTTGATACAGTATTCACAATCTATGCTCAGTATATAACCCACAAACTTTCCAGTGTATGACTACACTGGGATAGTGTGTTCAAAAGACGCAACATTAATACGTAATTCAGCCATTCATTATCCTTTTGGTATATCAATCGCTGTTACCCTTTTGTCTTTTTTCTTTCTTTCCCATCTCCTTATTATTTCTTAGTGTATACTGTTTCCTCTCCCATTTCTCTTTTTTTTACTTATCTACATATTTTGCAGGAATTGTAGTCTAGCCAGTAACACACATTTTTTTTTATTTACCAATAAAAGTTAATTTGTGTTTCTCCATGATAAAGGTGACAACAACACATTACAATATTATCCTTAATGCATAACCTTTCTTCTTCAATTGCATTGGCTAGTTATGTTTACAATCACCATTACTCTGTAGTCCTTCTCTATTTTCAGAAGTTCTGAATTACTAAGTAAAGCAGTTGCTATGTTAAATAGGTTTATGAGCCTATTTTTTTTTTAAATGTACTCTTATCTCAATATAAGTAACAAGAAGGGTGATATTTTTTCCCTCAATCAATTGCATTAAGTGCAGCTAAGTGCTGTAAGCTTTTGCTATCTTCATTTCAGCTCTAAATGATAAGAAACATATGTCAGATGATTTAAAAAGAAAGAAAAGAAGATTACTCCTTTTAGTGAAGCGTTGCATTACATTTTAATTCCTTCAACAACAGTCTATATGTTATTACATCATAATCCGGTTAATGCTCTATAGTATAATTGTGACTAAACAAAACATTGAATCCAAGCAGGAAATACTGCAGTTCAGAATGGCTGGGTTCCCATATGTTTGGTGTCCGGCATAGTTTCCCTCCGGCATGACTCGGGAGGGAGGGAAACTAGAACTGATCCCATTCATTTGAAAGTTCACAATCATCCAGCATCTCAATTTTGATGCCAGAACGTTGGACACGCCGAACAGCATCGGTCAGGGGAACACAGCTGTCCAGCATCCAAAAGCAATGAACGCCAGATGCCATACAACTGATGGCAACTGATGCACATTGTAATCAGTTGCAGCATCAGTTGCTTCGAGATTTAGGCTGAGTTCACCTATGCCAGATGCTGGACATATGTGAATTCAGCCTAACAGTCCTATAGAGGTGGGTGCAAAGCCTACCAAGAGCTTAAATCCAAAGAAACCACTCAATCCAACACAAGGTAGTAGAAAAGTAGTAGGATAAGAACTTCAAAAAGATCAGGTGTTATGTGTATTCACTCATGTTCACAAAAGCAATGTTTCATTATGGTGTTAATATTTCCTGAATCACATTGTTAAAAAAACAAAAATGGTAATAGGCAATAATGTCTGAATGTTTGCTATGTTGTGCAGATACATGAATGTCCCCTGTAGTCAGACATGGTGTGAAATGAGAACAGGCATATTATATATCATTATATCTAATCCTTTGCTCTGTCAGAAGATAAGCTGCCATCAGTAAATGTTTTATGTGTATGGCCACCTTAAGGTATTGTGCTTTAAAACTGTAGAACAACATTACATTGCATTAGAAGAATTTTGTTTTATTTAGTGATTTCAGACACTCTTGAAGCATAATAGGTTCACCAAGTAAAGCTACAACTTAGTTGGGCATTGTCGTTTCGAGCAACTCCTCTCCAAGCAATAGCCTTTGTGATTTCTTACTTATTTGTAAATATTTTCTCTTACCCTAGAAAAACAGCCTAAATGTCTTGGCCACGAAATGTCCCACTTATTTGCAATCTGCTGTCTACTGCTTGTTGTCAAGGGGTTTGTGTCCCTAGTAACAGAGGGACCCATGACCAAAACACAGTAAGTGGAGCTTATCATCTGCTCTGTGCAAAATAGAGGACAGAGTGTGAGAAATCCTGGCCTTGTACATGTTAGCATTCACCAACATTATGTCATGGCATAACAGTAAGGACTGGGTATTGTGCTATGCTGTGACTCTACAGGCAACTAAAGAAAATGTCTATGTGTGTACCCCAAAATGACAAACAGAAATCTCTGCTAATTTATTGAAAAGGAAAAACTAAAATATTGCATTAACATAAGCATTTAGACCATTTACCTAGTATTTAGTTGAAGTACCTCTGGCAGCGATTACAGCCTTCAGTTTACTTGGGGATCATGCCATAAGGTTTACACACCTGGATTTGGGGATTTATTCTCTGCAGATGCTTTTAAACTTTGTCAGATTGTATAAGGACCATTGGTGGACAGCCATTTTCAGGTCTCTCCAAATATGTTTTATTGGGAACAAGTCAGTGGCTAGGCTGCTCAAGGACAATTACAGAGTTGTCCCTAAGCTACTCCTGTGTTGTCTTGGCTGCGTAGTCCAGTGTAGTTTTCCCAGGTTGTAGTCCAGAGCACACTCTATTAGTTTTTTGTTAAAAGGGGTATACCCATTCGATATTTTTTAATATAGAAAGAAGCCAGGAGCAGACAGTGGGAAGGTGAATCAGAGAACAGGGCCTGATGGTGGGGATTATTGTAGGAAAACTTTGCATTGTGGTAGGAGATGTACCCAAACATACTGCTATTTTATTAAGTCGAGGGGGGTACACAGGTCCACAGACTTATATGGACGACAGAATGGGTGTAGGGTGTATAGCTGAACTGAGACAATAAGTGGTGCACTGCTCCGGGCCTCATTTTAGAAATAGTGAAGGAGGAGCAGGTGAGTGTTACATTGGTGAGAGGTTTGGAACTAGCTAGTAGACCATGTACCTAATGTGGTGACCTGTCCATTGAGGCCCTTTACCTAATGGTAATGGCACCTGGCTAATGAGGCCATCCAACTAATGGGGAAACCTTGCTAATAAGGCCAATGGGGGCATCTACCTCTTAGGTGTATCTACCTAAGGGGGGAGTGGAATGACTTACCTACTTGAGGCTTTTCTCTAGTGGGGTAAATTATCTACATACTTGGGCATCTATGTAATGGGGGAGATTACATATCTACCCATATCCTCCCAATCCCCCTACTCCTCTCCCTTAATCCACTTCCCCAGTGGCGTACCTACACCCTTGCGAGCAGGCTGCTAAAACAGATCTGTTTGGAACATTGCACCACTGATAAAAACACTGATGACAGCAGTGTCGTGTGGGGGGGGGGGGGGGGATTTGCACTGAAACAACATCTTGTCAGGGACACAAGTGGCACTATGTATGTCTTTGCACTATGCATGGCCCTGGAATGTGCTGAAAAAGTACAAAGCTTAACATGTGTCACATATGGGCAGGAAAGAGTGAAGCCCCGAACTCACCTGCTCCCACTTCCCTGCCTACTTGCATACCCGCCCTAGGTGACGGGTCCACAACCACGGTGACAGTCCCTGCCTGAATAAGTTCAGGGAGTAAAATGTCAACAAAATAAACTTACAATACAGACAGAGGTCGGGACACTGTCTGAAAAGACACACACTAACAGAAATAATAGACTAAATATGCACACACAATATGTCACAGTACACAAGCCGAGTCAGTACCAAGAGATAACAGAAAAGCCCAATTGCAGAAATAGGCGAGAAGTCAGAGAGCGGAGACAATGGGCCAAATATGCCAAAAATTCAAGATACAGTACAAATGCTAACTAGGAGTATGAGCTCTTTTGCAGGCAAGGCCTGGATGAATACTGAGGGTTTGAATAGGGAGCTAAGCAGGTGTAAAGGTCAGCTGACCATCCAGTAACCAGAATTACAAAAGACATCAGTGCAGATTAACCGTTCTGGTTCTTACAGTACCCCTCCACCCCTTTTAAGAGGGGCCACTGGACCCTTAACCACCTGAGAGTACAAAGCTCTTGACTTGGATACAGATGGACCATCAATGTCCTTATCTGTATCCTCATCCTTCAAATCTCACCACTCATTGGTGTCCTCGCAGTTATCCTCCAAACCCTCATTACTACCCGCTGACCACAAATCAACAGGAATGCTCTCCACACTCTTATTGCCCATAGTGTCACAAGACGCCAATTCAGTCTGAGGATGATGCAAAACAGACTTTACAATACTCTTAGATGTTAAGTCAGATTGTACAAAAGATGGAACATTGCTCCAAGAAGAACTCTGCAAGGCATAGTTCTCTGAGAGGCATGACATACCTGTGCGCCCAAGTGGCCACCACGATTGCCACTTGGACGTGGATGCTTGACACAGGAGGAGATGATGTGTGTAATCTCCCCGCAGTAAAAACACAGGCCGTTTAGTTGATGAAATCTTCTGCGCTCCTCCAAGGTACGAATTGACCCTATTTGCATGGGTTCCCCCTCAGACACAGGTTGATTATTACATTTGAGGAACACTCTTGTTTGTCCTATTGAATAGTTCCTGCCGCTCCAGCTCTGTTTGGTCTAGGGGTGTCGGGATTTTGGATCAGAATTTACTGAAATAAATCACTTCAAGCAAAATCAACAGGTGTGTGCTCCGATCTTTCTTCTTTTTTACATATTAAGGTCATGGCTTGGTCAAGGGTGTGAGTAGAAGGGAAAGTCACCAGCATGTCTTTTGAGGTGTCGGATAATCCCAATCTAAACTGACAAACCAAAGCTGTTCCACCGAGAAGCCAAACACCGGTTTCTAAAGTCTTTGCAATACTCCTCAACGGGTCTGCGACCTTGCTTTAATGTATTCAGCAGAAGCAGCATGGTCTCCAATCCCGCAAATAGTGAATCCACGGAGGTCAATTTAGGGGTATTTGGACCAAGTGAAAATACCCATTCCTTGGGACCCCCTTGCAGAAGAGACATAATAATTCCCACTCTCTTAGCTTCAGTGCCAGAAGAGTAAGGTCTCAGACGGAAGTATAATTTACAACTTTCACAGAAGATCTTAAACATTTTTCGATTACCCGAAAAACGATCTGGGAGACTAACTTGCGGCTCCACGGGAGTAGGGACAGAAAGGGATGACACTCGGGTACGGGCAGACTCCAGTTCCTGGATTGTGGCTAGCAAACTCTGGATTAACTGCTCCTGATCATGCAGTCTCTGAGTCATGGTCTGAACAGAAGCTGACTGAGAAAGAGAATACTCACACTGCTGAAGACTTTCAGTTAAATTCTGAACCAGCTGAGTAAAGCTCTGCATTTGCTGTACCAAAGCAGTCATAGCCTTCATAGCAAGAGCAAGGCAAATGCAGGTATATGGGCCTGTGAAAATGTAACATTTGGGCAGGGGTGGAGCCCTGAACACATCTGCTCCCACTTGCTCTGCCTACTTGCGTTCCCATCCTAGGTGATGGGTCCAAAACCACGGTGACAGTCCTTGCCTGAATAAGTGCAGGGATTAAAAGTCAACAAAATAAACTTACAATACAGACGGAGGTCGGGACACTGTATGGAAACACACACACAAATAGAAATAATAGACTAAACATACACACACAATATGTCACAGTCCACAAGCCGAGTCAGTACCAAGAGATAACAGAAAAGCCAAATTGCAGAAACAGGAGAGAAGTCAGAGAGCAGAGTCAATGGGTCAAATATGCAAGAAATACAAGATACAGTACAAACGCTAGCTAGGAGTATAAGCTCTTTCACAGGCAAGGCCTGGATGAATACTGAGGGTTTAAATAGGGAGCTGAGCAGGTGAAAAGCCAACAAGGTCAGTTGACCATCCAGAGAAGAGGACGTTTTCTCAGTAACCAGAATAACAAAAGACCTCAGTGCAGATTAACCCTTCGAATTCTTACATGTTTCGCAGATTCTGTAAAGATTTTTTTTTAACCAGAAAGCAAAGAAAGAGGATGAGATGTCCTATGTAAGTCACTTAGTGAAACTACAATGTAACGACATATATGGTCTGTAAAGCCTGTGTAAAGTTTGGATCACTTCTATATGGACACTGTATTGGGAGAGATATTGGTCTGTATAGGTAGTAGGTATTATTGAGTATCTGTATGTTAGCATTATCCAGTCACTATGTAGTGATAATGATAGTGATCATGGTATGGCACAATTAGATGTGTCTTGTTTCATGGTATTTTAATTGTTATTGGTCTGCGTATAGTTGTTTTTATGATGGTATTATTTAGTTAGTGCAGTGCTATATGTTGCCTGGTATAGTGGTTTTTATATACATATTTTTTTAAATCTCACTCCTTGAAAAAAAATCTGTTGTATTCCTGTTCACTTACATTTACAGGCTGGTTGGGGGGGGGGGGGGGGGGGGGAGCAATACATTAACTTACCCTGGGTGCATATTTAAGAAAATGGCAAAGGGTATAATGAAAAAAGTAGACGTTAATGTGTAAGTATGCTGAACCATGTATTAAGATAACATATTTTCTGTAGGTTTACTGGTTACTTTCAAATTAAGAGAAAATAATTCTTATTAATCAAATCGAAGGTTCATAGTTTTGCTACATTTACAATTTCAGTCTGTAAGCTTCAAAAGTTACTTTTCAAAGGTCATTTGGAATTGCTCTTTATGTCCCCAGCCATATCCTGGAAAATGCTGAGATGAGGTCATGGTATTTTCAGCCATTTCTAAAGGATGACTTCTTTAAAAAGCATCAGAGATTGGAGAGTGTTTTCTAGAGCACCTGTCTGTGATTTACTTCTCACTGTACGAAGGCATTTAGTTGTCTGAAATGCTGGGTATTGAAGGATTTCAAGTGATGTTTAGCAAAAGTCATAGAAATATTTCTCAAAAATATTTTGTTTTAATTTAATATCTGTCACAAGTTAATTTATGTATATGTTAGAATGTGTTTGAAAATAGAAACAATATTAAAGGGGTATTCCAGGCAAAAACTTTTTTATATATATATCAACTGGCTTCAGAAAGTTAAATAGATTTGTAAATTACTTCTATTAAAAAATCTTAATCCTTTCAGTACTCATGAGCTTCTGAAGTTGAGGTTGTTCTTTTCTGTCTAAGTCCTCTCTGGTGACACCTGTCTCGGGAAACGCCCAGTTTAGAAACAAATCCCCTGGGCGTTTCCCGAGACAGGTGTCATCAAAGGACACTTAGACAGAAAAGAACAACCTTAACTTCAGAAGCTGATAAGTACTGAAAGGATTAAGATTTTTTAATAGAAGTAACTTACAAATCTGTTTAACTTTCTGGAGCCAGTTGATATATAAAAAAGTTTTTGCCTGGAATACCCCTCTAACCCCTTAAGGACTCAGGGTTTCTCCGTTTTTGCACTTTCATTTTTTTCCTCCTTACCTTTTAAAAATCATAACCCTTTAAATTTTCCACCTAAAAATCCATATTATGGCTTATTTTTTGCATCGCCAATTCTACTTTGCAGTGACATTAGTCATTTTACCCAAAAATGCACGGCGAAACGGAAAAAAAAATCATTGTGCGACAAAATCGGAAAAAAACCCGCCATTTTGTAACTTTTGGGGGTTTCCGTTTCTACGCAGTGCATATTTCGGTAAAAAATACACCTTATCATTATTCTGTAGGTCCATACGGTTAAAATGATACCCTACTTATATAAGTTTGATTTTGTCGTACTTCTGGAAAAAATCATAACTACATGCAGGAAAATTTATACGTTTAAAAATGTCATCTTCTGTAACTTTTTTATTTTTCCATGTACAGGGCGGTATGAGGACTCATTTTTTTGCGCCGTGATCTGAAGTTTTTATCGGTATGATTTTTGTTTTGGTCGGACTTTTTGATTACTTTTTATTCATTTTTTTAATGGTGTAAAAAGTGACCAAAATACGCTTTTTTGGACTTTGGAATTTTTTTTGCGCGTACGCCATTGACCGTGCGGTTTAATTAATTATATATTTTTATAGTTCGGACATTTACACACGCGGCGATACCACATATGTTTATTTTTTTTTTTTTACACTGTTTTATTTTTTTTATGGGAAAAGGGGGGTGATTCAAACTTTTATTAGGGAAGGGGTTAAATGACCTTTATTAACACTTTTTTTTTTACATTTTTTTTGCAGTGTTATAGCTCCCATAGGGACCTTTATCACTGCACACACTGATCTCCTATGCTGATCACTGGCGTGTATTAACACGCCTGTGATCAGCATTATCGGCGCTTGACTGCTCCTGCCTGGATCTCAGGCACGGAGCAGTCATTCGTCGATCGGACACCGAGGAGGCAGGTAAGGGCCCTCCCGGTGTCCGTTCAGCTGTTCGGGACGCCGCGATTTCACCGCGGCGGTCCCGAACAGCCCGACTGAGCAGCCGGGTCACTTTCAGTTTCACTTTAGAAGCGGCAGTCAGCTTTGACCGCCGCTTCTAAAGGGTTAATACCGCACATCGCCGCGATCGGCGATGTGTGGTATTAGCCGCGGGTCCCGGCCGTTGATGAGCGCCGGGACCGACGCGATATGATGCAGGATCGCGGCGCGATCCTGCTTCATATCGCGGGAGCCGGCGCAGGATGTAAATATACGTCCTGCGTCGTCAAGGGGTTAAGGTTCTGAAGCTACTTAGCTATGCACTTTCAACATCTCAAAGTAATCTCAGATTGTAATATTATACTAATATTAATACAAATACTATATTTGATTAAAGACATAATGGGGACATATACAAAACAAATTGAAAAATTACTGCTGTACGCTTGTGGATATATTTATGAATATATATATATATATATATATATATATATATATATATATATATTTACACATATATTATAAATGAGTGTTCTTAATCTTAAAGGGGTACTCCGGTGAAAACTTTTTTTTCTTTTAAATCAACTGGTGGCAGAAAGTTAAACATATTTGTAAATTACTTGTATTAAAAAATCTTAATCCTTCCAGTACTTATTAGCTGTTGAATGCTACAGAGGAAATTCCTTTCTTTTTGGAGCACTGATGACATAGGAAATGTATGCTCAGGGCAGCATGGTGGCTCAGTGGTTAGCACTGCTGCCTTGCAGTGCTGGGGACTTGGGTTCAAATCCCACTAAGGGCAACAATAAATAAACTGTCATTATTATAATAACGTCAGCAGAGAGAACTGTGGTCGTGATGTCATCAGAGTGCATTCCAAAAAGAAAAGAATTTTCTCTGTAGTATTCAACAGCTCATAAGTACAGGAAGGATTAAGATTTTTTAATAGAAGTAATTTAAAAATATGTTTAACTTTCTGCCACCAGTTGATTTGAAAGAAAAAAGGTTTTCACCGGAGTACCCCTTTAAGAAATAAAAGGGCTAAGAAGGGTGAAAAGGTGTGTCAGAAAGTCTGGCAGTCCTGGCTTAGCTCCAGGTTTATAGGATGGTGGATTGTTTTCTTCTTGCTGTATGACAGGTAATAAATGGTGGCAGCAAGAGTGGGAGACTACTCTTTCTCCTCCTCCATTCACAAGCCCTCCTTTTCTTTCCATCTTTCCCTTGATGTGGGCTTTTCAAGGGACAGTTTGGCCATAGTCCCCATTACTTAAATGGGGACTATCAGATAAAAAAAACTTTTTATATGTTGTACATCTTGGCAAAACATTAACCATTCTAATATACTTCATAACTTCATATTTCCTTCTTATAGAAATCATGAATTATAAAATCATGGCTTTGTCCAAGCTTAACTCCTTAAGGACTCGGGGTTTTCCCGTTTTTGCATTTTCGCTTTTTTCCTCCTTACCTTTAAAAAAATCATAACTCTCTCAATTGTTCACCTAAAAATCCATATGATGGCTTTTTTTTTTTGCGCCACCAATTCTACTTTGTAATTACATCAGTCATTTTACCCAAAAATCTACGGCATAACGGAAAAATAAATCATTGTGAGACAAAATTGAAAAAGAAAACGCCATTTTGTAACTTTTGGGGGCTTCCGTTTCTACACAGCACATTTTTCGGTAAAAATGATACCTTCTATTTATTCTGTAGGTCCATACAGTTAAAATGATACCCTACTTATATAGGTTTTATTTTGTCGTACTTCTGGAAAAAATCAAAACTTCATGCAGGAAATTTTATACGTTCAAAATTGTCATCTTCTGACCCCTATAACTTTTAAATTTTTCCGCATATGGGGCAGTATGAAGGCTCATATTTTGCGCCGTGATCTGAAGTTTTAGCAGTACCATTTTTGCATTGATAGGACTTATTGATCGCTTTTTATTCATTTTTTCATTATATAAAAAGTGACCAAAAATGCACTAATTTGGACTTTGGAATTTTATTTTGCGCGTACGCCATTGACCGTACGGTTTAATTAATGAAATATTTTTATAATTCGGACATTTCCGAACGCGGCGATACCACATATGTTTATTTTTATTTACACAGTTTTTAGGTTTTTTTTATGGGAAAAGGGGGGTGATTCCAACTTTTATTAGGGGAGGGGTTAAATGATCTTTATTCACTTTTTTTCACTTTTTTTTTGCAGTGTTATAGCTCCCATAGGGACCTATAACGCTGCACACTGAACTTTTACATTGATCAGTGGTTTCTCATAAGAAACCACTGATCAATGATTCTGCCGCTTGACTGCTCATGCCTGGATCTCAGGCACTGAGCACTCATTCGGCGATCGGACAGCATGGAGGCAGGTAGGGATCCTTCGGCTGTCATATAAGCTGTTCGGGATGCCGCGATTTCGCCGCGGCGATCCCGAACAACTCCCTGAGCTAACAGGCATGGTTTCACTTTCATTTTAGATGCAGCGTTCAACTTTGAACGCCACGTCTAAAAGGATAATAGCGTGCGGATAATAGCGTGCGACCATTAGCCATGGGTCCCGGGCGTTGTTAGAGGCTGGGCCCGACCCGCTATGATGCAGGGCCACGCCAAGACCCCCCATTATAGAACGGGAGCGGACTCAGGACGTACAGGTATGCCCTGGGTCCTTAACAGGTTAAGCACAAGCATGGACAAAGTCCAGTTAATGAGGGTGGGCTAGCACTACTCTGTCTCTCCTGTCTGATAGGACTCCTCTGTGCTCTCTCCTGTCTGATTGGACTCTTCTGTGCTCTCTCCTGTATGATAGCACTCCTCTGTGCTCTCTCCTGTCTGTAGTACTCCTCTGTGCTCTCTCCCCTCTGATAGCACTCCTCTGTGCTCTCTCCTGTCTGATAGCACTCCTCTGTGCTCTCTCCTGTCTGATATTACTCCTCTGTGCTCTCTCCTGTCTGATACCATTCCTCTGTGCTCTCTCCTGTCTTATAATACTCCTCTGTGCTCTCTCCTGTCTGATAGTACTCCTATGTGCTCTCTCCTTTCTGATAGCACTCCTCTGTGCTCTCTCCTCTCTTATAATACTCCTCTGTGCTCTCTCGTGTCTTATAGTACTCCTCTGTGCTCTCTCCTGTCTGATAGTACTCCTCTGTGCTCTCTCCTATCTGATAAAGCTCCTCTGAGCTCTCTTCTGTCTGATAGTACCCCTCTATGCTCTCTCCTGTCACTTACTGGACTTTGAGTCTGACAGTGCATATTTTATGTTGGTTTGCTTTATGTCTCAGCCGTTTTTTTTTTTTTTTTGATCTGAGGGCCTTTTATAAAATTTCCTAATAAAATAATAAAATGGATTATCAATAAAATGTAAGAAAAAAAAACCCATGCATCCTATTATATCTTAGGACACTATTACACCGCTGCTGGGCTCCATCCTGTTTAAGGTCCATTTAGCCCCAAAAAAGGAAGCCGCATGGATCCTTTTCACAATGGACATCTTCGGATCCCACTGGACCCCATTGACTTATGTGTGGTCTATCGGTTGTCTGGTATTTTACAGGAGTTAAGTGCAGTAATAAAAATTGGACATGCAGTATTTTTTTCTCTGCTCAATTCCCATCCTTTAAACAGGTTAGACAATAGATCTTCCTTTTAGCGAAGCCCAGTGTGAACCTTATCTAAGCACCGCTACAGGTAAGGAATGCACTTGTGGTTAATGTCTCCCCCTCACAGTCTGTTCAATGTATGTGTGTCCCATGGGGCATGTACAGACTTGGGCACTGCTGCTGTGTTTACATTGGGCACCATTCAGTTCAGTAGGCACCATGGGGAGAAAGGAAGAACATTATGCATACAAACTTTGTATTGAAAATCCTTTTTATTCTTCAATAACAAGTGGTCTGTAGAGAATATTTAGCATTATCCTAGCATAAAGGTTTGCAATGTTTGTAAGATTCATGGCTGATCTGCCAAGTCTGTCAGTGGGTTACACTTTCCAATTCTCAACTCTGTCTCATTAAAAGTCTATTGTAATTCAGTCATGACTTGGTCTCTGTGCATCATAAGTCATTGCCTACTCATTACTTCTACCCTTAAAGATTACATTTATGCAAACCCAATAGATAGAATATTAAGTCAAGGAGCCAGGAGAAATTAAATCAGTTTCTTTTAATGTACCAAGCCTAATCTCAACATATGTGTACATTAAAAAAAATATAACATTCATTCATATTTAGCTTTGTAAAGCAGATGCATTTAAAGTTTTTTTTATGTGTCTTTAAAAGTCCTAATGTACTATAAAACTCATGTGATCTTGTAAAACTGGGAATTCTGGCAAACATATCTTAAGCTGGATAAATATCTGTCTTTTTTTTTTTTTTTCTCAAGCAAAGGCTCATACAGAAAAAAAAATGCCTGTCCATAGAATACACTGTTAAACTATGCTGGTCATGTTAGGATATGGTGGAATTCTCTCTGCGAAAAAAAAAGAGCTACATGAAAATGTGTTTCCAATGAGATTAAAAAAATAAAGTTTCCCATGAAAATCTACATTTTCTTGTTAAATATTCCCAAAATACATTGTCGTGCATACTAACAACTAAACTATGACTCAGAAGAAGATTGATAAGATAAGATAAGATACCAAAAATATTGTCAATTTGGAACATGAATATTTTCCTTTTAATTCATTGTCCTAAACCCATGTTTTTTGTACCACCAACTTAAAGATTTTCATTTCTGATCATCAATTGTTTAAAACAATAACAATAAATGTTACAGCTCCTGAGCTCTCTTTATGGTCATTTAGAATGCAGTAAGGGGTTAAATATAATCTTGCTTATTATAATCAAACACTATATCACAATCCATTGAAAACACCACGGACAAGTGAAAACATTCATGAATGATACATTAGTTTTAAAGCACTGCAAAAGGTTTATGCTGGCTGCTAATTGTACTTCATTGGGAAAATGGAAAAAAGCCAACAAAACCATGAATGCTAAAGCCACTGATGCTATGTATAAAAAATAGAAGTGGAAGATCATTAACTGTAGACCAAGAAGAAAAAGATGGGATAAAACACCAGCCACAACTAATATATTGTGTACATTAGAAAGTTTGTACAGGGTATTGCTAAGGCACAGAATAGAATTGACCATACACCTACTCTCCTCATACAATAAACTCCTATCCCTAATTTCTTTTTTCAAAACATTTTATTCATAGAAGCAAAGTGCATCAGATAACATACATCAGTATCAATTTTGCAAAAAGACATGTCATGGGATAGATTTACAATAATACAGAAATGTATAGACATGTAAGAGCACCCAACTTCCGTCTTTTACATTCTAAACAGTATGTTGCAGTACAGTATCAATGCACTAAACCGTAGCCATAAAACATACCCTATAACATAACCCAATCTCTCACAATTATTTTGGTTTCCCCCCACGCCTACACCCCAGTTAGACCTTACTGATCAATGGGTTTTATTCTCTCATCAATCACCCAAGTTGCCAAGTGCCGAATCCGTATGCCACTACCCATGTTCCCAAAAACAGCCAATATGTTAATTAACAAAGTTCCAGATTTCCCAAGGAGCCCTTTAACTGTTCTAGAGAGTACCACGACGATGATCTAAAGTGTGCTACAATCCTGTATCTTTCACTTTCGTCAGGTAAATGTTGTAATTATTTACGCCACTTAGCAAAAAAGGATTTGGCATGTAACTCCGAGTTTCTAATCGCTAGCAGTAACTCCTTTTGTAAGACCAAATGTAATTCGTTAAGAACTTCTGTCAAAGTCGGTACAGTGTGTACAAGCCAATGTCTTAATAGACACTGCTTTGTCACCAGGATTACCAGATGAATACCCCTGTGCAGTTCAGGTGGGTCAGAAGCCGTCGGAGGAAGAAAATGGAACAGGTAAAGTTCAGGTGTTAGCGGAAAGTCGTGGTCCCACACATCACATATATAGTGTCTTATTTCCCCCCAAAGTTGCCATACTCCTGTACACTCCCATATACAGTGCCATAAATCTGCATTATCAGTTTATATTTAGGGCAGTGGGTGAGATATGGGGAGGGGGGTGGATTGCCTGTCCAATGAAACACGTATGTAGCCTTATGCATAATTCTCCATTGCATTTCTCTGAGTTGGGCACTCAGGGTAGCACAAAATGCCGCCATCAGTCCTTCTCTAGACAACATCTGTAAATCAGGGTTATCAATATGGGTCGACCACTTGGTCAACGATTTGGCAGCTGCTCCCTTTAACGCTGCATCCCTGATGTTTGCGTAGATGAACGAAAGGGAGCAGCTGCTGAGGGACCTACCAAATATATTATCAAATGGAATTCTCTTTTCTGCAGTGGCATATCCTCTATTCAGACTGTGAAAAAACGAGCAGAATTGATTGTATAGCCATCGATGGGAGGCGGGCAGAGCATATTTTTCTCTTTAGTCCTCCCATTTCAATAAAGAGCCATCCGATGAAGACAAAAAGTCATTAAACGAGAGAATATTTTTATCCTCCCACAGTTTGCGGTTCGGATTAGTTGCACAGTGTTTTAGCGCAGGGACATGCCACAGTCCCAGAAACCAAGACAAAACCATAAAGTTTACGACCGCTTTCCATGTTGCTAGTGTATCACGGTACAGAACATTCTGACGGATTATGCCAGGGATATCTTTGTAAGAGAGGTCAAACAATGTCGGGAGTGGGCCTATGGGGCAAAGAACTCCTTCTAGTACAGTATTGGAGAAATACCCCGTGTGTAGAGTCCAGTCACGTATGTGTCGGAAAAGTGCTGCCAAGTTATATAGGCATACGTTAGGTAACTTCAATCCCCCTACCTCCCTACCCGAACATAAAATATCATAGGCTGCTCTCGGTCTCCTACCTGCCCAGACAAACCTAGAGAAACTAGAGTGGATCTTTTTGACGTCATCATGACGTAATAACAATGGAATTGTCTGCAACAGGTAGAGAAGCTTCGGGAAGCACATCATTTTAATCAATTGCACTCTACCCATCAGAGACAACGGCATCGATTTTCATCTATCCAGGTCCCTTTCAATTTTGGAAATGAGGGGAGGATAGTTTAAATTATACACAGACGTAGGGAAACGTCCCATTTTAATCCCTAGATACGTGATATAATGTTTGGCCACCTGAATTGGAGTATCAGAAAGCCCCAAGTGACTACTAGGTCCCAGGAACAACAGCTGGCATTTAGAGGCATTTATTTTATACCCTGAAAAGGTACCGAAGTGTTCTAAGATTTCAAACACAAGTTTAAGCTGAACAGTCGGATTTTCCAAGTATAGCAGGGTATCATCTGCAAAACAACTAATTTTTATTTCATGCTCCCTCACCATTATGCCTTTAAAAGTATCAAGTTGTAAAAAGAATTGTGCCAGGGGTTCTAATAATGGGCATCCCTGTCTCGTCCCTTTTTGTAAAGCAAACAGTTGAGGTAGATACCCGGGTAAGTGGATCCTAACCATAGGATTTGCATAAAGGGCCCTCAAAAATACCTGAAATTGTCCAAATATGCCGGCTCGCGTTAAGACCATATCCAGCCAGACCCAGTTAACATTATCAAATGCTTTTTCAGCATCTAGCGCCAATAATGCTGGGACCTGGCTGGAATATGCTCCGGAGCATTCTGCACCGCCAGCACTGTATGCAGGTTGGAAACCGCTGCCCTACCTTTAACAAAACCCACTTGTTGCATCCCAATTAATTTTGGTAACAAAATAGTCAATCTGTCGGCTAGCAACTTTGATAGTTTGACGTCTACATTTATCAGAGAGATTGGGCGGTAACCCTCCGGAAGGGAAGGATCTTTACCCATTTTATGCAGGACTTTAATATGAGCTAGGGTACCTGAAGGGACTAATTCCCCAGTGTTTAAGATATTATTATAAACTGCCAGAAGCGTAGGACTCAACTTGTCTTTTAATAATTTAAAAAACTCCCGGAGTACCCATCCGGCCCCGGAGCTTTTTGACTTTTTAGATTTTGGATCCCAGATGCGATTTCATCTAGTGAGATAGTGGCATTAAGCATGGACCTATCATCTTCCGTTAACGATGGTAAGGTAAGTTTATCTAGGAATAATTTTGCAGCCTCCTCATCACATGGTTGTTTACTATATAGGGTTTCATAGAATTTTTGAAAAACACCCACCACCTCTCTGGGGTGTTTACAAAGTATTCCTGAATGATCAAAGAGGGGTCTAATTGGGGCTATTGGTCTCTGTCCCCTTGCCATGTTTGCTAGGAGCTTTCCAGACTTATTACCGTATCTATAAAATTCTGCTTTGAACGCATCACCATGAAACCTCTCCACTGCTGCCTGAGCTGTGTCAAAATCCCTCTGGGCTTGTATCCATGCCTGTTTAGTCTGTTCAGAAGGAGATACCTGAAAATTGGTATAGCACCGTCTGAGGACCTCGGTCAAAGCGTTGTATCAATCTCCCGCCTTTTTCTTGTTAAATGTGACATGGGCAATTATTTTCCCCCTCATAACCGCCTTACCCGCCTCCCATAAAAGACACGGGTTATCTGTATGCACCCAGTTGTCTTTGATATACTCCTCCCACCAGTGGCCCAACAGCTGCGCAAAGGATTCATCCTTAGCTAGGAAAGAGGGAAACCTTTAAACTTTATCCGATCCAGGTGGGTATGTTGGGATTACCTCCACCCCCACAGGTGCATGGTCCGATATCACCAGATCGTGTATGCGGGCATCAGTTATCTTAGATAGGAGAGGTTGCAAAACCAATATATAATCTAATCGAGACCACGACCTATGGGAATGGGAATAATGTGTGTACTCCCTCTCAGTTGGATTGTGATGTCTCCATACGTCAAATAGGTTAACTGCCTGTGTGAGAGATAGCATATGGGACTCTGGATGTGGCACAAGTGTCTGGTCCTCTCTCCTCTTGTCTTCTAGCACATTCATAGCCGAGTTGAAGTCTCCCCCTACTACTATGTCCGTTGTCTGGTCATCTTGTACCCGATTCATCAGATTATCAAAGAATTCTGATTTATTCGTATGCGGCCCATAAACATTGTAAATCCCTAGTAGATTTCCCCCCTCCTCTAGAAGTATGTATTGTAGCAAGCCCTCCCCGTCTTCCCAGTGGGAGCAAACAGATTGAGCAAGCTTTTTATGTAATAATATCACCACTCCCCCCCTTCTACCATTAGCTGGTGAACCAATGACTTCTCCAACCCACATCTTTTTAAGCCTGGCAAAGTCTTCCTTCAACAGATGTGTCTCCTGGAGCAACGCTACATCGGCCCTCAACCTCTGTAGGTGTCTGAGTACCATGGACCGCTTCCCAGGAGAACGTAAGCCTTTTACATTCCAAGTAAATATTTTCATACTATAAGTTCATGGAAAATGGATAACGTGCAAGGATAGACATAACTATGAAACTTGACGAGAGAGCAACTCGGCAAATAGGCACTCGGTACTGAGATGTGTCAAAACCGGTATGTTACTGTGAGAGCTGTAAATGTTAACACCCTCTCCCCCTCACCACCCTCCCTCAGAACCCCCCAACGCAAATGCAATATTAAATCTGAAAAGCTCCAGTACCCACAATGAGCTAATCTCCTTCATGACTTAACTTTTTTTCGCGAACAGTAGTGGGGAGCCCCGACCATACAGTCTCAATAGAGACCTCAACTTTCTCAAACACATAGGAGACAGACCACGACCAACAACAGGGGATATACAGCGACACAGACACAAGGATTAGGTGAATGCATACAGACATAAAGTCGCAGGGGAGACAAGATATAGAAAGAAACATAAGGGACAAGACACGCAAGAGTAGGTGTATGCAGGACTAAGAAACAGAGGGCCACAACGCAGGTAATGCATAGTCTACTCCTTCAGACCCCTTAACAGTGCTCTAGGGACAAATAAAGTAAAATACTGTAAAAAGATCTTGACTCCCTCCTGAGATATCAAAGTCCGCTATCAAACAACACAGTCAACAGGAGGGATCCCCCCGAGATTGTTCGGCGCAGCCTGAGAAAGTCAATAAAAAACCAGAGTATAACATTTCCCGCCATACGGAAAAATCAGCCGCAGAAAAAGAAAAGAAAAGTTCAGTCACTACCTTCAAAATGGTCCAGCAGAACTGACCTCTTGACAATCAGCCAGGTAAGTACCTCAAACTGCAGAATCTCCATCGAAAGTCACTCCATGGCTTCCAGAGAGAGCGGGGGGCTCTTATGCCATCTGCGTTTGTTCTGTTCTGTCCCATTAACTGCTGCGACAGCCGCCCGGAGTCTCAAAGATGCTTGTGCGTCCTCAGGTGTATGAAATACTTCAGTAGATCCATCATGTTTGAAGATGTGAAGGATTGCCGGGTACTGTAAAACAAATTTCTTCTGTTGGGCCACTAACTGAGAGCATATGGGAGAAAATGCTTTACGTCTTTTAGACACCTCAGCCGAGAAGCCATTAAACAGGAGCACACGGTGACCATGAATAGTCAGGGGAGTGTTCAGTTTCTTGTATGTAGTTAAGATTAGCGCCTTCTCCGCATAATTTAAATATTTTGTGATCACCTGTCTTGGACGATTTTCTGCCCCAGTCAGCGAAGTGGCGGCTTGGACTTTCTGTGGTCCCAACCTGTGGGCTCGCTCTACTAAGAACCGGTTATTGAGTCCCAGTGCCTGTGGCAATTCATCAGCACAAATAACATGTAGTTGGTGAGCCGGTATGGATTCAGGCAGTCCCACTAACCTGAGGTTGCTTCTCCTTTAACGATTTTCTAGATCGTCCGTTTTTTCCTGCAGTGACGTTGTCATTCTGAGAGACTGCTGTAGCTGCTGCTTAGTAGACATAATTCCTCCTCCGCTATGTTTAACCTTTCTTCCAATTCCGAGATCTGGCTGGTATGTAAAGAGACATCTTTCTGTATTCCTGTCAGCGCTGCAGTGATAGCTGTATCTATCTGCACCTTAATTTCAGGAAGGAGGATTTTTGCTACCTCTGCTGCCATCTGCGCAGCTAGAGCCATCACATCAGCTGCACTTATCTGTGAGGTGGTAGGAAGTTGCGCGCCATCCTCCACCAGTGGCGCGAATCGGCGCCATCTTTCCTCCGCTTTTCTCCCCCGGCGTCTGAGGCAATGATCCTGTGCGCTGCATCTGGCCGTTCCCGCCGCGATTAATAAATCGATCCATCTGATGCAGCAAGCAATCAGGAGACCATGAGTACGGGTGAATCCCAGAATGAGCAGGGTTAGTGAGGCGGGGAGGTGAATTAGTTGCGGTCTGGCAAAGACCTAACAAAGATCAATTAACTAATAATAAATTGTAACAGAACATTTATATTGGGCATTGAAAGGAATTAATGGTACATGCACAGTGATATGAGTGCATTCTTTCTCTTTCTTTTGTGTAAATGTCACAGCATTAAATGGACACCTTGACCCCTGTTCATAAAAACTACAGCTAGGAAAACACCCCCTAGATTTTACCAGTTTTCAATGATTTGCCCCAATCTTGTGCTCTTTTAAACTGTATTTGTTAGAATGTTTCTTCTTCTGTTCTATGTTTGCTTACTTTTACATTGCATCTATCCATCAGGGTGGGGATGTTTCGTCCATTCTATGATGCAGATTTTTTTGTCTATAAGTGTATTCCTTAATGTTTATAACCTAACCTTAAGGAGAATCTATGATAATATAATTACAGAGCTTCATAAGTATATTATCAATACTTTGTAGTCTATATCAATAATTTTTGGAAAAAGGTCTGTTTCGGTTGGTCCCTCTAGGCTGTACAGTATTCACCCTACATTTTTCCTCCATCCATTCATCATGTGTGTAACGTAAAATTGAAGGCGTGTTTTTGCAGTCCTAGTTTTGAGAACACATTTTTTATTTTTGTCTGTATTTTTCCCTTGTTACTTTTTATCATTTACATTTTAGCTGTTTTAGGTTGCTTTTTCAGGCCAAAAATTCCTTCTGTCCCATTTAACACCCTTTTTGAAGGGGCAACTTATTAAAAATGGATGCCTTTATGATGATAAAAAAAAAAAAACATGCATGAACAATCAAAAAGTCAAGCTCATCTTTTAAAATTTGTTAGCGAATTTGTGGCACGTCACTTAATTTTGGGGCCACAACAAAATATGCTCACTTTTTTATACGCTGTGTGCACAAACAACCACTTAGACTTACCAAGAATTAATTATTGCAGGGACTAAAATTCTGCAATTTTTTGAACATTATTGTGAAATAAGTAGGATCCGCTGAACCTGTGTGGATGATGGTGTGGGCCATACCAGGGAGCGGAGTATAAGGTACCGCTGGTTTTCACCAGAGCCCACCGCAAAGCAGGATGGACTTGCTGCTGTCACGATGCCGGCTGGCAGGAGGTGGATCCTCTGTGCCAGAGAGGGATTGGCGTGGACCGTGCTAGTGAACCGGTTCTAAGTTACTACTGGTGTTCACCAGAGCCCGCCGCAAAGCGGGATGGTCTTGCTGCGGCGATAGTAACCAGGTCGTATCCACTAGCAACGGCTCAACCTCTCTGACTGCTGAAGATAGGCGCGGTACAAGGGAGTAGACAAAAGCAAGGTCGGACGTAGCAGAAGGTCGGGGCAGGCAGCAAGGATCGTAGTCAGGGGCAACGGCAGGAGGTCTTGAACACAGGCTAGGAACACACAAGGGAACGCTTTCACTAGGCACAAGGGCAACACACTAATTAGAACCACTGCGCCAATCAGCGGCGCAGTGGCCCTTTAAATCGCAGAGACCCGGCGCGCGCGCGCCCTAGGGAGCGGGGCCGCGCGCGCCGGGACAGGACCGACGGAGAGCGAGTCAGGTACGGGAGCCGGGGTGCGCATCGCGAGCGGGCGCCACCCGCATCGCGAATCGCATCCCGGCTGGAGGCGGTATCGCAGCGCACCCGGTCAGTGGATCTGACCGGGGCACTGCGGGAGCGAGAGTGTAGCGAGCGCTCCGGGGAGGAGCGGGGACCCGGAGCGCTCGGCGTAACAGCTGCGACAGGCGGTACCCAGGTCGCTACCCCTGATACGACTCGTCCACACAGGCAGCCGAGGTGCAACGTGGCACAGGAAGGATGAGGCTAATACAAAGTCAAGACAGGCAGGAGATCAGGGCTGGCAAGACTGTAGCATGGTCAGGTCACATAGCAAGAGGTCAGAAGGCAGGCGGCACAGGAGCAAGGTCAGGAAACATAGCAATGGGGTCAGATACACGGCAAGGCAAGACTCAAACAAAACGCTTTCTCTGAGGCTATAATGACACAAACATCCGGCAAAGATCTAAGGAAGTGTGGGGTTAAATAGGAGTCAGAACAGGCAAGCACCAATCAATGGTGCGCTGGTCCTTTAAATCTTAAAGAGCCGGCACTTGTGCGTCCTAGGATGCAGGGAAGAACGCGCAGGCAGACACGGACAGTGGAGGGGACAGAGACGAGGACGTGAGAGATGACCTGACGGTCGCATAAGGGCGCATTACGAGATGCGAACTGCAGCGCCGCCAGCAGCAGGAACAGGGGTGTGCTCGCGGACAGCGCTACCTGTGACAAGTACACCTGGAAATACTCTGTGTGAAATTAGCCTACTAATGGTAGCTATTTTCTTACATGTTTCCTGTTACTTGAATTGTATCCCCATCCTTGATTCAATGTGGACTCTTTGGTAACTCTTAATGAAAATCTGCTTTATCACCTTTAGGATTAGGTTTTTACAGTACTGGAACTGTTGACCTTTTGTGTAACCGATAATAAGATCTTCGCTGCTCTAGGAGAATTATCCCTTAGGGTTAACTACTTTAATTACAGCAATACAACAAGCCGAGGGGCATGTTTATCTGCTTCTCACATAATGTTGGAATTAAAGGTTGAACGATACTCACTCTGTTTTTACTAACTGGAATATACATATATATATATATATATATATATATATATATATATATATATATATATATATATACATATATATATATATATATTATAATATCAATAGATAGATAGATAGATATCTTTGAGGCACTTAACTGCATTCTCACCTGAAGTTAAAAATGAATCTATTATTGTTACGCCGAGCGCTCCGGGTCCCCGCTCCTCCCCGGAGCGCTCGCTTCACTCTCCCCGCTGCAGCGCCCCGGTCACATCCTCTGACCCGGGGCGCTGCGATTCCGCTGCCAGCCGGGATGCGATTCGCGATGCGGGTAGCGCCCGCTCGCGATGCGCACCCCGGCTCCCGTACCTGACTCGCTCCCCGTCTGTCCTGTCCCGGCGCGCGCGGCCCCGCTCCCTAGGGCGCGCGCGCGCCGGGTCTCTGCGATTTAAAGGGCCACTGCGCCGCTGATTGGCGCAGTGGTTCCAATTAGTGTGTTCACCTGTGCACTTCCCTATATCACCTCACTTCCCCTGCACTCCCTTGCCGGATCTTGTTGCCATTGTGCCAGTGAAAGCGTTCCTTGTGTGTTCCTAGCCTGTGTTCCAGACCTTCTGCCGTTGCCCCTGACTACGATCCTTGCTGCCTGCCCCGACCTTCTGCTACGTCCGACCTTGCTTCTGCCTACTCCCTTGTACCGCGCCTATCTTCAGCAGCCAGAGAGGTGAGCCGTTGCTAGTGGATACGACCTGGTCACTACCGCCGCAGCAAGACCATCCCGCTTTGCGGCGGGCTCTGGTGAAAACCAGTAGTGGCTTAGAACCGGTCCACTAGCACGGTCCACGCCAATCCCTCTCTGGCACAGAGGATCCACTACCTGCCTGCCGGCATCGTGACAGTAGATCCGGCCATGGATCCCGCTGAAGTTCCTCTGCCAGTTGTCGCTGACCTCACCACGGTGGTCGCCCAGCAGTCACAACAGATAGCGCAACAAGGCCAACAGCTGTCTCAACTGACCGTTATGCTTCAACAGTTACTACCACAGCTTCAGCAGTCATCTCCTCCGCCAGCTCCTGCACCTCCTCCGCAGCGAGTGGCCGCTCCTGGGCTACGCCTATCCTTGCCGGATAAATTTGATGGGGACTCTAAGTTTTGCCGTGGCTTTCTTTCCCAATGTTCCCTGCATCTGGAGATGATGTCGGACCTGTTTCCCACTGAAAGGTCTAAGGTGGCTTTCGTAGTCAGCCTTCTGTCCGGAAAAGCCCTGTCATGGGCCACACCGCTCTGGGACCGCAATGACCCCGTCACTGCCTCTGTACACTCCTTCTTCTCGGAAATCCGAAGTGTCTTTGAGGAACCTGCCCGAGCCTCTTCTGCTGAGACTGCCCTGTTGAACCTGGTCCAGGGTAATTCTTCCGTTGGCGAGTATGCCGTACAATTCCGTACTCTTGCTTCAGAATTGTCCTGGAATAATGAGGCCCTCTGCGCGACCTTCAAAAAAGGCCTATCCAGCAACATTAAAGATGTTCTGGCCGCACGAGAAATTCCTGCTAATCTACATGAACTTATTCACCTAGCCACTCGCATTGACATGCGTTTTTCCGAAAGGCGTCAGGAACTCCGCCAAGATATGGACTCTGTTCGCACGAGGCGTTTCTTCTCCTCGGCTCCTCTCTCCTCTGGTCCCCTGCAATCTGTTCCTGTGCCTCCCGCCGTGGAGGCTATGCAGGTCGACCGGTCTCGCCTGACACCTCAAGAGAGGACACGACGCCGTATGGAGAACCTCTGCCTGTACTGTGCTAGTACCGAACACTTCCTGAGGGATTGTCCTATCCGTCCTCCCCGCCTGGAAAGACGTACGCTGACTCCGCACAAAGGTGAGACAGTCCTTGATGTCTACTCTGCTTCTCCACGTCTTACTGTGCCTGTGCGGATGTCTGCCTCTGCCTTCTCCTTCTCTACTGTGGCCTTCTTGGACTCTGGATCTGCAGGAAATTTTATTTTGGCCTCTCTCGTCAACAGGTTCAACATCCCGGTGACTAGTCTCGCCAGACCCCTCTACATCAATTGTGTAAATAATGAAAGATTGGACTGTACCATACGTTTCCGCACGGAGCCCCTTCTTATGAGCATCGGATCTCATCACGAGAGGATTGAACTTTTGGTCCTTCCCAATTGTACCTCGGAAATTCTCCTTGGACTTCCCTGGCTTCAACTTCATTCCCCAACCCTGGATTGGTCCACTGGGGAGATCAAGAGTTGGGGGTCCTCTTGTTCCAAGAACTGTCTAAAACCGGTTCCCAGTAACCCTTGCCGTAACTCTGTGGTTCCTCCAGTAACCGGTCTCCCTAAGGCCTATATGGACTTCGCGGATGTTTTCTGCAAAAAACAAGCTGAGACTCTACCTCCTCACAGGCCTTATGATTGTCCTATCGACCTCCTCCCGGGTACTACTCCACCCCGGGGCAGAATTTATCCTCTCTCTGCCCCAGAGACTCTTGCCATGTCTGAATACGTCCAGGAGAATCTAAAAAAGGGCTTTATCCGTAAATCCTCCTCTCCTGCCGGAGCCGGATTTTTCTTTGTGTCCAAAAAAGATGGCTCCCTACGTCCCTGCATTGACTACCGCGGTCTTAATAAAATCACGGTTAAGAACCGCTATCCCTTACCCCTCATCTCTGAACTCTTTGATCGCCTCCAAGGTGCCCGCATCTTTACTAAATTGGACTTAAGAGGCGCCTATAACCTCATCCGCATCAGAGAGGGGGATGAGTGGAAAACGGCATTTAACACCAGAGATGGACACTTTGAGTATCTGGTCATGCCCTTTGGCCTGTGCAACGCCCCTGCCGTCTTCCAAGACTTTGTCAATGAAATTTTTCGTGATTTGTTATACTCCTGTGTTGTTGTATATCTGGACGATATCCTAATTTTTTCTGCCAATCTAGAAGAACACCGCCAGCATGTCCGTATGGTTCTTCAGAGACTTCGTGACAATCAACTCTATGCCAAAATTGAGAAATGTCTGTTTGAATGCCAATCTCTTCCTTTTCTAGGATATTTGGTCTCTGGCCAGGGACTACGGATGGATCCAGACAAACTCTCTGCCGTCTTAGATTGGCCACGCCCCTCCGGACTCCGTGCTATCCAACGCTTTTTGGGGTTCGCCAATTATTACAGGCAATTTATTCCACATTTTTCTACCATTGTGGCTCCTATCGTGGCTTTAACCAAAAAAAATGCTGATCCCAAGTCCTGGCCCCCTCAAGCAGAAGACGCCTTTAAACGACTCAAGTCTGCCTTTTCTTCGGCTCCCGTGCTCTCCAGACCTGACCCTTCCAAACCCTTCCTATTGGAGGTTGATGCCTCCTCAGTGGGAGCTGGAGCTGTTCTTCTACAAAAAAATTCTTCCGGGCATGCTGTCACTTGTGGTTTTTTCTCTAGGACCTTCTCTCCAGCGGAGAGGAACTACTCCATCGGGGATCGAGAGCTTCTAGCCATTAAATTAGCACTTGAGGAATGGAGGCATCTGCTGGAGGGATCAAGTTTTCCTGTTATTATCTACACCGACCACAAGAACCTCTCCTACCTCCAGTCTGCCCAACGGCTGAATCCTCGCCAGGCCCGGTGGTCTCTGTTCTTTGCCCGATTTAATTTTGAGATTCACTTTCGTCCTGCCGAAAAGAACATTAGGGCCGATGCTCTCTCTCGTTCCTCGGATGCCTCAGAAGTTGAACTCTCTCCGCAACACATCATTCCACCTGACTGCCTGATCTCCACTTCTCCTGCCTCCATCAGGCAGACTCCTCCAGGAAAGACCTTTGTTTCTCCACGCCAACGCCTCGGAATCCTCAAATGGGGTCACTCCTCCCATCTCGCAGGTCATGCGGGCATCAAGAAATCTGTGCAACTCATCTCCCACTTCTATTGGTGGCCGACTCTGGAGACGGATGTTGTGGACTTTGTGCGAGCCTGCACTATCTGTGCCCGGGATAAGACTCCTCGCCAGAAGCCCGCTGGTTTTCTTCATCCTCTGCCTGTCCCCGAACAGCCTTGGTCTCTGATTGGTATGGATTTTATTACTGATTTACCCCCTTCCCGTGGCAACACTGTTATTTGGGTGGTCGTTGATCGATTCTCCAAAATGGCACATTTCATCCCTCTTCCTGGTCTTCCTTCTGCGCCTCAGTTGGCTAAACAATTTTTTGTACACATTTTTCGTCTTCACGGGTTGCCTACGCAGATTGTATCGGATAGAGGTGTCCAATTCGTGTCTAAATTCTGGAGGGCTCTCTGTAAACAACTCAAGATTAAATTAAATTTTTCTTCTGCATATCATCCCCAGTCCAATGGACAAGTAGAAAGAATTAACCAGATCTTGGGTGATTATTTGCGACATTTTGTTTCCTCCCGCCAGGATGACTGGGCAGATCTCCTTCCATGGGCCGAATTCTCGTATAACTTCAGGGTCTCTGAATCTTCCTCCAAATCCCCATTTTTCGTGGTGTACGGCCGTCACCCTCTTCCCCCCCTCCCTACCCCCTTGCCCTCTGGTCTGCCCGCTGTGGATGAAATTTCTCGTGACCTTTCCATTATATGGAGAGAGACCCAAAATTCTCTCTTACAGGCTTCTTCACGCATGAAGAGGTTCGCGGATAAGAAAAGAAGAGCTCCTCCCGTTTTTTCCCCTGGAGACAAGGTATGGCTCTCCGCTAAATATGTCCGCTTCCGTGTCCCTAGCTACAAGTTGGGACCACGCTATCTTGGTCCTTTCAAAATTTTGTGTCAAATCAATCCTGTCTCTTATAAACTTCTTCTTCCTCCTTCTCTTCGTATCCCTAATGCCTTTCACGTCTCTCTTCTCAAACCACTCATCCTCAACCGTTTTTCTCCCAAATCTGTTCCTCCCACTCCTGTTTCCGGCTCCTCGGACATCTTCTCTGTCAAGGAAATCTTGGCTTCCAAAAAGGTCAGAGGGAAAACTTTTTTTTTAGTGGACTGGGAGGGTTGTGGTCCTGAAGAGAGATCCTGGGAACCTGAGGACAACATCCTAGACAAAAGTCTGCTCCTCAGGTTCTCAGGCTCTAAGAAGAGGGGGAGACCCAAGGGGGGGGGTACTGTTACGCCGAGCGCTCCGGGTCCCCGCTCCTCCCCGGAGCGCTCGCTTCACTCTCCCCGCTGCAGCGCCCCGGTCACATCCTCTGACCCGGGGCGCTGCGATTCCGCTGCCAGCCGGGATGCGATTCGCGATGCGGGTAGCGCCCGCTCGCGATGCGCACCCCGGCTCCCGTACCTGACTCGCTCCCCGTCTGTCCTGTCCCGGCGCGCGCGGCCCCGCTCCCTAGGGCGCGCGCGCGCCGGGTCTCTGCGATTTAAAGGGCCACTGCGCCGCTGATTGGCGCAGTGGTTCCAATTAGTGTGTTCACCTGTGCACTTCCCTATATCACCTCACTTCCCCTGCACTCCCTTGCCGGATCTTGTTGCCATTGTGCCAGTGAAAGCGTTCCTTGTGTGTTCCTAGCCTGTGTTCCAGACCTTCTGCCGTTGCCCCTGACTACGATCCTTGCTGCCTGCCCCGACCTTCTGCTACGTCCGACCTTGCTTCTGCCTACTCCCTTGTACCGCGCCTATCTTCAGCAGCCAGAGAGGTGAGCCGTTGCTAGTGGATACGTCCTGGTCACTACCGCCGCAGCAAGACCATCCCGCTTTGCGGCGGGCTCTGGTGAAAACCAGTAGTGGCTTAGAACCGGTCCACTAGCACGGTCCACGCCAATCCCTCTCTGGCACAGAGGATCCACTACCTGCCTGCCGGCATCGTGACAATTATTTTATTATGCTACACAATGTACAATTTAATATTTTATCTTGTCTGTAAAATGTGACAATTCAGAAGTTACAGTATGATAGCAAAAATGACAGTTTTTCAATGTTTTAATGTGTTAACAACAATATTATGATTAATAATAATAATAATAATGTTTACTTTTTGTGTTTCTCATTTTATTATATTTAGATGTATATAAAATGATGAAATGCATATAGTTAAAAACAAAACATTAGTACATGTGATATATGACTGCACCATGGAATCTCAAGTATGAGCATCTTTAATCAATCTGAGTTAGAAGATTGCAATTGTCTTCATACTTCAAATCCCACTTGAAAGGAGAACTGAGAATAATTTAAAGATGGCATTTGTAGGAGCAGCTGCAGCTTACACATCACTGATGGCTCTTGTGTTAATTTAAGGAGCTATGACTGAAGACCAAGATGTCTAATGTGGAGCAATCATTGACTTAGGAAAAAAAATTTGACAATTGTGGATCTTCAGCTTAAATGTCATTACAAAATTTATAGGACACAGTCGCTTGTCCTATGCTTAACAAAGCTGTCTGCAAATGCGAGTTTTTCTTAGAGTTCATTCACTCTTCTCTATTACAGCTTTGTACAGCCTTTAAATTATCCAGAGTCATAAAATGACACATTTACAAGTCTGGACGGCTCTGCTGTTATTCTACTGATTTCATATAGAGGCATATAAATGTTTTTTTTCTATAAGAGGTTGTAAGAGATACAGTATAATCTAGAAGAAATTATTCTAGGGAAGAATATTTACAATACTTTATAGAAGCATCCTAAAGTAAAAAATGTACTCCATAGTACACAGTTGCAGGGATTGTCTTAGCCACCATAGGGCCTATGCACACCCTATTTTGCAGGGGCATGATGCTTAAAACAAAAAATGCATATATGTTTGCTTATATTCAATGAAAAGGTATCTACTCGAACTTACAGGAGAGTTCCAGTTTTTTTGTGTACTTTTAGGCTATGTGCCCCTGATTCCAAGTTATGTTTTAAATGTACTTGTATTACCTGTCTGTGGTGGATTGTCCCCTTTTTTGCATGTTCATGCCCCAGAAGTTCCGTATTCTTCTGCACTAGAAATAACTCATCTCAAGCCTTTCCCGGCTTCCTGTGCGGTTCAAGACAATGTGTCCCAAGTCAGGTGATCACAGGAGGCATGGCTGCTTTCTCAACAACCTCTGGGGGCCTTGAAATTACAAAAAAGGCACAATACACCACAGAGAGGTTATGTAAGTACATTTTTAACATACATAATTTGGCATCAGGGACTCATTTGTTGAAAGTACAGAAAACTTTAAGAATATATATAAAAAATCAGTTCTGATTTGCTGTGAATCTAAAAACTAGAATTTCAGGACCGAGCAGGGAAGGAGTGCACACTCTTCTCGCCCACTCCCCCTATCCCGAGTATATGCGTACCTGTCCTAAATAACAGGTCCACAACCACGGAGACGGTCCCTTCCTAAATAAGTGAGGGACAGTCAAAAAGTCAAAACAATAAACTACAATAATACAGACTCAGGTCAAGGAACAGTAGGAAACAGACAGACTAACAAATCAAAACTAACACACTTACACAACAAGTCAAAGTCCACTATCCACGTCAAGCCTGGAGTTGTCAGAGTACAAAATCGCTAATACCAGAGAGAATAGTCAGAGAGCAGAGCCAAAGGGTCAAAATGCCAGATATAACAGATTCAGTAGAAGGTTAGCTAGAGTACAAACTGAGCTCTTTAGCAGGCACTGACTGGGAGTAGACTGCCAGCTTATATGAAGACAGGGAGACAGAGCAGGACTGCAATCAAGGTCAGTTGACCAGTCGAGACAGGCGTAACCAAAGCAACAAGACCAAACAAAAGCTCTCAATACAAATTAACCCTTCAGTTCCTTACATAGTATCTATTTTTAATACACTTGATGCTTCAGGTGGCTACCCATGGGTATAAAGTTTGTGAACATCATTTAAAGTCTTAGGCTGGGTTCACATATGTCCGGCATAGGTGCATCAGTTGTATAGCATCTAGCGTCCATTGTTTCTGGCACCAAACGGGAACGCAGCAAGCTGCGCTCCCCTGTCCGGTGTGGTCCTGCCTGTCCATCCATCTGGTGTCAAAATTGGGATGCTGGATGATTGTGAACTGTCCCATTCAAATGAATGGGATTAGTTCTAGCATCAGTTTCCCTCCGATGCACGCCGGAGGGAAACTATGCCGGACAACTGATATATGTGAACCCAACATTACATGACTACAGTTAACTGGACTGCACTGGATAGTGAATTTTTTTGCCCATGTCAAATCAATAAAACATGATTTTAAAGTGTCTACTTTTAGGTTGCTTTGAACTGGATTATAGTAAATTACATCATTTTTTTCTAATTAGATACACAGACTGTATTAGATATACACGGAATAAATATTTTTAGATGTATTCAGGGTTTAAAAAAACTAAATATTTTAATTGGAAATAGAGAGTATTACTTTGGTATAAAAGAAAAAAAACATCTTATATTTTATAATATGGTAGAAGAAGCTGCGTTGGAAGCATTAACTCCTTAATGATCGTGGACGTATATTTACATCCTGTGCCTGTTCCTGCGATATAACACGGAGTCATGCAGTGACCACGCATCATATCGGGTCAGTCCCAGCAGCCATGAACGGCCAGGACCCATGGCTAATACCGAATATCACCTTTCGCAGTGATGCCAGGTATTAACCCTTCAGATGCAGTGATCAAAGTTGATTGCCATGTCTGAAGTGAAAGTGAAACCTTCCTGGCAGTTCAGTAGTGCTGTTTGGAACCGCCGCGGTCAAATCACGAACAGTTTGCAAGATGCAAGGAAGATCCCTACCTGTCTCCTCGGTGTCCGATCGCCGAATGGCTGCTCCGTACCTGAGATCCAGGCAGGAGCAGTCAAGCAGCAATAACACTAATCAATGCCATGCTATTGCATGGTAGTGATCTGTGTAGGAAATCAGTGTGTGCAATGTTGTTGTCCCCTATGGGGGCTATAACATCTCAAAATAAAAGTGAAAATAAAGTGTTAATGGTATTTAACCCCTTCCCTAATAAAAGTCTGAATCCCCCCACTTTTCCCATAAAAAAAAAAATTTAAATAAAAATAAATATAAGCATATGTGGTATTGCCGCATGCGTAAATGTCTGAACTATGAAAATATATCATTAAATAAACTGCATGGTCAATGGTGTACATGTAAAAAAAATAGCATATATGTGGTCCCTTTTTATCCAATAAAAATGTATTTAAAGCAATCAAAAAGTCAGATCAAAACAAAAATGATACTGATAAAAACTTCATATCACGGCACAAAAAATTAGCCCTCATACATCCAAATATGCAGAAAAATAAAAAAGTTATAGGGGTCAGAAGAGGACATTTTTAAACATATTAATTTTCGTGCAAGTAGTTATGATTTTTTCCAGAAGTACGACAAAATCAAACCTATATAAATAGGAAATAATTTTAATCGTATGGACCTACAGAATAAAGAGAAGGTGACATTTTTACCCAAAAATGCACTGCATAGAAACGGAAGCCCCCAAAAATTACAAAATGGTGTTTATTTTTTTTTTTTTTTCAATTTTGTCGCACAATGATTTTTCTTTTGTTTCGTCGTAGATTTCGTGGTAAAATGACTGGTGTCATCACAAAGTAGAATTAGTGGCACAAAAAATAAACCAACATATTGATTTTAGGCAGAAAATTGAAAGGGTTATAATTTTTAAAAGGTAAGGAGGAAAAAACGAAAATGCAAAAACTGAAAAACGTGGAGTCCTTAAAGGGTAAAGGCCTGATTTTATCATTATAATTCCCTGAAATGGGAGTATTGGGGAGATTTATCATTGCCTTCCTGACATTTTATTGACTGTTATTTGGATTAAAAAAATTGTGCAATCAGTTTTTGTGCAAAAATTTTGCACAATTTTTAAATAGACACTTTTCTGCAAGACTGACTGTGAAATACAGTGAATCATTATTGACATTGCAGTGGAAGATATTTTCCATGTGCCCCTTTTAAAAAAAAGGCACAAAAAATTGTGTAAACATTAAATAAATATATATATATATATATATATATATATATATATATATATATATATATATATATATATATATATATATATATACCGTATATACTCGAGTATAAGCCGAGTTTTTCAGCACGATTTTTCGTGCTGAAAACACCCCCCTCGGCTTATACTCGAGTGAACTCCCCCACCCGCAGTGGTCTTCAACATGCGGACCTCCAGAGGTTTCAAAACTACAACTCCCAGCAAGCCAGGGCAGCCATCGGCTGTCCGGGCTTGCTGGGAGTTGTAGTTTTGAAACCTCCGGAGGTCCGCAGGTTGAAGACCACTGCGGCCTTCAACATCATCCAGCCCCTCTCACCCCCTTTAGTTCTGAGTACTCACCTCTGCTCGGCGCTGGTCCGGTCCTGCAGGACTGTCCGGTGAGGAGGTCGTCCGGTGAGGAGGTGGTCCGGGCTGCTATCTTCACCGGGGAGGCCTCTTCTAAGCGCTTCGGGCCCGGCCTCAGAATAGTCACGTTGCCTTGACAACGACGCAGATGCGTCGTTGTCTAGGCAACGGCTCTATTCCGGGCCGGAAGCGCGGAGAAGAGGCGCCCCCGGTGAAGATAGCAGCCCGGACCACCTCCTCACCGGACCACCTCCTTACCGGACAGCCCTGCAGGACCGGACCAGCGCCGAGCGGAGGTGAGTACTCAGAACTAAAGGGGGTGAGAGGGGGCTGGATGATGTTGAAGGCCGCAGTGGTCTTCAACCTGTGGACCTCCGGAGGTTTCAAAACTACAACTCCCAGCAAGCCCGGACAGCCGATGGCTGCCCGGGCTTGCTGGGAGTTGTAGTTTTGAAACCTCTGGAGGTCCGCATGTTGAAGGCCGCAGTGGTCTTCAACCTGCGGACCTCCGGAGGTTTCAAAACTACAACTCCCAGCAAGCCCGGACAGCCGATGGCTGCCCGGGCTTGCTGGGAGTTGTAGTTTTGAAACCTCTGGAGGTCCGCAGGTTGAAGACCACTGAGGGCGAATGATGAGAAGAGGATGATGAAGGGGGGGGGGTGTGGGGATGATGAAGGGGGGTGGGGATGATGAAGGGGGGGGGGTGTGGGATGATGACAAGGGGATGATGAAGGGGGGATGTGTGGGATGATAAGGGGATGTGTGGGATGATGACAAGGGGATGATGAAGGGGGGATGTGTGGGATGATGACAAGGGGATGTGTGGGATGATGACAAGGGGATGATGAAGGGGGGATGTGTGGGATAAGGGGATGTGTGGGATGATGACAAGGGGATGATGAAGGGGGGATGTGTGGGATGATGACAAGGGGATGATGAAGGGGGGATGTGTGGGATGATAAGGGGATGTGTGGGATGATGACAAGGGGATGATGAAGGGGGGATGTGTGGGATGATGACAAGGGGATGATGAGGATGTTAATGACGGGTCTGGATGATGACAGGGGGGGATGAGGTATTTCCCACCCTAGGCTTATACTCGAGTCAATAACTTTTCCTGGGATTTTGGGTTGAAATTAGGGGTCTCGGCTTATACTCGGGTCGGCTTATACTCGAGTATATACGGTATATATTTTAAAACACAAATTCATACCATGTCTGCCTTGCCTTAGAAACGAAGCACCCTATAGCAAATTCTGAGGTGATTTTTCATTTGTGCAAAATTTATGAAAGTCTGTGTACCATTTTGATAAATTTGGATCAAGTAGTAAGCCAAAAACACAGCAAAAAAAAAAAAAAAAAGGCAGGAGGAATGATGCATACAGCCACAAATTATAAATCTCCCCCATTGTGTCAAGTGAATGCTGAATTCAATAGTAACCTGTTTGGTTGACCTCTGGGGGCCCATAACCATCTAAACCACCCATATTTCATGTTCGTCCTGCAATTTCCACAAGAATGATTCATGGCAGAAAGAAGTCATCATGGCGGTCTGGGCAAGAAGAGGAAATAGGATGAATCAGATAACTGTATTGTAAACACGATAGTGTCATATGTAAAAATATGGTTATATGGGGGGAATGTTGGTCTGCATATGGTAAATTCTATTCAGTGAGAGTATGATGACATTATTTAGTCATTAGGCAGTGGTAATATGTGGTAATGGTGTAGCCATATTATTTGTCATTTGCATAGTGGCATTATTGCTAAAAATGGCCTTGGTATATAGTGGTAATATTTACTCCCTATGTAATGGCAATTTGTAATCATAGTAAGGCGGTATTTGGCCTTTATATAGTGTTGTTGTTTGTATACTGGGATTTGTACATGCACCAACAGGTGTGTAACTGCTGTGTTACCTTACTGGTTTGACTTAGGGCCAAACACCCCATTTATCCAACTCCAGCTGCTTGAGGATAGCAGGTCGCTTCCACAAGAGTCTTACTGGTATGGGTAATGACTGGCAGCCCCAGTGCAAGACACCGGAAATACAGAGATAAAAGTAATGGCATTAGAAAAATGGAAGTGGGTGACCATAACAAACATATGCTGCTCTAGACAGTTCCTAAAATGGACAGAGATGTCAGCAGAGAGCACTGTGCTCGTGATGTCAGCAGGGAGCTCTGTGTTTCAAAAAGAAAAGAATTTCCTCTGTAGTAGTCAGCAGCTAATAAGTACTGGAAGGATTAAGATTTTTTTTATAGAAGTAATTTACAAATCTGTTTAACTTTCTGGCACCAGTTGATTTAAAAAAAAAAAAAAGTTTTCCACCAGAGTACCCCTTTAACCTGTTCAGGACCCAGGTCGTAATTTTACGCCCCGGCGCCCTGGTACTTAAGGACCCAGGGCGTAAACTTACGCCCTGGCAGTTTCCAGCTTCAGCAGGCATCCAGGGCAAACGCTGAGGGGGGCCATGTAGGCTGAGGGGGGCCATCGATGCAAATCGCAAGGGAAATCGCCCTTGCAATCTGCAGCGATACCGGGCTGATGGGGTCTCTGGGACCCGACTGCCCGGTAATCTTGCATGATCCCGGCTGTCACAGACAGCCAGGACCATGCTGGAGCCTAGGAGCGAGGTGGCAAGCCTGCCACCTCCTCCGATCCCCTGCGATCCGTTGGTTAGTTAACCGACCAATCGCAGGGGGGGGGCGGTTACTTCCTCCCGTCCTGCCCGGCCCCTGAAAGTCCGGAGAGGATGGGAGGAAGACCGGAGGACGCGGCGGGGGACGGGGGAGTGCTGGGGACCGGACCCAGTACTTACCTCGTCCCTGAAGACCCGGATCCCGGCGATGAAGATGGCGGCAGCGGCGACAGGTGAGTAGATCTTCAGCCGCGGTCGGGCCCTTTACAGCAATGCATGTCGCCGTAAAGCGACATGCATTGCTGTATTGGGACCCTGTATACTACAACTCCCAGCATGCCCAGACAGCCCTTGGCGTCTGGGCATGCTGGGAGTTGCAGTTTTGCAACATCTGGAGGTCCACAGTTTGGAGACGACTGTGCCCTTCCAGATGTTGCAAAACTACACATCCTCATCATGCCCTTACTGTCCAGGCATGCTGGGAGTTGTAGTTATGTAACATCTGGCCCTTCAGATGTTGCAGAACTACAACTCCCAGCATGCCTGGACAGTTTTGTCATACTGGGAGTTGTAGTTTTGCAACATCTGGAAGGGCACAGATTGGGAACCACTGTATTAGGGGTCTGCAAACTGTAGTCCTCCAGATGTAACAAAACTACAACTCCAAGCATGCTGGGAGTTGTAGTTCGGCAACATCTGGCTCTAAAGATGTTGCCAAACTACTACTTCCAGCATGCCTGAGAATGTTTGGAGTTGTGGTTTTGCAACAACTGGAGGCACACTGGTTGGGAAACATTGTCTGTTTCCTAACTCAGTGTTTCCCAACCCGTGTGCCTCCAGCTGTTGCAAAACTATAACTACCAGCATGCACTGATAGACTCTGCATGCTGGGAGTTGTAGTTTTGCAGCAGCTGGAGGTCCCCCCCCCTGTGAATGTACATTCACATGGGCAGGTGCTTACAGTGAGTATCAGGCTGCAAGTTTGCGATGCAGCAAATTTTGCGCGGCAGCTCAAACTCGCTGTAACCCCCCGCCCGTGTGACTGTACCCTAAAAACACTACACTACACCACACTAACACAAAATAAAATAAAAAGTAAAAAACACTACATATACACATACCCCTACACAGCCCCCCTCCCTCCCCAATAAAATGAAAAACGTCTGGTACGCCACTGTTTCCAAAATGGAGCCTCCAGCTGTTGCAAAACAACAACTCCCAGTATTGCCGGACAGCCGTTGACTGTCCAATCATGCTGGGAGTTTTGCAACAGCTGGAGGCACCCTGTTTGGGAATCACTGGCGTAGAATACCCCTATGTCCACCCCTATGCAAATCCCTAATTCAGGCCTCAAATGCGCATGGCGCTCTCACTTCAGAGCCCTGTCGTATTTCAAGGCAACAGTTTAGGGCCACATATGAGGTATCGCCGTACTCGGGAGAAATTGCCTAACAAATTTTGGGGGGCTTTTTCTCCTTTAACCCCTTATGAAAAGGTGAAGTTGGGGTCTATACCAGCATGTTAGTGTAAAAAAATAAATTTTTTACACTAACACGCTGGTGTTGCCCTATACTTTTCATTTTGACAAGAGGTAAAAGGGAAAAAAGCCCCCCAAAATTTGTAATGCAATTTCTCCCGACTATGGAGATACCCCATAAGTGGGCGCAAAGTGCTCTGGGGGCGCACAACAAGGCCCAGAAGGGAGAGTGCACCATGTACATTTGTGGTGATTTGCACAGGGGTGGCTGATTGTTACAGCGGTTTTGACAAACGCAAAAAAAAAAAAAAAACACATGTGACCCCATTTCGGAAACTACACCCCTCACGGAATGTAATGAGGGGTGCAGTGAGAATTTACACACCACTGGTGTCTGACAGAGCTTTGGAACAGTGGGCTGTGCAAATAAAACATTTTGTACAGCCCACTGTTTCAAAGATCTGACAGACACCAGTGGGGGGGTAAATGCTCACTGTACCCCTTGTTACGTTCTTCAAGGGGTCTCGTTTCCAAAATGGTATGCCATGTGGGGGTTATTTTGCTGTCCTGGCACCATAGGGGCTTCCTAAATTCGACATGCCCCCGAGCAAAATTTGCTCTCAAAAAGCCAAATATGACTCCTTCTCTTCTGAGCATTGTAGTTTGCCCCGTAGTGCGCTTCAGGTCAACTTATGGGGTACCTCCATACTCAGAAGTGATGGGGTTACAAATTTGGGGGGGGTATTTTCTGCTATTAACCCTTGCAAAAATGTGAAATTTGGGGGGAAATACACATTTTAGTGAAAAAAATTATATATTTTTTTACATCTGCAAAAGTTGTGAAACACCTGTGGGGTATTAAGGCTCACTTTATTCCTTGTTACGTTCCTCAAGGGGTCTAGTTTCCAAAATGGTATGCCATGTGGGGGGGGGGGGGGTTTGCTGTTCTGGCACCATAGGGGCTTCCTAAATGCAACATGCCCCCCAAAAACCATTTCAGAAAAACGTACTCTCCAAAATCCCCTTGTCGCTCCTTCGCTTCTGAGCCCTCTACTGCGCCCGCCGAACACTTTACATAGACATATGAGGTATGCACTTACTCGAGAGAAATTGGGCTACAAAAATAACAATCCATTTTCTCCTTTTACCCCTTGTAAAAATTCAAAAATTTGGTCTACAAGAACATGCGAGTGTAAAAAATGAAGATCATAAATTTTCTCCTTCACTTTGCTGCTATTCCTGTGAAACACCTAAAGGGTTAAAATGCTGACTGAATGTAATTTTGAATACTTTGGGGGGTGCAGTTTTTATAATGGGGTCATTTGTGGGGTATTTCTAAGATGAAGACCCTTCAAATCCACTGCAAACCTGAACTGGTCCCTGAAAAATTGTGATTTTGGAAATTTTGCGAAAAATTGGAAAATTGCTGCTGAACTTTGAAGCCCTCTGATGTCTTCCAAAAGTAAAAAACACATCAATTTTATGATGCAAACATAAAGTGGACATATTGTATATGTGAATAAAAAAAATTTTTATTTTGAATATCCATTTTCCTTACAAGCAGAGAGCTTCAAAGTTAGAAAAATGCAAAATTTTCAAATTTTTCATAAAATTTTGGGATTTTTCACCAAGAAAGGCTGCAAGTTACCACAAAATATTACCAATATGTTAAAGTAGAATATGTCACGAAAAAACAATCTCGGAATCAGAATGATAACTAAAAGCATTCCAGAGTTATTAATGTTTAAAGTGACAGTGGTCAGATGTGCAAAAAATGGCCGGGTCCTAAGGTGTAAAATGGCTGGGTCCTTAAGGGGTTAAGGGCAATTGGTGAAGTTCAGATTCGGAGTAAACTAGTTTGAACTGAACTTTTTGCTTAAGTTTTGTGAACCTGCTGAACGGAACTTTTGAAAAGCTTGGTTATCTATAGCAATGATAACTCGTTCTTTGTTGACTGCTGTTGTTTGGCAACTGTATTAGATGTTGGAGCATTTGTGGAAAGTGGAATTGGAGAACATCTTTTTACTCCTCTAATTCATGTGGTGGAAACTGTGTACCTTTATTATATGTGATATGGGCATATGATAAATCTGATGCTGATCACATTTCTTACTTCAGTACTCCCCTTTGTTTGATGCTTCCTCTGAAACTTTTTGTGTAGCTTTTTAACCTGTGCGAAAAAAGTGTGACTTTTTAATGATGCTTTCCAAAGTCAGTTTATAAGCCAACTGAGGACTGGTGTAGATTTTCACCTCAGTTAATGCAGTTGTGCCAGATGATGTGACAAACTGAAAAGTTGCACATGATAAATTCCTGACCACTGCAGGACATCAACTGAAATCACAACTTCGTATGTTCTTTTTAAAAGTCTTCTAAAGCAAAAGTTGCAATGAAAAGTCTCAGCAGAGACAAACCGTGTGACAAATTTACCCCACAAAACCAGGGTAAAACTAATGATTACTTTCCCCTGTTGTGGCCAGTTAGCTGTTAGGCCGGGTTCACACTTCGAAATTTCCATCCAGACAAAATCTGGCCAGAGATTGATGGAGCTAGTGCAGACATTGCCATTCCGATAGCAAGCAATGTCTGCAGAGTGGATTCCGCTTGAATATCGAGCAAGTTCAATGTTCTGACAGAATTTTTTCATTTACATTTTCTGAAGGAAATCCCATCGAGAAAATTCCGCTGTGTAAACGGGTGAACTGAAACCCCATTCACTTGCATTTTACCACCAGGCAGCAGAATTTCTGACCAAAATTCAGAAGCAGAATTCTGGTTGGAAATTCAGTTGTGTTAACCCGGTCTTACTGTTATAGGCTACAGAAAATCTTTAACATATCTGCCCCTGTGTGAACATCCTTGGTGTGGATGTTTATGGGGATGTTGCTTCTAACAACAAATAAGCTTCAAGTGGACTAAAAATAAAACAAACAGAACAGTACACAGTAGACCTTTGGATTTCCACAACTGTAAATTATTTCAATTGTGCAGAGATCAATGTATAAGAAGGGGAGAGGGGGGGGTGACCATTACCTATTGGGAATGGTGTGAAACTTGTGAAACTCTTGTCTATACAATGGGATTTCATTTTACTGTAATTCTCCCTGTGAATAAAGTGAGAAGAACACTGAAAAGTGATATCTTCTAAACAGGAAGTGTCAGCTAATTATTCGACTTAAAGGGGTATTCCAGGTAAAATACTTTTATATGTATATCAACTGGCTCCAGAAAGTTAAACAGATTTGTAAATTACTTCTATTAAAAATCTTAATCCTTTCAGTACTTATGAGCTTCTGAAGTTAAGGATGTTCTTTTCTGTCTAAGTCCTCTCTGATGACACCTGTCTCGGGAAACACCCAGTTTAGAAGAGGTTTGCTATGGGGATTTGCGTCTAAACTGGGCGTTTCTCGAGACAGGTGTCATCAGAGAGGACTTAGACAGAAAAGAACAACCTTAACTTCAGTAGTTCATAAGTACTGAAAGGATTAAGATTTTTTAATAGAAGTAATTTACAAATCTGTTTAACTTTCTGGAGCCAGTTGATATATTAAAAAAAGTATTTTTTTCCTGGATAACCCCTTTAACTTCCAAAATGAAAACTGCAAAGTTTTAGAATATTTTTAAAATATAGATTATGATGTGGAAATTTGAAAAAAAAATAGATAAAATAGAAATCACAAACATAAAATTTCACAAATTCACAAACAGAAAAACTTAATTTGTCATTTTCTGATGACAAGTTTCTTGAACCCTTTAACCCCTTAACGACGAAGGACATAAATGTACGTCCTGGTGACGTGGTACTTAACGCACCAGGACGTACATTTATGTCCTAAGCATAAGCGTGGGCATTGTAGAGATGCCCGGATCATGCGCGGCAGGTCCTGGCTGTTGATAGCAGCCAGGGACCTGCCAGTAATGGCGGACACCCGCGATCCCACGGATGTCTGCCATTAACCCCTCAGATGCCGTGATCAATACAGATCATGGCATCTGCAGCGTTGCGGACACTAAAATGGATGATCGGATTGCCCGCAGCGCTGCCGCACCGATCCGATCATCCTGCACGGCAGCTGGAGGTCCCCTCACCTGCCTCCGCTGTCTTCCGGAAGTCTTCTGCTCTGATCTGCCTCCCGCAGACCAGAGCAGAAGATGACCGATAACCCTGATCAGTGCTATGTCCTATACATAGCACTGAACAGGATTAGCAATCGAATGATTTCTATAAATAGTCCCCTATGGGGACTATTAAAGTGTAAAAATAAAAGTAAAAAAAGTAAAAAAAAATTAAGTTAAAAAAATTTGAAAAACCAACTCCCCAATAAAAACGTAAATTGTCCCATTTTCCCTATTTCACCCCCAAAAAGTGTTAAAAAAAATATTGTATACACATATTTGGTATTGTCGCGTGCGTAAATATCTGAACTATTAAAATAAATTGTTAATGATACTGTATGGTGAACGGCGAACGTAAAAAAGAAAAAAGTCCAAAATAGATGCTTTTTTATAACATTTTATTCCCCAACAAATTAATAAAAAAATGTATTAAAAGTTTTATATAAGCAAATATGGTATTAATAAAAAGTACAGATCACGGCACAAAAAATGAGCCCTCATACCGCTGCTTATACGGAAATATGAAAAAGTTCTAGGTCTTCAAAATAGGGGGATTTTAAACGCACTAATTTGGTTAAAAAGTTTGTGATTTTTTTTAAGCGCAACAGTAATGGAAAAGTATGTTATCATGGGTATCATTTTAATCGTATTGACCGAAAGAATAAATAACACATGTCATTTTTACCGTAAATTGTACGGCGTGAAAATGAAACCTTCCAAAATTAGCAAAATTGCGGTTTTCTTTTTAATGTCCCCACACAAATAGTGGTTGCGCCATACATTTTATGGTAAAGTGAGTGATGGCATTACAATGGACAACTGGTCGCGCAAAAAACAAGCCCTCCTACTAGTCTGTGGATGAAAATATAAAAGAGTTATGATTTTTTGAAGGCGAGGAGGAAAAAACGAAAACGTAAAAATAAAATTGTCTGCGTCCTTAAGGCCCAAATGGGCTGCATCCTTAAGGGGTTAAAGAGATTTTTTTCTGCTCTTTCATTTTTACCTCCTCACCTTCTAATATTCATAACACTTTCAATTTTCCACCTACAGACCCATATAAAGGCTTGTTTTTTGCACAACCAATTGTAATTTGTAATTGATTCACTGTTTTTTAGATCAGCCTTCTGAGACATATTGTAGTAAAGGAGAGCCTATCTACAGACAGAAGAAGGGTAAGTAAGCTGTTTCTGAGTTCTCATCTGATCAGGATATCACAATTTTGTTGCAGTGATCCCGATCGGCCCACTAAGCTAGCCAAGATTAGATCAACTTTGGTTACGATTAGTGTTGAGCGGCATAGGCCATATTCGAATTCGCGAATATTCGCGAATATATGGACGAATATTCGTCATATATTCGCGAATATTCGCATATTCGTAATATTCTCGTTTTATTTTCGCATATGTGAAAATTCGCGGATGCGAAATTAACATATGCGAAAATTAGCATATACAAAATTAACGTAAGGGAAAATGCGCATATGCGAAAAATAGCATATGCAAATTTTCGCATATGCGAAAATTTGTACACCAGTCTCACACAGTAGTATTAGAGCCTTCTTTAAACCACACAAGCTGGAAGCAGAGAGGGATGATCACTGTGATGTGTACTGTGAAAAAAAATTTATAAAAATAAGGCATATTCGTAATTACGAATATATAGTGGTATATTCGCAAATATTCTCGAATTCGCGAATATGTGATATTCGCGAATAAAATTTGTATTGCAAATATTCGCGAGCAACACTAGTTACGATGCCTAAAGGGTTAATGCCAGACATCAGCCTGATCAGTGATGTCCGGCATTAGCTGTGGGTCCCAGCTGCTGATAACAGTTGGGACCCATTGGAGGATATGAAGCAAGCTCTGAAGCAGCACTAAGGAGTATATTTACACCTGATGTCCTTAACCCCTTAATGACCATGGACCTAAATGTACATCCTGGTGCGGAGGTACTTTGCGCACTGGGACATACATTTACTTCCTATACATGACTGCGAGCATCGGAACGATGCTTGGGTCATGCACGGCAGGTCCCGGCTGCTGATATCAGCCAGGGACCCGCCGCTAATGGGCAACATCCATGATCACGTGGATGTCCACCATTAACCCCTCAGATGCCATGATCAATACAGATCATGGTATCTGCGGCAGTGGGGCTACAGTTTTGGCTGACCTGATCGCCTGCGGCACGGCCGCGGTAATCAGGCCAGCTAACATGGTGGATGGAGGTTCCTTCACCTGCCTTCACCACCTTCTTGGCGTTTTCTGCACTGATCTGCCTTCCAGCAGACCAGAGCAGAAGATCGTCGATAACACTGATCAGTGCTATGCCCTATGCATAACACTGATCAGTATTAGAAATCAGGTGATTGCTATTAATAGTGCCATATGGGGACATAAAAAGAAGTTAGAAAAAAAGGAAAAGAATTTGGAAAATCCCCTCCCCCAATAAAAATGTATATTCCCCATTTTCCCATTTTACCCCCAAAAAGTGTCAGAAAATTAATTAATAAACATATTTGGTATCGCCGCATGCATAAATGTTCAAAACTATTAAAATGTAATGTTAATGTTCCCGTACAGTGAATGGCGTGAACGTAAAAAAAAAAGTCCAAAATTGCTGCTTTTTTTGTCACATTTTGTTCCCAAAAAATGTATAAAAAAAATGTATGAAAAGTTTTATATACTCAAATGTGATATTAATAAAAAGTACAGATTATGGCACAAAAAATTAGCCCTCATACCGCCACTTAGACAGAAAAATGAAAAAGTTATAGGTCGTTAAAATAGAGGGATTTTAAAACGTACTAATTTGGTTAAAACGTTTGTGATTTTTTTAAAGTGGTACAATAATAGAAAAGTATGTAATCATGGATATAAATTTAATCATATTGACCTGCAGAATAAAGAAAATGTGTCACTTTTACCGTAAATTGTACTGTGTGAAAGCAAAACCTTCCAAAATTTGCAAAATTTGAGTTTTCTTTAAAATTTTCCACACAAATAGTATTATTTTGGTTGCACCATACATTTTATGGTAAAACGAGTGATTTCATTACAATGGACAACTGGTCATGCAAAATTCAAACCCTCATACTCGTCTATGGATGAAAATATAAAAGAGTTATGATTTTTAGAAGGTGAGAAGGAAAAAATGAAAACACAAAAAGAAAATTTGCCTGGTTCTTAAAGGGCTTATCCAGGAAAAAACTTTTTTTTATATATCAACTGTCTCCAGAAAGTTAAACAGATTTGTAAATGACTTCTATTAAAAAAATCTTAATCCTTTCAGTACTTATTAGCTTCCGAAGTTAGGGTTGTTCTTTTCTGTCTAAGTGCTCTCTGATGACACCTGTCTCGGGAAACACCCAGTTTAGAAGCAAATCCCCATAGCAAACCTCTTCTAAACTGGGCATTTCCCGAGTCAGGTGTCATCAGCTAGCACTTAGACAGAAAAGAACAACCTTAACTTCAGAAGCTCATAAGTACTGAAAGGATTAAGATTTTTTTTATAAAAGTAATTTACAAATCTGTTTAACTTTCTGGAGCCAGTTGATATATAAAAAAAAGTTTTTTTCCTGGAATAACCATTTAAGGTCAAAATGGTCTTGATTCTTAACCCCTTAAGGACTCAGCCCATTTTGGCCTTAAGGACTCAGACAATTTAATTTTTACGTTTTCATTTTTTCCTCCTCGCCTTCTAAAAATCATAACTCTTTTATATTTTCATCCACAGACTAGTATGAGGGCTTGTTTTTTGCGCGACCAGTTGTCCTTTGTAATGACATCACTCATTATATCATAAAATGTATGGCGCAACCAAAAAACACTATTTTTGTGGGGAAATTAAAACGAAAAATGCTATTTTGCTAATTTTGGAAGGTTTTGTTTTCACACCGTACAATTTATGGTAAAAATGACATGTGTTCTTTATTCTCAGGGTCAATACGATAAAAATGATACCCATTATTATATACTTTTATATTATTGTTGCGCTTAAAAAAATCACAAACTTTTTAACCAAATTAGTATGTTTATAATCCCTTTATTTTGATGACCTATAACTTTTTTATTTTTCCGTATAAGCGGCGGTATGGGGGCTCATTTTTTGCGCCATGATCTGTAATTTTTTTTGATACCACATTTGCATATAAAAAATTTTTAATACATTTTTTATAATTTTTTTTTTAATAAAATGTATTAAAAAAGTAGGAATTTTGTACTTTTTTTTATTTTTTTTCGTTCACGCCGTTCACCGTACGGGATCATTAACATTTTATTTTAATAGTTTGGACATTTACGCACGCGGCGATACCAAATATGTCTATAAAAAATGTTTTTTACGCTTTTTGGGGGTAAAATAGGAAAAAACGGACGTTTTACTTTTTTATTGGGGGAGGGGATTTTTCACTTTTTTTTTACTTTTACTTTTACATTTTTTTACATTTTTTTTACACTTGAATAGTCCCCATAGGGGACTATTCATAGCAATACCATGATTGCTAATACTGATCTGTTCTATGTATAGGACATAGAACAGATCAGTATTATCGGTCATCTCCTGCTCTGGTCTGCTCGATCACAGACCAGAGCAGGAGACGCCGGGAGCCGCACGGAGGAAGGAGAGGGGACCTCCGTGCGGCGTTATGAATGATCGGATCCCCGCAGCAGCGCTGCGGGCGATCCGATCGTTCATTTAAATGGCGAACTGCCGCAGATGCCGTGATCTGTATTGATCCCGGCACCTGAGGGGTTAATGGCGGACGCCCGCGGTTATGCTTAGGACGTAAATGTACGTCCTGGTGCGTTAAGTACCACCTCACCAGGACGTACATTTACGTCCTGCGTCCTTAAGGGGTTAAAGGGGTATTCCAGGAAAAAACTTTTTTTTTATATATATATATATATATATATCAACTGGTTCCCGAAAGTTAAACAGATTTGTAAATTACTTCTATTAAAAAATCTTAATCCTTTCAGTACTTATGAGCTTCTGAAGTTAAGGTTGTTCTTTTTTGTCTAAGTAATCTCTGATGACACCTGTCTCGGGAAACGCCCAGTTTAGAAGCAAATCCCCATAGCAAACCTCTTCTTAACTGGGCGGTTCCCGAGACACGTGTCATCAGAGATTACTTAGACAGAAAAGAACAACCTAAACTTCAGAAGCTCATAAGTACTGAAAGGATTAAGATTTTTAATAGAAGTAATTTACAAATCTGAACAACTGATTAGATAAATTCACTAGCGCTGGATGGGTTTGGATATGATCAGTGGCTGGGCTGCTGCTTAGCCAATAGATGTGCTCCCCTGTTGATGCACACCAATATATAGTGGATATAGCAAGAATTATTATTGAATTGGCAAGCGCTGAATCAGACACATATCGATTGTAGCTATGTAATTAAAACTAAGCTGTATATGCTGTAGAAGGAGGGAGAGATCCTGGTGATACAGATGGAACTGTAAGTTGTGTGAGGGAGTGCTCTCCTGATGACTAAAAATGAATACACAGTAACTTAATTATTTGAAATGATATACGTGTCAATAGATTTGAGCTCTGTCTATATAGCGTGATCTACCTTTAAATGATCAGTCGCGCTGGTGCAGGCGATAGAGGTTCGAACGGCTGATGAGGTAGGCTGAAAGGGTGATGTTCCTGTGGTATAAAATGGGTTAATCTATCCAGTTATAATGAAAGCAGTGGTAAATGATATCGGCAGTGTCGTTCCTATTAATACCTGTAAAATAGCTGTATTGCTGAATCCGTATGGGTATTATAGAGGAGAATGCTTGATACTGTATGCCTGCGTGGGCTCTCCCTGAGGGTGCTCCGGAGGTTGAAAGTGCAAGAATAGTCCCTTTCTACAGTTCAACTCTTTATAATAAGCAATATAATGTTGTCACTGCTAAGTATTGCAGGCTAATGGATGTCCGCAAAGCATATAAGTATTTTCATAAATAGCTTTTTGCTATTATAGCACTGAGTGGCGTACCTGATGTGGCTCCTGCTGGTGTCTGCTGTGCGATTATCGCTATTACGGGCCCTCAATGGGGGTGCTCCAAGATTGGTGAACAGGTGTGGAATTGAAGTCCTGTCCGGGAATAGTTGTTTGTAATCCGGTTGGTTGAAAGGAGCGTTTGGCGGCAGTGGGAATGCACCCCGGCCGGTGGCGCCTCAACCTACTTGCACGCTCGCTGTTAGATGATTAAGGTGGAGGTGATTTGGATTTGAGTGACGTCACTACGGTATCCTCTGTGGTCCACAAACCTATCGACGCGTTTCGGAAGACTATCGGCTTCCTTCGTCTGGATAGAGCTGGTGGTTTGATGGTCCATTCTTATAGCGGCGTGTCTCTGACGTTAACCCCTTACAAACCGGATTATCAGTGTGTCGTTGCTAATGGTTACAGATATGCAAACAGTTTTAATTCTGCATTTAAACCGTGAGGTGCTAAAGAGTTGAGGTTAAATATCCATTTGATTTCGCTTCTGGATAGTTGTGCAATAAAATTACCTCCCCTCCAGTGGGGGGCAATTTTTTCCAATCCCAAAAATTGGGACATTTTAACTGATTGTTTGTGCATAGTTTTATAGTGTGCAGATAACGGGTGACCCTCAAAACCCCGTTGTATATTATATACATGTTCTTTGATACGCACACCTAGTTGCCTCTTGGTTCTGCCCACATATATTTTATCACAGGGACATCTAATTGCGTATATGATTCCCTGTGTTTTACAATGTATGTGGCTTCTAATTTTATATTCTGTTTGTTCACAATTGTAGGATGTTTGTTATCCATAGCTTTGCATGCATTACACATTTTGCAAGGATAGAAGCCGTTTTTTAGGGGCAAGAAATTATTACTGGTGTCTTCTTTAGTCTTATTTTTTGTTGTTTTATTGTGTATTGAGGGTGCTATGAAGGTTCCGATGTTTTGGGCCTTCTTATAGACAAACGTCGGTACTTTTGGTATAGTGCCCCCCAAGATTTTGTCTTCCAGTAGAATGTCCCAATGATTCTTGATTATTTTTTGAAATAGCAGACTGTGTTTATTGTATTGAATTATTATTGGGATTTATCTATTGACACGTATATCATTTCACATAATTAAGTTACTGTGTATTCATTTTTAGTCATCAGGAGAGCACTCCCTCACACAACTTACATTTTCCATCTGCATCACCAGGATCTCTCTCTCCTTCTACAGCATATACAGGTTAGTTTTTATTACATAGCTACAATCGATATGTGTCTGATTCAGCGTTTGCCAATTCAATAATAATTTACAAATCTGTTTAACTTTCTGGAGCCAGTTGATATATAAAAAAAAGTTTTTTCCTGGATAACCCCTTTAAGGGGTTAAAGAGGTAAAACATTTCTTCTAAAAAAAAAAAAAGCCTCTGTTTGTAAAATCATCCTTTTATGTAGAAACATGAAAGATGACAGCAGATAAGGAACACATAGTCCATCTAGTATACCCTATTATTTCCTTTATTTTATTTTTAGCATAGGCTAGATACTGTATATGTTTACCCCAAATATGATGAATTTCAATTACTGACGATTTTCTAACCAAACTTGCCATGTAATTTTGACTCTATAGCACAGCTAAGTGTCAGTGGTGTCAACGAGAAGTTGTTACTAAGATGGAAAGAATTCACAGTCTTTCCTGCTAGCCATAAGCCTTTGATATATCTAGTACTGCAAGCCCTGGGGCACTGTGCAACCATTAAGTTAAAGTACTGCTCCTGTTTCATTATTGATTTCTTCACTATTGTTGTAGAATGTGATCATTAAACTCCACAAAATAATCACTTTCTATCCTTGAAGGTTCATTCCACAAGATCTTGAGTGCGTGAGACCTTTCTAGAAAAAAACGGTGCCATCCCGGAATAAAGGCTAGGCAAATTAGAGGGGAATAGGGCATGTGCATATTAATTTTAATTAGTGAAATCAGGAAGTAAGCAAATACCTAGAACGTCTTCAATAAACAACATTCTTAAGGCTTGTAAAAATGGCTAGAGTTTATTCATTTTATTCATTCATTTTATATTCCAGACAGCCCGAAATGTTGCTATTTTATAAATTTTTTGAGGTTGTTTTTTTTTTTTATTTATTTATTTTAAGAAATGCTGCATCTTTTTGGGGAGGAAAAAGAGTTTTTATTATCAATTATCTTTTTATTTGCAAGTTTTATGTGAAAAAAAGGAGTTTTTTGTGTGATGTTTTTTATAATTGAATATGTGTTTTTTGGGCAAGCAGTTTTTTTTTTTGTGCATGCTTTAAGTATGGCATTTTTCTGCTTCATAAAGCTTTATTTGCATCATGTTTGTTTTTTTCCGCTGGACACATATGTTTCAAGATAACCTTTTGCTGAGTTTTCTGCCTACATAGTGGCACCTGTCACTTGTGTTTGGTTTTACGCCAAAGTTTAAATCAAGCAAAAATAGAAACCCAGTAGTTCCCCAGGAGGAAAACTTGAATACCAAGCCCAATGAAATCTAACTTCATGGGGATTTTTTAACAGAAAGCTGACATTTTTGGTGCAAAAGTAATTTCTTTTGAAAACTGCTGGAAAGAGGAGTTTTGGCACAGAGAAATGTTTACAATGTATCAAGTTAATGCAAGTCAGGGGGGTTGCTAGGTCTCCAAAAGATCTGGGACACAGGCCATGGGTGTGGGTGAGGGCGAAGCCACAAAAAGGAGGGGCCAAGGGGCGGGGCCACTTAATGTTGCATGACTATACAAAATTTTGCTCCACACATTGGGGTTTGAGGGAGGGATTAGTCTTATCGGCTGTCAGCTGATGGTACTTCAGGCCAGGGAACACAAGCGAAAATGAGGAGCATTATAGACATAGCACAGATGTATTAGGTTAGGCCACTCTATGTTCTAAGCATAGGTGGGGCTCAGTTGACAGCAGTAGCAGAGGGTTTACATTTTTAACATGTTCCTTACTTGGTATGATGGATGCTTGTGGTGTAGAGTGCTTCAGAAAATCACTTCAACTATAATAATCAAATATAAAAATTGCCAAGGGAAAAGCGCTAATGATGTTTTAACCATGTGAAACGACAGTATTATATAATCAGTGGTGAGGAAATGCTGGTAGTAGTTGTTTCACTAAACATAACTTCAGAATGTACAAGTGAGTTCAGTGCTGATGGGACACAATACAAAATACAGCATGATCTTATAGACTCAAAGGGGGCGTCTTTTCTGAGTCAATCACATGGGGTGTCTTCTCTCAGTCAATCACAGGGGGAGTCTTCAGAACCAGTCACAGGTGACGTCTTCACAGTTCAGAGGAGCTCACTTTTCCTTTTCTTCTCTATCCGGCCAAGACCATCATAATGACTTCTCCCGGCCATGACTCGTCTCCACAGGACCTGCCAGACAAACATTTTAGGCTCCTTTCTCCAGCACAATCCTCACCTCTATACAAACCCCCATTTGTATTGTCCCAGAGTAATAGTGCCCACATATAGAGTTTTAGACCACTCTGTGCCCCCATATATAGTTATAGGCCCCTTTGTGCCTCAATATATAGATGTAGGCCCCTGTGTTCCCCAATATATAAATACATCATTTGTGAAGTAAAACAAATAAACAATTTAGAAAATTTGGGGTTTTCTGCTTCTACATAATGCACTTTTTTGTACAAATGACATGCTATCTATATTCTGTAGAACCATACGATCACAATGATACCAAAGTTATATAGGCTTTGTTTTATCTTACTACTTTTTATAAGAACATTTATATGCTTAAAATTGTCCTTTTCTGGCCCCTATAACTCTTTTATATTTCCAGATACAGGGATATACATGTTTAGATGGGACTTTTTGATTGCTTTTTATTAATTTGTTTTCTCACATATTAGGTAATCAAAAATCAGCAATTCTGAGCAATTTTCATTTAAGCCATTGACTGTGCGGTTTCATGATATTGGCCCTCATTTACTAAGAAAATCGGGTTGTAAGTCTATGTTGCTTTCTTACCCGACTGCTTTTTTCCCCTGGTATTTATTATTATGTCGCATCCTGTTTGTCGCACGTGGGTTTTGTTGGTTTTGGTTTCCAACTCCTCTGAGCTGTCGGGAAAAAATCCACAACAATACAACAAATTCTGGTTGGAAACCTTTATAAATACGTGGGAAAGCTCAGAAATGTCGGGTAACACCCCTTTTTCGGGTTTGGGAGAATCCACATCGGGTCCGTCGGGAAAAAATGTTGCATCGTGTCGCAGACTGGCGCACGATGTCTGCGACATGGCGCAGACAAAGATGCGACAAAAAAACCCGACAAAAGAGGTCGGGTTTAGAATAGTAAATGAGGGCCATTATGTTTTAATAGTTCAGACATTTCCTCTAGCAGCAATACCACATGTTTTGGTTTATTTTTGTTTACATTATTTTATTAGAAAAAATAGGAAAATGGGGATGAATCAAACTATTATTAGGGAAGGGGCTTATTTACATTTATTACATTTTTTTGTATTTTTTAGTCTCCATACGGAACTATTACATAAAGTCCTTCAATTGCAAACACTAAACAATGCTATGCCATAGCACAGCATTGATCAGTGTTATTGGCCGAATGCTATGCTTTTCAAGTTTCTGTGGCACATCTGATGTATTTTTTCATTTATTTTTTGCTCTAATTTATGTGTCAGGGAATACTGGGAGTTGCAGTTAGTTACTAATGAACTACAACTCCTAGCATGCCCTAACACAACCTATGACTCTGCAGCTGCCCCAAACCAAAACTACAACTCCAGGCATGTTGCACCATAACCTATTGTGTAATACTATATAGTGCAACCTGCTGGAAGTTGTAGTTTTGGGTCAGCTGCAGAGCCATAGGCTGTGTCAGGGCATGCTCGGTGTTACAGTTACTAACTACAATGCACAGCATGCTCTGATACAGCTTATGGCTCTGCAGCTGACCCAAAACTACAACTCCCAGCATGTTGCACTATATAGTTGTGGCGTCGGGGTGTGAGGTGCAGGGTAGATGTTATAACCCAAGGGGCAGATGCTATTAACCCCTTGTTGTTGTGATGCCAGGGTGTGGTTTAGCCTTAACCACCTGAAGGAAATACCGCTGGTCCTGGGCTAGGCAATGAAGACACTGCTGCCAAGTTACTGACAAACGGTAGTTTTGCTGAGGGTAGACAGATGACAGTGACACAGGGGGACCTCGCAGGCTTTCTGGGACTTGCAGTAGTTAGACAGACTTTGGTGCAGGCCACGGTGACTAAACAATAGTCTTGACTTGACTGACTTGATTACTCACAATTAGATGACTTTTGCTTACTTGCAATTGACAGGTGGCTGCAGACTTTAGGCTTTTTTATATATATATATATATATTTATATATATATATATATATATATATATATATATTTTTTTTTTTATTGTGTTTTTCACAAAATATGACAATCACAAAAATTCACATTATAAAAAATTATTATTACATTCCCTTATCCCAATCCACCCTCCCCTTCCCTCCCCCCTTCCCCTCAATCTGGCACCAATACTAATCTTCTCTTTTTCTGCTCACCATTTCAACATTGACCATTTTTTCTTGACTTTTTCCTCCTTCCTTTTTCCTTTACTAGCAAGTAACTCATATGTTTTTACCTTATTTACCAAGCCTATCCACTCCTCAGTAGACGGGTGTTTATCTGAAATGCACCTTCCAAGAATACAAATCTTTGCAAGCCCATTTAGTTTGCTTATCATTTCGTTCTTTTCCCCCACTAACTCCACTCACCCCCATTACTACCGATAGCGCATTGAATTGTAATTTTACGCAGAGGCTTTCCTCAATTTTAACAATAATATTTCCCCAAAATTTCAGGATCTCGGGGCATCCCCAAAACATATGAATCAGGTCTGCCTCTCCCCCTCTACATTTAAGGCAGGTAGGGTCATTTCTACAGTATATCCGATTTTCCACAAAAACCTTGGTGAATAATGCAATCTATGAAGTATCTTAAACAGGGAAATCCGGTGGTTTTGATTTTATATTGATTTTTTGATGTTACAGAAGGCCAATCTTCTCTACTTATCTCACCTAAGTCTTTTTCCCATTTCCTTTTACATTTATTAATTTGAGTCTCCCCCTTACTAATAACAATCATTTTATATATATTCCCCATTACTTTCCTTTTATTAGTGATCAGTGGGTCCTTAATATAGTCCATAATTGAGTGCTCCCCTACTACCCATCTATCATTATCTTTATCCTTTTTGTAAGCCTCTCTAATTTGTATATATCCAAATTTTAATTTCTCTTCCAACCCAAAATCTCTTTTAATCTGTATCCACTCCCTTAAATTACCTTTTTCAAATAAGTGATCCACCAATTTAATACCCCTCTTTTCACAATCAATGAAGTTGGAAATTTTTCCAAATTCCTTTAAATATATATTGCGCCAAAGTGGAGTGCATTTCAAACTTCCCTTTTTATACCCATCAATTCCCTAATATTCTTCCAAGTGTAATCCAACAACTGGATACCTGGATACTTCCTATAAATTATGTTTCCCAACCTACCACTCTCCATAATTGTGAACAAATCCTCTACCTCTATACCCTTTTAGGCTTGAAGCCTCCAATGCTCCAAGAGGACTTGACTGCACTGAACCTCAGGAACTGAGAGATGGCAGCCCCTCCACTGGTTATATAAGGGGGCTGTGCAAGGAGCCCATAGGTCACTTGGGGGGTCACCTGGTCACTAGTGCCTCCTGGGTAACAATCACATGGTATAACAATTAAAGAAACAGTACATTATTAATATCACAACTTATATACACAGGGGATAATACATAAAGGAGGCCCTGGGGACATGGAGAGAGTCTTTCTGACAGGGCAGGAGAAGTACCGGGAAACACCGTCCTGTGCAACAAGCTGGGAGTTGTAGTTTTGGGTCACCTGCAGAACTATAGGCTGTATCAGGGCATGCTGGGCATTGCAGTTACTATCTACAATGCCAAGCATACCCTGATACAGCCAATACAGCTGGCCCAAACTTAAAACTCTTGTTGCACTTTAATATTTTAAACATTTTTACCACCCCCCTTACTGATATTGCTCTGTGCAGCTGCAGCAGCCTGGAATGCCGACAGGCTCCTCTCCGGTGGGGCTCGTGGTGGCACTGACATCACTGGTAACAGACATGCCTGCGCACTGCTGCATGCATTTCCGTTACCAGCAGCTTCCGCATTGTGAAAGAGCCTGCCTTGCACTGAAGGGAGTGGTAACTTTCCTAGGGAGGGGATGGGAGTAGAGGGAAGTAGGGAGCCTACTCTAATCAACAGCGCAATTGATGTGTCTTGCTGGCATGCTGCCGCTGGCAAACAGCAGTCTGGCAGCGGTACAGGCTACTATTTGCCAGTGGTGGCGAGACAAAGTAGCGCTGACATTCATGCATGATTCCCGAATGTTTTAACCCCTTAAGGACCGAGGGTTTTTCCGTTTTTGTTTTTCGTTTTTTCCTCCTTGCCTTTAAAAAAATCATAACTCTTTAAATTTTGCACCTAAAAATCCATATGATGGCTTATTTTTTGCACCACTAATTCTACTTTGTAATGACATCAGTCATGTTTCCCAAAAATCTACGGCCAAACGGAAAAAAAAATCATTGTGAGACAAAATTGAAAAAAAAAACGTTGTTTTGTAATTTTTGGGGGCTTCCTTTTCTACGTAGTACATTTTTCAGTAAAAATGACACCTTATCTTTATTCTGTAGGTCCATACGATTAAAATGATATCCTACTTATATAGGTTTAATTTTGTCGTACTTCTGGAAAAAATCATAACTACATGCAGGAAAATTTATACGTTTAAAATTGTCATCTTCTGACCCCTATAACTTTTTTATTTTTCCGTGTATGGGGCGGTATGAGGGCTAATTTTTTGCGCCGTGATCTGAAGTTTTTAGCGGTACCATTTTTACATTGATAGGACTTATTGATCATTTTTTCATGATATAAAAAAGTGACCAAAAATGCACTATTTTGGACTTTGGAATTTTTTTGCGCATACGCCAATGACCATGCGGTTTAATTAACAATATATTTTTACAATTCGGACATTTCCGCATGAAGCAATACCATATATATTTATTTTAATTTTTATTTACACTGTTTTTTTATGGGAAAAGGGGGGTGATTCAAACTTTTAATAGGGAAGGGGTTAAATGATCTTTATTCACTTTTTTTCCCCTTTTTTTTTGCAGTGTTATAGCTCCCATAGGGACCTATAACACTGCACACACTGATCTTTTACATTGATCACTGGTTTCTCATAGGAAACCAGTGATCGATGATTCTGCCGCCTGACTGCTCATGCCTGGATCTCACGCACTGAGCAGTCATTCGGCGATCGGACAGCGAGGAGGCAGGTAGGGACCCTGCAGCTGTCCTGTAATCTGTTCGGGATGCCGCGATTTTGCTTTTGCGGCTATCCCGAACAGCTCCCTGAGCTAACCGGCATGCTTTCACTTTCACTTTAGATGCAGCGTTCAACTTTGAACGCCGTGTCTAAAGGGTTAATAGCGCGCGGCACTGCGATCAGTGCCGCGCGCTATTAGCCACGGGCCCCCCGCGTTATAGATCAGGAGCGGACACATGACGTACCGGTACGTCATGTGTCCTTAAGGAGTTAAAGTAGTGACACCCCTGGTAACAGTGTCACAGTGTCACAGACCACTGAAACAACAATATTACCTGATTATTATACAGCTTTCCAAAGAGGTTATCTTTTCTCCCATTCCGATATTTATAAATTTTTTTATTTCAGTCACTACTGCTAAATCAAGTTTTTATTATTACATTTTTTTAATCAAAATAAAAGTCTGTGTTATTTTATCTGTTTAATGTATTTATATAGATATTAGACTTATCTTCAAATGCTCTTTTAAAACATATTATTAAGCGAAATTTTCATGGAGCTATAAGCCTAATACATGATCTATTATTCTAAGCATGTAGAAACTGTGCTTTATATTTTTCCAATGATTTCTATTTAAATTTACCCTGAATCTACAAAGCAGTTTAACAAACAGCCATTTTTGAGACCTACGGTTTGGTAGCTGATAAGAAAAAATGTCATTTGCATAAGACCCCAGAAGGGTGCCAAAACTCCTTAAGGTTTACACAATTTATTATTCTGTAAGTGGATGTGTTGAATTTTCATGCTTTTGTTTTTTTCTTAATTTTGTCTGACAAAAAAGTAGATTTTTTTTCCAGCACCCCTACTGTGCCCTTAGGGAGAAGTTCAATGTGCCTCATTTGTCTTAATTGGACAGCCGCCCTTGGCACCAGCTTTTTCTATGAATATGTTAGTAGGAAAAAGCAGAAACTTTTGGATCAACTTCTGTAAATGTGGATTTGTGGTTTCATCATTTTGCAAACAGAAATGAGGTACAAATGTAAAAACATTAGTATAAGTATGTGTGGGAGAAGAAAATATAAAAACGGGAAAAAAAACATTTATCTTAGACAGCTGGAGTCCATAAACCTCACAAGAAAATTATTGAATAATGAATTGCATTTAGCTTATTTCTACTACTAAAATCTCCAAGTAAGGAAAACATTGACTGTTATATACAATCACATAGGGAATTTAACATTGGCTGTCTGGGCATGCTGGGATTTGTAGTTTTGCAACATCTGGAGGGCCACGGTTTGGAGACCACTGTGCAGTAGTCTCAAAACTGTAACATCTGGCCCTTCAGATGTTGTAGAACTATAACTCCCAGCATGCCTGTACAGTCTCAGCATGCTGGGAGTTGTAGTTTTGCAAAATCTGGAAGGGCACAGTTTGGAGACCACTGCCAAAGGGCATGTTGGGAGTTGTAGGTATGCAACAACTGGAGGAGAACAGTTTGGAGACCACTGTGTAGTGATGTCCAAACTGTAAGCCCGTTAGATGTTGCAAGACTACAATTAAAAGCATGCCGAGACTGTCCAGGTATGCAGGGAGTTGTAGTTCGGCAACATCTGGCCCTTCAGATGTTGCTGAACTACAACTCCATGCATGCCTGGGCAGTCTGGGCATGCTTGGAGTTGAGGTTTTGCAACATCTGGAGGGCTACAGTTTGGCAAAACTGTTCTCCTCCAGTTGTTGCATAACTACAACTCCCAACATGCCCTCCGGCTGTCTGGGCATGCTGGGAGTTGTAGTTTTGCAACATCTGGAGGCACACTGGTTGGGAAACATTGTCTGTTTCCTAACTCAGTGTTCCCCAACCTGTGTGCCTCCAGCTGTGGCAAAACTACAACTCCCAGGATGCACTGACAGATCATGCATGCTGGGAGTTGTAGTCTTACAACAGCTGGAGGCACATGGGTTGGAAAACACTGAGTTAAGTAACAAACTCTCACTGTATTGCAACCAGTGTGCCTCCAGCTGTTGTATAACTACAACCCCCAGCATTCACAGACAGCCAAAGGGCATGCTGGGAGTTGTAGTTTACTCCCCCCTCCACTTCCCATGTGAATGCACAGGGTTCATACACACGGGTGGGGGTTTACAGTGAGTTTCTTGCTGCAAGTTTGAAATTCAGCAAATTTACCGCTGCAGCTCAAACTCCCAATGGGAAACTCACTGTAAACCCCCGCCCATGTGAATGTACCCTAAAAACAATACACTACACTATGGAAAATAAAGGGTAAAACACTACATATACACATACCCCTACACAGTTACCCCCCCCCCCCCCAATAAAAATTAAAAACGTCTGGTACGGCACTGTTTCCAAAACGGAGCCTCTAGCTCTTGCAAAACAACAACTCCCAGTGTTGCCGTACAGCCATTGATTGTCCCGGCATGCTGGTAATTTTGCAACAGCGGGAGGCTCCCTGTTTGGGAAACACTGCTGTAGGGTAAATTTGGTATGCAAGTCTAATTCTTGCATCCGGGTCCATCCCATGCACATCTCTAATTTAGGCCTCAAATGTACATGGCGCTCTCTCAATTCAGAGACCTGTCGTATTTCAAGGGAACAGTTTAGGGCCACATATGGGGTATCTCTGTACTGGGGAGAAATTGCCTAACAAATTTTGGGGGGCTTTTTCTCCTTTTACCCCTTATAAATAGATAAAGTTTGGGTCTACTCCAGAATGTTATTGTAAAAAAATGTTTGCACTAACATGCTGGTACAAAATTTGTAACGCAATTTCCCCTGAGTATGGAAATACCGCACGAGTGGACGCAAAATGCTCTGCGGGCGCACAACAAGGCTCAAGAGTGAGAGAGTGCCATGTACATTTGAGGTTATTTGCACAGGGGTGGCTTATCATTACAAGCGGTTCTGACACAAAGGCAAAACGAAACCATCAATATTTGACCCCATTTTGGAAACTATACCCCTCACAAAACGTAACAAAACACTCATCAGCTGTTTGAAGAATTTTAGTTAAAGTTGGTCGTGAACATGAAAAAACATTTTTTTCCCACTAAAATGCTTTGTTATCCCAAATTGTTCATTTTCACAAGGGTAATAGGAAAAAAAAGCCCCCTCAAAATTTGTAACACCATATAAATACCCCATATGTGGATGTAAAGTGCTCTGCTGGCGCACTACAGGGCTCAGAAGAGAAGGAGCACCATTGGGCTTTTGGAGAGAGAATGTGTCTGGAATTGAAGGCCATGCGCATTTACAAAGCCCCCATGGTGCCAGAACAGTTGAAACCCCCCCCCCCCCCCCCCACACCACACCACACCACACCACACCACACACGTCACACGTCACACGTGACCCCATTTTGGAAACTACACCCCTCAAGGAATGTAACAAGGGGTGCAATGAGCATTTACACCCCACAGTTTTAAGGCTTACTGTACCCCTTGTTACGTGCCTTGAGGGGTGTAATTTCCAAAATAGTATGCCATGTGTTTTATTTTTTTTGCCCCCCAAAACCATTTCACCATTTGCTTTCAAAAAGCCAAATGTTGCTCCTTCACTTCTGAGTATTGTAGTGCGCTCACACAGCCCTTTACGTCCACACATGAGGTATTTCCATACTCAGAAGAAATGGGGATACAACTTTTGGGGGTCATTTTCTCCTATTACCTCTTGATAGATTTGGGGGAAAAAATGCATTTTAGTGAAAAAAAATGGCATTTCCACATCCAACTTTAGCGAAAAGTCATCAATCACCTGCGGGGGGTTAAGGCTCACTGTACCCCTTGTTACGTGCCATAAGGGGTGTAGCTTCCAAAATAATATGCCATGTGTTTTTTTTTTGTTGTTGTTTTTTTTTGCTGTTATGGCACCATAGGGGCTTTCTAAATGTGATATGCCCCCAAAAAACCATTTAAGCAAAATTCACTCTCCAAAATTCCATTGTCACTCCTTCCCTTCTGAGCCCTCTAGTGCACCCACAGAGCACTGTACGTTCACATATGAGGTATTTTCTTACTCAAGATAAATTGGATTACACATTTTAGGGGGATTTTTCTCCTTTTTCCTTTTTCTCCAAAAATTGGGACTACAAGAACATGTAAAAAATGGAGATTTTGAATTTTCTCCTTCAGTTTGCTGTTATTACTGTGAAAATTGTGTGAAAAATTGGAAAATTGCTGCTGAACTTTGAAGCCCTCTGATGTCTTCCAAAAGTAAAGTCAACTTTATGATGTAAACATAGGCCTAGATTTATCACAGAATGTCTACAGTAGAGCTATTTTCCCTCGTTTATTTGGGTGGTGGGATTGACTAGCGGGCATCATATTCATTAAGAAGGTGCCGCAAGATGATGAATTTTTCGCAGCTCTGCTGTGGTGGGAAAAGCTCTCCCACATGCACTTTTTCTAGATGCTTGTGAGGGAGGGAAGTAGACACTTTCTGGGTCCTGAATTTGGCAGGTTAGGTGTTTTTACTCAATTTCACAGAGCTGCCAGGACATTTTTCCTTGCATTTTAGATACTACAATCAAATTTGATTGCAGTGTCTAAGGAGTTAAAGCCAGGCATCACCATGATCAATAATGTCTGGCATTAGAGATGGGTCCTGGTGGCAGATAGCCGCCAGGACCACTGAGCTATGACCCGCGTTCAGCTCCTGAGCGCGTGTCTTAGAAGGGGAGTGGGATGCTGTCGTCCACAAGAGGTTAAAGGTTGAATTGCGGAAGGTAGAAGTGATTCTCATGCCTACTGGTGGGTGATAGCTTTGCTCGTAAAATAGTACATTTGAGCACAAAATAGCAACTTTTGACAAAAGTTGCTAGTTATAAATATGTGACCACTGCATGGTCAAAAAGAAAAAGTTCTACAGGTAGGCAAAAAGAGTTAAACTGTCTATATCAAAAGACGTATAAAAGTTGCTAAATATGCTGCTTGCGCCTGAACTACACCAAAACATAGACAAAAAAAAAAATGCTCTAAATGTAATGATACATCTCCCCAATAAAGGAGGCATATTGTATATATAATGTATTTTGTATGTCTATTTTCCTTACAAACAGAAACTTCAAAGTTAGAAAAATGCTACATTTTCTAATTTTTTATGAAATTTTGGAATTTTTCACCAATAAATGATGCAACTATCGACAAAAATGTACAACTATGTTAAAGTACAATATGTTACGAAAAAAATATCTTGGAATTTAATTCATAAGTAAAAGCATACCAGAATTATTGATGCTTAAAATGACAGTGGTCAGATGTGCTAAAAATGCTCTGATCCTTAAGGGGAAAACAGGCTTGGTCCTTAAGGGGTTAAAGACTGTAACAAATATGGACATGAAAATAACATAAGGGAACTATGATCCGTTTTCCTATTGAATTCAAATTGGAATTTTGAATGAAAATATGTAAAATTGCTGTTTTAGAGGAGTCATTTGAGCCATTAAACTCAGACAAAAAATGTATCAGATGAATAAAGCCATATTAAATCAAAGAACATTCAGAATTTGTATTGTTTAGATCAACAAAAAACAAAAAAAAAACAAAGAAAAAGAATTCGGTTGAAACAATGCATTGAAATATTTCGGTTTTCTATGTATTCAATTTATTTTCTTCCTATTGTGCATTTTCATCAATTGGCAAATAAAACTCTTCAATGAAGAGAACAGATTTATACATCAGTGGTAAACAGACATTATTTATGAACCTTTTGCAAACAACCCCCTACTGTTTAGTTAAACAAAGAAGTGAATATTAACCTCCACTTGACTTTAAGAGTCATGTCTCCCGAAGTGATAACCTTGGTGTAATCATATTTATGTGCAGAGCAATAGTCCACAAATACCATTATGCAAAATCTTCAGTTCAATATTTTCCCCCTTTGCTTGTATGTATCATTTTAGGCTGTTTTTGAGTCTTTGGAAACATTTTGTATACATGGTAGAATAATCCATGTTATGTTCTTGTGTGCCATTCGGTTGATTTGTTCATGATCTGAACTGTAGGACGTGTATAATTGAATTCTCTAGCAGCTGATCATCTTTGCAAGGTGTACAAGTTAATGCCTGGCTTTAAGGCACTGCTAAATATTCATTTTATTACCTCTGGGAATCTTATATCAGCAATTCAAATACCACACAATATAGGCTGTAAGTAGATGGAATGTAAAAAATGTGTCTACAAATTTATAACGGACTAAACTGTCCAAAAAACTATTAACATGGTTCGTACATCTATACACTTTACAATATGGATAGCACTGATAAGCCAAAAAAACTCAGTTACTATAATTTAGCTATTCTAACCAACACTGAAACAAGATGCATATGGGAAATTACTTATAAAGATATAATTTTCCATGTATGGAGGTAAATAGACAAACAGTAATAACTTTACACCATTAGCATGCAGTCTATTTGGGTCTTGAGGGAACATTTTTATTTATGTGGTGTTTTATCTCCTTGACGTCTAAGAGCCATAACTCTAGTTATCCCTTTACAGAGCCATATGAGGGCTTGATTTTTGCAGGACCAATTGCAATTTGACACTATATATATATATATATATATATATATATATATATATATATATCGCTCTTGCAAAAAGGTGCGATTGCAGTATAGAAGGCAAGGAAACAGGACTTTTCAAATCAAAGTTCCGTGTTTTATTCACACTTGGCAAACAGCAAACAGTCTTTTAAGGCAGAACCGAAGAAAATGTAACAAAAGTCCACCTGTAATCTTTGCCAGTCCATGCCATGCGGCATCACGCAAGTCTTTTCCAGGCCTCCAGGCAGACTGTTCACCAGCTTCCAACCTTGGAGCAAACACAGGGAAGAACTCCACATACAGCTCTCTCTGGCAGTGTGAGCTGCAACTAGCAAATCCCCCTCAGCTGTGCAACAGGTTGCCTTTAAAGCCAACAAAAGACGGCCTGGATTGTGGGGAATGACCCCCACCCTGCAATTGGTCATTCCCAGTAAGAGCCGTCCCGTATTGGCCTTCCAGCCACACTACGGCCACAGTGTCAGTCTATATCGCAGCACAGATGCTGAATAATACCGGCTCTTACTTCACCAAGGCCAGGAGCCTTGGTGACACATATTGCCCATTAACCACAATGCCTTTCACCTTCTCACACTATATATATATATATATATATATATATATATATATCAAGGCTGAGTCGCTCACCCCATGCACGCCCACCTCGCCACCTGTGCCGTAGACCGGCCAGTACCGCCTCCGGCTACTCACTTGTAGAAGAAAGGACAAGGTCCGGCACTAGGTTGCAGGTAAAAACTTCTTATTCCTTTATTTCAAGATTCTGCAGTACAGGGTAGAAAGTCTGACGCGTTTCGCTAAAGAGCTTAATCGTAGACTGCCGTACAATCACAGTTCTGAGATGAGCGCAAAATAAAAACACACCCATGTGTCCCCAGGAACGTAACAAGGGGTATAGTGAGCCCTAACACCTCACAGGTCTTTGACAAATTTTCGTTAAAGTTGGAAGTGAAAATTAAAAATTGTTTATTTTTCCCTAAAATGCTGGTGTTACCCCAATTTTTTTCATTTTCACAAGTGGTAATAGGAAAAAGCCTCCCAAAATTTGTAACACCTTTTCTTCCGAGTATGGAAAAACCCCATATCTTAATGTAAAGTGCTCTGCTGGCGCACTACAATGCTCAGAAGAGAAGGAGCACCATTGGGCTTTTGGAGAGAATTAGGCTGGAATTGAAGGCCATGTGCGTTTACAAAGCCCCCATGGTGCCAGAACAGTGGACCCCCCCACATGTGACCCCATTTTGGAAACTACATCCCTCATGGAATGTAATAAGGGGTGTTGCCAGTGAGCAAATACACCCCACTGGTGTCTGACAGATTTTTTGAACAGTGGTCCGTAAAAATGAAAAAAAATATTTTTCATTTGAACAGCCCACTGTTCCAAAGATCTGTCAAACGTTAGTGGGGTGTAAATGTTCACTGCACCCCTTATTACATTCCATGAGGGGTGTAGTTTCCAAAACGGGGTCACATGTGGGGGGGTCCACTGTTCTGGCACCACGGGGGATTTGTAAACGTACATGGCCCCCGACTTCCATTCCAACCAAATTAGCTCTCCAAAAGCCCAATGTCGCTCCTTCCCTTCTGAGCTCTTTAGTGCACCCACAGAGTACTTTACATCCACATATGAACTATTTCCTTACTCGAGAGAAATGGGGTTAAAAATTTTGGGGGGGCATTTTCTCCTATTACCCCTTGTGAAAATGAAAAGTTTGTGGTAACACTAGCATTTTAGTGTTAAAATAAATTTTTTCATTTTCATGTCCCATTTTAACAAAAGTTTGTCAATCACCTGTGGGGTAGTACAACTCAATTTACTCCTTATTACATTCCTTGAGGGGTGCAATTTCCAAAATTGTGTGCCATATGTTTTTCTTTATGTTATGACATCATGGGGGCTTCCTAAATGTGACATGCCCCCCAAAAACTATTTCAGCTAAATTCACTCTCCAAAATCCCTTTGTCGCTCCTTCCCTTCTGAGCCCTCTATTGCACCCACAGAGCACTTTACATCCACATGTGAGTTATTTCCTTACTCTAGAGAAAATTAATTACAAGTTTTGGGGGGCCTTTTTACCTTTTACCCCTTGTAAAAATGAAAAAATGAGACTATAATAACATGTTATTGTAAAAAATGGAGATTTAGATTTTTTTCCTCCATTTTGCTGCTATTCCTGTGAAACACCTAAAGGGTTAACACACTTTTTGAATGTCGTTTTGAATACTTTGAGGGGTGCAGTTTTCATAATGGGGTCCATCATAGGGGATTTTTAACATAAAGACCCTCAAATTCACTTCTAAACTGGTCCCTGAAAAATTCTTATTTTGAAATTTTCGTGAAAACTGGAACTGGAAAACTGGAACTGGAAAACTGCTGCTATACTTTGAAGCCCTCTGATGTCTTCAAAAAGTAAAAACATGTCAACTTTATGATGCAAACATAAAGTTAACATATTGTATATGTGAATCAATATGTTATTTATTTGACATGTCCCTTTTCCTTACAAGCAGAGAGCTTCAAAGTTAGAAAAATGCCAAATTTTAAAAATTTTCCTGATATTTTGGAATTTTTCACCAACAAAGGATGCAAGTATCAAAGAAAATGTACCACTAACATAAAGTAGAATATCTCACGAAAAAACAATCTCAGAATCAAATTTATAAGTAAAAGCATCCCAGAGTTATTAATGCATAAAGTGATAGAGGACAGATTTGAAAAAAAAAATGCTCCCGTCCTTAGGGTCATAATGGGCTCCGTCCTCAAGGGGTTAATGACCACTCTACATTTTTGGATTGAAATTTAGACTGCTGGCCATGTGCCAAGTTAGAAAAAAGGAAAATAGACAATGGTGCTTTATATGGAATACTAAAGCTCAAACCTCCGCAGATTGGTAGAATGAGCCAGGTTCTCTCCCAGCTCCATGTCACATGATCAAGACAAACTTGCCATGTAAGTCCATGAGAGTGTCTCAATCACGTGACGCAGGCAGGAAGGAGGGGTGGCTGGAAGAGGAGTGTATGGTAGTGCAGACTTCTCCCAACACTCAGATCAAAGTTTTGACATGTCAAAAGTTTTTTTTATAATGACAGTTACTCTTTAACTCTGTGGCAAGATTTATTATTATCTATGGGAATGGAGGGGAAAACAATTCTATGTACACCTATGCATTGACTGTTGTGTTAAACAGATTGCTATCTCCCTGATCCTTTCCTTGACATGCAACCTTATATGATAAGTTAGTGGAGAAAATGTGATGACTACTTGAGGTATTCCTCTTAACATGCTTCATAAGAAGAGCACTAGACAGAAGCTCCAGCATTGAGTCCTTGCTGAATGTGGATTGGTGATTCATCACTAAATATCCCTTTTTCCTCCAATCATCCATACGTGATGCTTGTATCACTGTAGCCCAATGTAACCCTCTTGTTTTTCTGTTTATATGTTAGGGCTGCTTTACAGTTGGCTTTACTATATGTCAATACATTTCTCTCACAAACTTTGACTCTTTCTGTTTGTCTGTTTTAGTTTTGTTGTGTATTTTCTATATTCCTATAAGGCATATCACTTTGAATTTTCTATTCTGGCTCTTTGATGTCTTCACAATTTTACCCCTAAGTTTTCATTTTATACCTTTGGTTTATTCTTACACCAAATTTTACACACAGATGACTGGAGAGTGACAACAAGTCTGGAGACAACAAGCCTTATTTGCCAAAGTCAGTGATGGGTAATGTTTTCTTTCCATTAGACAAGTCTAACAGCTCAGTAAATTCCCTTTTAATTGTAGACTAATACGCATTTTGATGTTTGTTTTAGAAATGCATGGTCAGTATTATTCAGATAGGCTGTCCCATCTGAAAGATTCTCTATTGATACAAGTGTGCCAAGAAAACACCATTACAGCACCACCAGCAACCTGAACCTTAATACATGGCAGAATAGTTCCATGCTTACATGCTGTTTACCAAAAATTCCTGCCATGCAATCTGGAAGTCACCAATAGAATGGACACCCACAGACCACACAATGTTCTTCCAGTCTTCCATTATACAATTTTGATGACCTTGTGCGAATTGTAACCTCAATTTCCTGTTCTCAGCTAATAAAAAGTGTGTTCATCTGTTGCTATAGCCCATCTACTTTAAGGTTTAACATATTGTGCATTCATAGACAGTATTCTGCATACCCTGGTGGTATCCAGTGTTTTTTTGAGCTACTATTGCCTTTATGTCATCTCAAATCAGTCTGCCCATTCTCCTCTGACATCAACAAGGCATTTTTATCCACACAACTGTTACTCACTTGATTTTTTCTCTTTTTCTGACCATTCTCTGAAAACCCTAGAGATGGTTGTGCATAAAAATCCCACTGGATCAATGGTTTCTGAAATACTCAGACCAACCTTACTGGCACCAAAAATGATACTTAAATCCCTTTTCTTCACCATTCTGATGCTCAGTTTAAACATCCTCTAAGTATGATTATACCATCATATTTCCTAGGGGCTATACTGGGTCATTTGCATGAGACTTCCCAGGTCTGCATATCTTCACCATCAACAAGCTTGAAATATCCATCATTTTTAAGTAATGTTTAATGCTGTGAAAAGAGTTATAGATTTAATATTATTGTTTAGGCACAAAGCTTGTCACTACTAAAATCTTATTAATTCATGGGAAAAAAAGTTTTAAAACACTGTTAAAAAAAAACTGTCAGCCTATTCCCCCACACTAAACCCTATACACTGGGTTATAGTGTGGGTGAAAAGGAGTCCAACAAGGGTTCACTTACTTAAATATGTCCTGTTTGTCCTGCAATATGTCCCCCAGAAGATCCTCTGATAAATACAGTGAACCACACACAGGGTTTTAAACTCCGCCCTCTAAATTTACATATTCATTGTTTGTGGCTCCACTTCACTAGGATATAAAGTCAAAATTCAAAAATAGTGAATTTATTTCCTCATGTCAAGCAAAAAATAACAACGTTTGAGCTCCTCAATGGAGCCTTTTTCAAGCAAAACGGTTGAAAAAGGCTCCATTGAGGAGCTGAAACATTGCTATGTTTTACTTGACATGAGGAAATAAATTTACAATTTTTGAATTTTGGAGGGCTGCGCCATTGCTGTTGTGTGTGTGTGTGTGTATATATATATATATATATATATATATATATATACATATGTATCCAAAATATATGCAGCACACCACCGGATTCAATACAAAGTGAGGAAGTTTATTCCATGATGTATTACAGACAACGTTTCACCAGCCTCACGCTGGCTTTTTCAAGTGGCTGGTGAAACGTCTGTAATACATCATGGAATAAACTTCCTCACTTTGTATTGAATCCGTTGGTGTGCTGCATCTATTTTGGATATGTGGATGAAGGAGCTAGCCGGCCGAGGCTCTAGTTTGCTTGCACCCCGACATCATTTTTTCTGGCTACTTGGTGTGCTGCTCATATTGGAACTAAGAATCTGTGGCAGCACAACAATGGGGTTAATGGAATCTCATTAACCTGGAACAGAAGACCAGACAAGCAATAGCATAGAGACAAACTAACTAACATAATGAACCTAATAGTCCCCTCCCCTAAGGCTATTAGTAGCCCACAGAAACACCAGGCACTCATATTTTATGCAGCAGTGAGCACATTTATTTGGGTGGGTATATCCGTGCTGCCACGGATTGCAGGAAATGAAAATTTTAGGAAAGGTAAATTTTCCACTTCCTGATCATCCGTGGCAGCACAACAATAGGACCATCCCAGCAGTGCTAAAATAATAGTAATATAAAGGGTGGGAAAATTAACTACTAACTGCTCCTTGGATGACACTCAAACCAAAGGCCGATCCCTGAGAGGCAGCGATATCCAGCCTGTAGTGCTTAGTGAAGGTCGAAGGAGATGCCCACGTAGCTGCCTTACAGATCTGGACCATGAGGATGTGGTATCTCTCAGCCCAGGAAGCTGCAGTTGATTGGGTGGAATGAGCCTTGAGGGTCAAAGGAGACTGGCGACCTTCTATAGCATAACACATCTTGATAGTGTCCCTCAGCCATCTGGCAAGGGTAGCTTTGCTCGCCTTTTTCCCCTTGTTAGGGCCTTGAAACTGAAGAAAAAGACTTTCCGTCTGTCTGAAATATTCTGATTTTTTAAGATAAATCATAATTGCCCTTTTAACATCCAGTAAATGCCTATTATATTCTCTAGAGGTGAGAACAGGGAGAACAATCTCTTGGTTAATGTTCGTCTCCGAAGGGACTTTAGGCAGGAACTCTGGCATAGTCCGTAGAACTACTGCATCTGCAAGCAGCCTTATGTAGGGCTCTCTGCTGGAGAGCACCTGCAACTCACTAACTCTTCTTGCCGATGTGATGGGGATTAAGAAGATGGTCTTGAAAGAAATTAGCTTAATTGGTGCTCCTCCCATCGGTTCAAAAGGCTCTTCTCATAGGCATTTAAGAACTAGTGGTAAGTCCCAGGAAGGAATTGGGTCATGGAAGACAGGGCATAAATTGCTGAAAAACCTAGACACCAGAGGCACATTGGAGAATGCTCCATTTAATTGGGAATTTATAGCAGTAAGCTGAACATTAAGGGTATTTGGCTTCAGGCCTTTGTCAAATCCCTCTTGAAGGAACTGGAGAATTGATGAGACTTCAGAAGTAGGGACCTCTTGTCTTGCGCACCAGCCAGAGTATAAGGACCAAATTCTAGAATATGCTCTTCTGGTAGCCGGCTTTCTGGATTCCATCAGGTGATGACCTTATCTGGAAGACCTTGCCGGGCTAAGGTGGACCTCTCATTCTCCAAGCTGTGAGGCGGAGCCTCTGAAGACTCTGATGGAACATCCCTGACTGTAGGAGAAGGTCTTTACACATCGGGAGCTCCCAATATTCCCCCTTCGACAGCACGGATGTGGCTTGAAACCAGGCCCTGCGAGGCCAAACGGGAAGAATCACTATGGAGTCTGCTCCTTCGCTCTGGATTTTCCTGAGGACCTTGGGAATTAGAGAGATTGGCGGGAAGACATAAATGAGACCATTGCTCCACCTGACAGAGAGACCATCCAGGAAGGTCGGATTGTCGGACCTCCTTAGAGAGCAGAACCTGAGGGTCTTCTTGTTCTGGCGGGTTGCCATTGCATCCAGCTGTGGCTGACCCCATCTGGAAGTCAATAGATGGAATATCCTGGGATTCAATTCCCACTCCCCTGGGAGCATGATGTTCCTGCTCAACCATACCGCCTTCACATTCGATGACCCCTTGATGTGGACCGCAGAGATGGAGAGAAGCGTTGACTCTGCCCACACCATTATTTGGACACACTCCTTCTGAAGTAACCTGCACTTGGTTCCTCCCTGCTTGTTTATGTAGTAAGCAGCTGCGAGATTGTCCGTCTGTACAAGGACCACTTTGTGGGCCAGAAGGGACCTGAAATGAAAAAGCGCCAACTTGATGGCCCTCAGCTCCCTCATATTGGAGGACAGAACTGCATCTCTGGGAGACAAGACCTGTTGAACCCCGGCATCCAGCACGAAAGCTCCCCATCCTGAAGCTGAGGCATCTGTCGTTAGAACGATTGGCCTGATATAAAGAAGAGACTTGCCAAGAAGGAACCTCTCTGGAGTCAACCACCAAGCTAGGTCTTCCTTGAGGTATGCAGGGATGACGATCATACAATCTAGGGAGTCTTGACTCTTGTTCCAAGTCTTCAAGATGTAGGTCTGAAGGGCCCTGATGTGCGACTTCCCCCACTGTACCACTTCTAGTGTAGATGTAAGTAGACCGAGCACTTTCATAGCGTATCTGATGGAACAGCTGTTCAGGGAAAGAAAGAAATTCAGAGTCTGAATAATGTTGAGTCTCCTTTCGTCGGAGATCCAGAGTTTCATCTCTTTGGAGTCTATTATAAACCCCAGATAAGTGATACGAGGTTGGGGGGTGAGCTGAGATTTCTTCCAGTTTATCAGGAACCCATGAGACTGAAGAAGTTGCAGAGTCTTCTGAAGATGGTCCATAAGCAGCTGCTTTGTTGGAGCCCTCGCAAACCAGTCGTCCAAGTATGGGGTTACATGGATACCCCTCAGCCTGAGACTTGCTGCCAGAACAGAGACGACTTTGGTAAAAACTCTCGGGGCTGAAGTGATCCTGAATGGGAGGTAGGGGAACTGAAGGTGGCGTATCCCCTGATGATCCCGAACTGCTACACGGAGAAACTTGCGATGAGACTTCAGGATAGGCACATGCAGGTAAGCATCCTGCAAGTCTAAGGAGGCTAGGTGATCTCCTTGTTGTAAGTTGAGCACCGCAGATTGGATGGACTCCATCCTGAAGGTCTTCTTGACAAAGAATTGGTTAAGGAAAGACAAGTCTATTATCAACCTCCAGTTGCCACCTGCTTTTGGGACTACAAAAACTGGAGAGTAGTGCCCTTTTCCCCATTTGGCCCAGGGAACTTCTAGGGCTTTCTTGGTGATAAACTGATCTACTAAACGAGGGATGACTGGATTGCAGGTTCTGCTTAGAAGATATCTGTCTGGTGGCTGTTCTCTTAACTCCAGAGAATAGCCTCTTCTTAGAGTGGAAATCCCACAGGCATCTGAGCATGTCTTTGACCAAAGATCTGCAAAAAAAAGAAGCCTGGTGCCCACTGGGGGGTTGGCGTCATTGGTCTTCGGCCTTATTGGAGAAGGACTTCTTTCCTGAAGGCCCTTGCTCCTGCTTTCCTCTGTTTTGTCTTCCCCGGTCCGAACTTCTTTTATAAGGCTTGAAGACCGGACCTTTCTTTTTGTGAGGGAAGGATTCCCCTTTTTCTTCACTGAAGGACTTCAAGATGCCCTTAAGCTGCGAGCCAAAAAGCGAAGACGGGTGGAAGGGCAAAGAAACAAAATTAAACTTAGCGGGGATGTCCCCATCCCATTGCTTAATCCACAACGCCCTTCTTGTGGCATTAGATAGAGCCATAGACCTGTCGGCGAACTTCAACGCATCCACAGGCGCGTCACATAGGAAATCCGTTGCGGTTTTCATCACCGACATATTCTTCAAGATTTCCTTTCTAGAAACTCCTTCCTGAATATCTTGAAAGAGATGAGAAATCCAAATTCTTAAAGCCCTCGCCACAGGGATAGAGGACTCCGCTACTTTAGCTGCAGCCGAGGCCGCCAGGTAATTCTTCTTACAGATAGCATCCACCTTTCTCTCCAGAGGATCTGGTAGTCTAGATGCTTCATCTGAGGAAATATGGACTTTTTAGCCAACCTGGCAGCCGCTAGATCTACCTTGGGAGGATTTTCCCAAGAGGAGCAGGAGGCATGATCCAGTCTGTAGACTGATTTGAATTTTGCGCCAGGGTCTGTGCGTTTCTCCGGATTCTTCCAATCTTTTTCACGCAACTGAGCGATAAGCTGGTGAGAAGGAAATTCTCTCCATTGAGAGGGAGGAAAATGTAAAAGGCGGTCCTTTGCAGGCTTAGCCGAAATGACCTTATTAGACTCCAGAATCTCCTTGACTGCTGAAATCAATTTAGGAACTTTCTCTTTTTGTAAAAGGTACAAGTCCTCCATATCCACCTCTTCTTCAGACTCCGACACTGAAATAACATCAGAGGAGTTTTCTGAAATCGGGGAGTCATGACCCCAGGTAGGTTTGATCTTCTTGTTACTTGTCACAGAAGATACAACTTCTTTAAAGGCTGTCGAGAGTTCCCCTTTAAACCACCCCAGGAACGATCCCGTATCCAGTGGTGCTGGCCGACTTGGGGTTAAACATCCGTCACAAACGTCCTGATCCCAAGATTCTGGCAGGGGTTGAGAGCATTTCAGGCACATATTATGACAAGATTTCCTCTTTCTTTTCCCTTGAACAACCGACATCCTAAAATAGAGAGGAAGGGGTTAATAGGGAGTACAGCAAAACAACCTCAAAGCAGGAGGGGAGCTGCACAAACCTGAGCCTAACAAGGATCTGCTGCCCTGGCAGAGTGTTAGACTCAAAATTAATCCCTGGCCATTTTTAAATACCCTGCCGGCTTTTCAAACCCCGCACATGTGAAAACGGACTCACTGCCCGATGCATAAGCGCAGCTTCCTCGCCCGGAGCTCAGACAGCAGGAGAACTTCACAGAAACAAGGAACCAGGTGAAGAGTACTTCTTACTTACCTGAGTACTTGAAACTCCACACCGGTACAGTCAGGAGAGGGAACAGGGCTGAGGGACCAGGAAAACTCCCGGTTTGCGGCCACCGTATAACAGGCCTCAGGGATCGGGCAAACGCGCGATTTGGAGGCCGCTTGTCTCTACGTCCTCTTCTCTGTCCCAAGAAGAGAAAAAAATACATGTGCCTGGTGTTTCTGTGGGCTACTAATAGCCTTAGGGGAGGGGACTATTAGGTTCATTATTTTAGTTAGTTTGTCTCTACGCTATTGCTTGTCTGCTCTTCTGTTCCAGGTTAATGAGATTCCATTAACCCCATTGTTGTGCTGCCACGGATGATCAGGAAATACATATATATATATATATATATATATATATATATATATATATATATATATAAATTAATTATTATTATTATAATTAAGAACACATAAAACCCTACATATGGCTCTAATTTATTATGAGGTTGGATTTTAAATGGAAATAAACATTTTCACGATGTGTAAGATTTTGTCTTTCTTTTAAGCAGCTTTTGCTCTTCATGTGTATGTAATATAATAGATAATTAAAGAGCATATGATTCCCACACTGGGTTCATTTGCACATTTCTACGCAGTTGTTGTTATTTATTTTTGCTAACACGGAAAATAACTTTCATGAGCAGTGTGTGAAATGCTCTGTGGGAAAGCAGCTGGTTGAGAAAGTTCCAGAAAACTTGTCACATGAAAGGCAAAACACTCAAGTCCTGTAAAAATGTTTATGTGAAACTTTAAAAAAATGCTAAAGAATTTTAATGGGATCACAAGAAGAAGTAACTCCGCATACAACCAATGACACATTATTTAGTAAATATTAACACATGTTGGACATTGTAATGGCAATTCGTATTATCATTATTATTAACAGCTTCTTACATGCATATTATAAATATGCACTGTTAGGGCACAATAAAGAAAAGACAAAGCGGCCCATTCAGAACCATTCTCTTTTTTCAAATGATACGTTATCATGCCTCAACTTCAGGGTAAATATTAATTCTTTAAGGCATCAAGTTTAATGTACAAGGAGGAGAGTGAAGACAATACCAAAATTATATAATGATATAGAGTATTAAAGATGTACTCTGGTGCTAAGACATCTTTGGATAGGGGATAAGATGCCTGATCGCCAGGGTTCCTGCCGCTGGGGACCCCTGTGATCTTTCACACAGCACCCCGTTACCATCAGCCCCCGGAGCATGTTTGCTGTCCTGCCCCCTCCCATGACGTCACAATACTCCAGCCCCGTGATCGGCATGCTCCAGGGGCTGATGGTAAAGGGGTGCTGTGTGAAAGATCACAGGGTTCCCCAGCGGTGGGACCCCTGTGATCAGGCATCTTATCCCCTATCCTTTGGATAGGGGATAAGATGTCTTAGCGCCGGAGTACCCCTTTAAGGATTGCTCTTTTTCCATCATTGCAGTGTCCATCTGGTAATCCTGCAAGCCTGTTGTTTGGGTGTTGTTAAGTTGTGCCTGGCCTTATATGTAAATTTGCACATCAATTTGTTTTGTATTACTGCCATGTAGAAACTATATTTATACCAATTTTGACTAAAAGTAATGTTAGACAATACACTACATGCATTCTTATATGCTTTTACAGGGAATTGCTTGCTCTAAGGAAAAAAAAAACACTCTACCAAGAGAAGTTAGGGGAGAGGGGATAATTTAGTTCAGTTTGTGCTGCCTCTCAAGCTGAGAGGATGTGTTAAGCACAGGGCAGCCCACCCTTTAACTCAACCTATAAAGCTCTCTTTCCTGTTCTGGTGATCTTTACCTAGTGCTTTGTAAAAAAAAAAAAAAACAGCGCAAGATGAAAAGAAGAGAAAGGGGATTAAAGAAGCGTAAGGCTGGGTTCACACATGTCTGGCATCCGGCAAAGGTGAACTCAGCCTAGATCTCGATGCAACTGATGCCACAACTGATGATAAGTTGTCATCAGTTGTAAGGCATCCAGCGTTTTTTGTTTCTGGACAGCGGACAGGGGAACGAAGCAAGTTCCCCTGTCTGGTTCCCTCCGGCATGTCCAACAATTCAGCATCAAAGTTGAGACTAGAAATGAGCGAATCGAAGCTGACGAATCCGAATTCAACAATTGTGAATATCGCCGCAATTCTATTGCGAGAATCTCAGTTACATAGTTACACAGTTCATAAGGTCAAAAAAAGGCTCCAGGGCATCTAAAATGGCAGATCCACATGTCAGGACATGGGGCAAGGAACTCTGGGAAGGCGGGAACTACAGTAAACGGGATGACCCTGAATCACATGCAGGATGCAGCCTATCAGCATCGTCCCTGTGATTACACAGCCCTATATAAACGACAGACATATTCTGGCTAGTCACTTCATTCATTACACTGCAGAGAGATAGGACGGAAAGCCTGTGTGTGTGTTACACAGAGAAGCAGAGAAGTATGAAAGACAAAAAGGGACAATGCGCCTATCTATGTGCCGTTATCCTTATTACAAGTGACAGGTGAGGAAGCGTAAGGAATGCTCTCACCTGGTGGTGTTATGCTGAGAGCATAACACCTGTTGCAGCTTGAAGGGGCCCAACTGGTGTGGGTAAGTGGAAATCCACGGTGTGCTGCCCGGATCCACCCGTCCGGCCGGACGGTCTGAGAGTATGAGTGGTAGCGGGGAAAAAGGAATCCGATCCTGGCGCTCACCCGTGCGGCAGCTGAGGAAATGATGTCAGGAGCCGTGATGAGGTTACACAGAGAAGCTTTTTCCAGCAGCGTTTCACCTCTTAGTCACATCAGCATTCTGGTGGACAGAGAGTAGTGCATTTCTTCACTGAAAATGATTTTTACTGCAGCCATTAACCTCCCAGTCACTTTCTACAGCATTGTGTTACAGAGAGGGGCAGAGAGCTGTGTGTTGCCTCATGCATTTCAGCAAGCTGCCTCATCTTCATAAACCTTAGAAGAGGAGGCAGGAATAATTTTTCTGCGCAATTCTGTCTTTGTTCCACAACAAATCATCTGCTGGTTATACTAGTCTGTAGACGGTATGATACCCAGCAGTCCATTCCTAATAGTCTTTGACAGAGTTAAATTTTGGGTTTAGTACACAGCTTTTGTGTGCTGCAGCACTGTTGTGTACTGCTGGTGTTGTGCAAAAATACATTTTTTAAATGTACTGTAGTGCATTTTTCTGCCCTCATAAGTGCATACCACATACCTACATCTAAGTAGTGTACTATTTTGTACCTGTTAATCCGTCAAGGGCCTAGATACTGTAAAAGTCCAGGCAAAAGTAATCACCAGCTGGTGTTTTACTAAAATAAGTTTTTTTGAGCATACTGTAGCACATTTTTCTGCCCTCTTTGTCCCACAACAAATCATCCAGTCCATTCCTAATAGTCTGTGAGAGAGTTCAATTTTGGGTTTAGTACACAGCGACTGTGTACTGCTGGTGTTGTGCAAAAATACCTATATCTAAGCAGTGTACTATTTTGTACCTGTTAATCTGTCAAGGGCCTAGATACTGTGAAAGTCCAGGCAAAAGTACTCATTGGCTGGTGTTTTTACTCAGATACTTTTTTAAGTGTACTGTAGTGCATTTTTCTGCCCTCATCAGTGCATACCACATACCTACATATTAGTAGTGTACTAGTTTGTGCCTGTTAATCTGTCAAGGGCCTAGATACTGTAACAGTTCAGGCAAAATTAATCACTGCTGGTGTTTTACTAAAATAATTTTTTTTAAGCATACTGCAATGCATTTTTCTGCCCTCTTTGCTCCACAACAAATCATCTGCTGGTTATACTAGTCTTTAGACGGTATAATACATACCCAGCAGTCCATTCCTAATAGTCTGTGAGAGAGTGCAATTTTGGGTTTAATGAACAGCGACTGTGCACTGCTGGTGTGCAAAAATACATATTTTTAAGTGTACTGTAGCACATTTTTCTGACCTCATAAGTTCATACCACATACCTACATCTAAGTAGTGTACTATTTTATACCTGTTAATCTGTCAAGGGCCTAGATACTGTGAAAGCCCAGGCAAAAGTACTCACTGGCTGGTGTTTTTACTCAGATACTTTTTTAAGTGTACTGTAGCGCATTTTTCTGCCCTCATAAGTGCATACCACATACCTACATCTAAGTAGTGTACAATTTTGTACCGGTTAATCTATCAAGGGCCTAGATACTCTGAAAGAACAGCCAAAAATACACATCTGCTGCTGTTCTAGACAAATACAGTTTTAAGCGTAGTGAAACATATTGTACTCCCCTCATATGTTCATCACTAAATATGTCAGGCAGATAAGTGCCAAGATGTGCACAGAGGAGTGGCAGAGGCCTAAATTTATCAGGCAGAGGTCGAAGCAGACTATGGTCGAGTGGCAGCAGGAGTCGAAGCAAGAGGCCTGAGCTCCCAGTATCAGCTAGCGGTCGTGTCTCTACCAGCAACCCATCTGCCATCATCGATTGGTTAACACGGTCATCCACTTCATCACAAGTGAAATCTGATACCCAAAGTCAACAGTTGGAGGGTTCCTCAGACACCACCCTCAGTTGGCATGGCCCGGGAGCAGTCCCTGTCCTCCCATTGCCTTTGTCCTATGCTGTTCCCTCCCCTAAAGTGCTATCTTATGCTGTGGGTTCAGCTCCACTATTTAGTGAGGACGATTTAATAGATGATAGTCAGCAGCTACTGCCCAGCCAAGATGTGGAGAAGACATCCGCCACTTTGCTAGGGAGGCAAGTAGTGATGAGGAGAGTGACGTGGGAGGCGGTGTTGCCTGCGTTCTGGGTCCTGAAGCAAACAATGTTGATGAGGACATCAGTGACGTGCAGACACTTGTTGATGATGATGAAGCCAATCTCACCTGGGAGTTGGGTGCAGAAGGGGCTTCATCATCATCAGGAGATGGTTGCAGGTTGCCCGTGAGGGAGCAGCTGAGACAGCAAGGTGGTTGCATGGTTGGCAGTCAGCATGGTAGCAAAGGTGGAAATTCTGGAGCCAAACGTGCCCGGGGGAGACCACCTACTTTGTGGCAGCCTGCCTTCGCGGGAGGTTGTGGAAAAGGGGTTACTGGAGACTGCGGCAGTAGCAGTCAATTAGTGCGGACTGTTGGTGGGAAAATCAGCTACTAGGCGGTGTGTCAGTTTGTCATCAAGCATCCGGAGGAGGTTAACATAGCCATATGTAGTGGTTCAGCCTGCTCCATCACCCAGTGGCACACGGTTCCCTCTTTCAGCCAGCCAAGGCTCCACCACCTCAACCGAAGGGAGTCGTGTGTCATACCCTCCTTCTGTTGCTCCAGATGCTCCTGCTCCTCCTACTTTTAGTCAGCTATTCTGCCAACAATCCATCGGCGAAGTTATGTCCTAGAGACAAAAGTATATATATATATATACAAATTCTTCAAGAGTTTCCCAGGGTTTTGATAAATATCCAATTCCCTTCCGAGCCAAAGCCCAGATGGGACTAATTTCCAATACTAGGGACCCCCTTTAAAATATAACTTTCATTTAATGTAATTAGAATTCCTTAGATACCCTTGGTGCTCATATATACAATGATATTGTGATTAAAACCCCACAGGAACCAGAGCCAGGGTGAGGTGGTTATTATATCCACTCTCAACTTGTGGGATTTAGCAATCCTGTGTTGCTAATTATTCAGTACAATGCCCTTGGTACTGTTAACAATGGTCTGTTGGATTGCAATGTATTGTCCCTATTTATGGTCTGCACCCACTCATCCAACGGTGCAGAAGCTGAATGTGCTCCAGTCTAAGTTGCTGGTGCTGCAGTCCCTCCCTTTTCAAGTGGTGGACTCTGCACATTTTTAGAGAAGTGATGGCTTGTGCCGAGCCAAGGTGGAAAATGCCAAGCTATAATTTCTTTGTGAAGAAGGCAGTACCAGCCCTGCACAATTTTGTGGAAGAGAAGGTGGGCCAGTCCTTGAGCCTGTCGGTGTGTACCAAAGTGCACGGCAGCTCCGACATCTGTAAGTTTGTAATGAAATTGGAGCATGGCTTACTCCACGAAAACTGGAAATAGGAACCATGGTGACAGACAACGGGAAGAACATCTTGTCTGTGCTGAGACTAGGAAGGCTGAGCCATGCGCCCTTCATGGCACACGTGTTCAATCTGGTTATCAAGAGGTTCCTGAAGTGTTCCCCCCATTTGCAAGACATCCTAACAATGGGAAGGAAACTTTGCATGCACTTCAGCCACTCGCAAAGCACACCCTCCTTGAGCTGCAGCGTCAGAACGGTATTCCCCAACATAGTCTGATTTGTGTCATTGCCACATGTTGGAATTCCACCCTCCATATGTTGGACCGACTGTATGAACAGAGAAAAGCCATCACCGATATCTTGATGATCCAAGTGGATAGTGGTATTCCCTGTGTAACCTCAATGTGAACCAGTGGAAGCTCATACGTGACACCTGCCGTTTGCTCAGGCCCTTTGAGGAAGCCACATTATTAGTAAATTGCCAGGATTACTGGATGAACGACATCATTCTACTGCTTCATTTCTTACAACACATGTTGGAAACCATGGCTGGTCAGGGCACTGGAGACGTGGTGCCTATATCTCACATCCACATGAGCCCTGTGGGGGCTGAACTGGAGGAAGAGGAGGAGGGGCACAGTGCAGAACAGTTTAGGTTTCGCCAAATGGATGGTTTTTCTAGTAATCTAAAAAGGAGAGGAAGAGCAAGAGCAGCAAGAGGAGCTAGAGGGTTATGAGGAAGGCAAGACAGAGGATCCAGACACAACGTGGCAGTATGCAGTGGAGATGGAGGCAGGGAGTCCCTCCGAGTCACTTGCACAAATGGCACGATGCATGTTCACTTGCTTGCGTAGTGACAGCCGAATTTTCACCGTTCGGCAGCGGGATGACTTCAGAGTCTCCACCTTATTGGACCCTCGCTACCACCACAAAATAGGGGCCTTTTTTACACCCACTGAAAGGGAGGAAAAACTTACCTACTACAGAGGCATCCTATGTAGTCAGTTGGCCGATGCCTATCGGCGCCATTGTCCATCATCTTGCAGGTCTGAATCAGGGGGCTCTCTGCGCTCACCTTCCACTGCCATGGCTGCTGGGGTGGGGTGTAAGGAGCAGTACCACCTCCATCAGCAGCAGCCTGAGTCTACCGCTGCTGATGAGCACCTTTCTTCACCCGCATAGTGAAGCAACTCATCAGCAGCAGGTAGACCTGGAGCAGGACCTGAACCAGCAGGTGACATGCCCATGCCAACACACCTTGAAGATCCGCTGGACTTCTGGGCAGCCAAACTTGATTTGTGGCCGCAATTAGCAGGGTTTGCCCTGGAAAAGTTGTCCTGCCTGGCCGGTAGTGTGTCATGAGAGCGGGTGTTTAGTGCGGCGGGGGTCATAGTCAACTCAAGGAGAACTCGTCTGTCCACGAAAAATGTGGAGAGACTGACCCTTGGGAAGATGAATCAGGCATGAATTAGCCAGGATTTCCACCCACCAATGCCTGATGCGTCAGAGTAGATTGACCATGGTGCCACACCAACACTTCACAAATATGGATAGTGCCAAACAGATTTAAGGCACTGCTCCCCAGTTACAAACATTCCTCCGCATCAGATCTTTTTTCATCCAACTTCGTCACCGGGTACTGGTATTGCAACCCACCGCACCACTCTATCACTGGGTCCCTTTCAGGACTTCTGATGCTGCTACTGCCACCTCCAGGTTGTTCCATTCAGCCACAATATGGTCTGATGGTTTGATGCTTGGGGGAGGTGAAAGGCATGGGATGGAACAAGTGGTAGCTTGCCTCTCGGCGAACCGCCAGCTCGATGCTCACCAGAATGGGTACTCAAAAAATTGTATATAAATTCAAATTAAATTAGATAAAAATTACATTGTCTACTCATGCTGCCGACAGCTCCAGGCTGTACCATTCAGCCACTATATGGTTTACTGATGCAGATGGGCCTGGGATATTACCTAAAAATATTTCATGATAGCAATAGCTACCATAAATCTTCAATTTCAATTTAAAAATTCATCCTTTTATCTTAGGGATTGTAAAGCCCTATTGTTTACTCATGCTGCCGCCAGCTCCAGGCTGTGTCATTCAGCCAATATATGGTCTCCTTATGCTGTTGGTACCTTAAATTCAACTTAAAAAATTTCAATATATCTAAAATCTTCAATTTAAAATTTCAAAAATATCTTTAATCTTCTCTATGGTTAGGCTCTATGGTCTTGTCAGGCTGTTGCCACCTCCAGACTGGGTCGTTCTGCTACTATATGGTCTCCTCGTGCTGCTGCCAATTCCAGGCTGTGTCATTCTGCCAGATTATGGTCTCCTCATGCTGTTGCCACCTCTAGGCTCTGTCATTGTGCCGCCATGTGACTCCTTGTTAGATTGGGTTTTGTGGTCATACAGTATTAGTTCAAATTAAACACCGGGACATTAAACTTGGAAATCTAATATAAAGATTACATTTAAAAAAAAATCAATAAGTAATCTTTTCAAGACTGATGCGCAATGGTCATCTACGTGATATTACCTGTGGAATTTTCTCAAGAAACCAATGAAACAGCTTGGAGCAATGAAACAGCTTGGTGCATAACTGATTAAATGAAACATTCACACTTTCATAGTCAGGGGGGCGCTGAGAGGCAGGGGCTGGGACAGTTGGTATCTCGCCTGGCAGAGGACTGCCAGCTCGATGCTCACCAGAATGGGGTACTCCAAAAATTTTAATAAATTCAAATTAAATTAAATTAAAATTCTCTTCAATTTTGACACTATGTGGTCTCCCTGCTGCCACATCGATGCTCTGCAGCAGAGATTCTAATAGCAATGATACCAGTAATCTGCATGTGATACTGAATAACACTATTATTTCATTAACACAGCACACACCCGATGCGTGTTAGTGGCAAAGTGCTCTACACCCCTATTGAGGCTCTCTGTAGGCCAGAAATAGCTGTTTTTAATACAGATTCTCCGCAAATAAATTCAGCCCGAAACTAATTTTTTAGGAAATTTTGGCGATTCGGCCGAATCAAATTTTTTAAGAGTTTGCTCTTCTCTAATTGAGACCCTGGATGATTGTGAACTGTCCCATTCAAATGAATGGGATCAGTTCTAGCATCAGTTTCTCTCCACTGGCTTTCCCTTCTTGAGAAAGCCAGTGTGAGACTGGTGAAACGTAGTCTGCACATTTGGAATAAATCCACTGCTTTATTCTACTTCTTGGTGTGTTGCATCTATTTTTTTCTATTTCGATTGTGGAAGCGGAGGACCGAGGTTCCGGATATGCTGGCACCCCCATCCATAAGTCTGTTTTTCCTGGATGTGCTGCTTCTACTTGGATATATATATATATATATATATATATATATATATATATATATATATATATAAAACAATGGCGCAGCACTCCAAAATTGCAAAACAATTGTAAAATGTATTCCTTCATGTCAAAATTCAAGCGACCTTTCAGCACCCCAATGGAGCTTTTTTCATGCATGGTGATACAATGAACTATGGGGTTTCTTATACCCTGTGCAATCAATAAACTCAGCAAACAATTAATAGTACAAATATCATATACAACTCGTGAACAATACATAAATACAGTGTATACAAAGTTATAAGAGTACATAAGTACATTAAAAAGTTCATCATATCCGTTTTATGTGAGATTAATAGCAATGAAGCTTGAAACTGTACTGCTCCATATTAACAAACAATTAAATATACAGCTGTATGACATACATAATTATAATATACATGGAAAAAACAGGATAGATAGCTCAGCCACTCTGTGTTTGAAGATGGCGCGGTTAGCTTGTATACAAATGCACTGCGCATGCGTGCGTTCACTAAAACACACAATGTTCTAGGGCTTCCGTGACCTGTGATGTCATGTGATCAGACATCCCATGATCGCTCCTCCGAGCTCAGCGCTCAACGATAACAGTGTAACGCCGGCCACAACACTCACATGGTCTAGGTTACCATAGAAAATAAATAAACAGTGTGGGAGATATAGAGCTGCAAGCCTATTGGCTGCAGGGCCCCTGGACATATCACTATGTCTCCAGAGGCATCTGGAAAGAAACATTTTTGTTGCCCAAAAAAATATTAGTGATTTTTTTTTTTTTTTTTTTATCACAGAGTCGTTTATGTATAAAGGGCATATTATTTAACACAGTTTTGGTCACAATCAGTATATTATACACCATTTTTTTCTCTTTAATATCACACAACACATATTCTTTATTTAGTCCAGCATTCACACAGCAAATAGTGTGCACACATTGGGGGACATTTATCAAGGGGTTTAGTCAGGTTTTCTTTACTATAATTGTCGCAAAATTGTCGCAACTGCGACTATGTGTATTTTTGTGCAACAATTTGCGTGAAGAACAAGAAAAGCAAGAAAATTCAAACTTGCTTACGTAGTTATTTTTTCAAAATGGATTTGCTTTAGTCAGGTATTTATTAACTGCAACAGTCGCAGCTGCACAATAAAAAGTCGCAACTGCCTTAAAAATGGACTAAATTTACTCCAGCTCCAACATGGAGCAGGAAAAGCTACTGCCGCCTGGGCTCCGACATACTTTCTCCCCGCTACCCTCACTTAACTACAGAGACACTGCAGCGATTTACATCCCCCTCTCACCTGCCAGCTCCACACAACTCCCATCTGTCTGCTAACTGTTGCAAGACTACAAGTCCCAGCATGCCCTTACAGTGAGGACACTCAGGGAGTTGTAGTCTTGTAGCAGCGGGAGCTGAGCGGCGTGGGCGGGAGACAAGGGGGGATGTATGTCAGTGTCCCCATCATTATTAAGTGAGGGTAGCAGGGAGGCCGTATGAGGAGCCCGGGCGGCTGCACCGTAATCTCAGCCCGGGCTCCTTATAACATATACCGGCACCGCAGACTCCTAAATCCCCTGCTGTCATTTCACATTTCGCGCTGGGTCCTGTGATTGGCCAATCACAGAACCCGACCTTCGCCAGCAGCCAATCACAGGACCCGGCCTTCACCTGCGCTGTGCCCGTTCATACCCCCCCCCCCCCAGCCTTCACCTGCACTGTGCCCGGCCTTCGGTCCCATGTCTTTGGTTGCGCCGGCCTGACGTCCCTCCGTCAGTGACGTCACTCGCAGGGCGCCCGGAGAGAAGGAGCGCTGCGCTGGATGGGTGAGTGTGTGTGTCTGTCTCTCTGTCTGTCTCTATCTCTGTCTGTGTGTCTCTGTCTGTGTGTGACTGTCTGTGTGTGACTCTGTGTGTGTGACTGTGTGTGACTGTGTGTGTGTGACTGTGTTACTCTCTGTGTGTGTGTGTGTGCCCGCGCTCCCTTTGCAGGACTACAACCCCAGCACGCCCTTACTGTAAGGACATGCTCGGAGCTCTAGTTGTGCAGTGCAGGCGAATGACAAGCTTGTCCCCTGCCCCCTGCTGCAAGACTACAACTCCCAGCATGTTCTTACTGTAATGGCATGCTGGGAGTTGTAGTCCTGCAGCTGGGGGCAGGGGACAAGCTTGTCCCTTGCCCACACATCTCCTGCACCACAAACTACAACTCCCAGCATGTCCTTACTGTTAGGGCATGCTGGGAGTTGTAGTTGTGCGCCGCGGGAGATGTGCGAACAGGTGATAATAAATGTACTAACCCATTTTCTGGGGTTTTTTTTCTTCTCATTTCAGATTCGTGTATCCTGTGGACTCCTTCGGATTCGGTGGACTACTTCGATGACCAGCGTTTTTCTTTGTTTGATTTTAATAAAATGGTTAACGAGGGCTTGTGGGGGAGTGTTTTTTGTAATAAAATTTTTTTAAACCTGTTGTGTTTTTTCCTTACATTACTTGACAGGCTTAGTAGTGGAAGCTGTCTTATAGACGGAGTCCATTACTAAGCTGGGCTTAGCATTAGCCACAAAAACAGCTAGAGCTAACCCCCAATTATTACCCCGGTACCCAACGCCACAGGGGTGCCGGTAAGAGCCGGTACCAACAGGCCCGGAGCGTCAACAGTAACAATGGTCCTAACCCACCCTGGTAACGTCAGGCTGTTATTGTTTGGTTGGTATTTGGCTGAGAATAAAAATAGGGGGGACCCAATGCGTTGTTTTTTTAAATAAATAATTAAATATTTAAAAGAAAAACACATAGGGTCCCCCCTATTTTTATTCTCAGCCAAATACCAACCACACAGTAACAGCCTGACGTTACCAGGATTGGCGAGGACCATTGTTACTGGCCCTCCCCAGCCTAAATAACGCAAGCCTGTTACATCCCAGGAGCGCCATTTTTGACGCTCCAGGCCTGTTGGTACCGGCTCTTCCCAGCACCCCTGTGGTGTTGGGTACCGGGGTAATACTTGGGGGTTAGCGCTAGCTGCTTTTGTGGCTAACGCTAAGCCCGGCTTAGTAATGGACTCCGTCTGTAAGGCAGCTTCCACTACTAAGCACTCCCCCACAAGCCCTCGTTAACTATTTTATTAACAGCAAGCTAAGAAAAACGCTGGTCGTCGAAGTAGTCCACCAAATCCGAAGGAATCTACAGGATACACGGATCTGTAGAAGAAATAACAAAAAAAAAATGAGTAAGTAAATTCAGGGAGAAAAAACAGTGATAAAAAAATGGAATAAACACACACACACACACATTTTATATATATATATATATATATATATATATATATATATATATATATATATATGAATTCGGGTAGAAAAACAGACATGGTGCACATCTACAATCTTGTATAATGATCTGATTGCTTCTCAGCATAATATCAAAAACTAACAGGTTGTTAGTATACATTTTTGATCAAAAAGTACAAGCCCACTCGCCAGGTCAAGGCCACCTATCCAGAGTGGGTCCCTAACGTCCCTAGCATAAAATGGCGCAGCACCGGGAGGCGACCACCACCGCCGCGACACCAATGCCCACAGGGGGGAACGACCCATCGGCAGAGTGGCCCCAATGCCACTCAAACCAGTCTATGGACCGCACCCCCCCCCTCCGCAGACACGGCACCACGGCAGCAACGGACACCGCACAGCACCACACCAGTTTGAACAAGGTGTAATAGCTCACTTACCATGCTTTCCCAGTCAGATTGGGAGGCTGCTAGGAAAGAAATGGCCCATGTGTAGCTAACTACTACTTATATAGGGTTGGGCTGAGGGGGTGGGGAAGAGTGCAGCACATGTTCAAAAAAGACACGCAGACACGGCGCCACTGCAGCAACGGACAACGCACAGCACCACACCAGTGTGAACAGGGTGTAATAGCTCACTTACCATGCTCCCCCAGTCAGATGCTGCTAGGAAAGAAATGGCCCATGTGTAGCTAACTACTACTTATATAGGGTTGGGCTGAGGGGGTGGGGAAGAGTGCAGCACATGTTCAAACAAAAAAAAAAGTAAGGGATAGAAATCACAGTGTGAATTCGGGTAGAAAAACAGATATGGTGCACATCTACAATCTTGTATAATGATCTGATTGCTTCTCAGCATAATATCAAAAACTAACAGGTTGTTAGTATACATTTTTGATCAAAAAGTACAAGCCCACTCGCCACGTCAAGGCCACCTGTCCAGAGGGGGTCCCTAACGTCCCTAGCATAAAATGGCGCAGCACCGGGCGGCGACCACCACCGCCGCAACACCAATGCCCACAGGAGGGAACGACCCACCGGCAGAGCGGCCCCAATGCCACTCAAACCAGTCTATAGGCCGCACCCCCCCCCCCCGCGCAGACACGGCACCACGGCAGCAACGGACACCGCACAGCAACAGACCAGTGTGAACAAGGTGTAATAGCTCACTTACCATGCTCTCCCAGTCATACTGGGAGGCTGCTAAAATGCTAAGAAAGAAATGGCCCATGTGTAGCTAACTACTACTTATATAGGGTTGGGCTGAGGGGGTGGGGAAGAGTGCAGCACATGTTCAAAAAAAAAAAAAAAAGGAGGGGATAGAAATCACAGTGTGAATTCGGCTAGAAAAACAGACATGGTGCACATCTACAATCTTGTATAATGATCTGATTGCTTCTCAGCATAATATCAAAAACTAACAGGTTGTTAGTATACATTTTTGATCAAAAAGTACAAGCCCACTCGCCACGTCAAGGCCACCTATCCAGAGTGGGTCCCTAACGTCCCTAGCATAAAATTGCGCAGCACCGGGCAGCGACCACCATCGCCGCGACACCAATGCCCACAGGGGGGAACGACCCACCGGCAGAGCGGCCCCAATGCCACTCAAACCAGTCTATGGGCCGCACCCCCCCCCCCCCCCCCCGCAGACACGGTGCCACGGCAGCAATGGACACCGCACAGCACCACACCAGTGTGAACAGGGTGTAATAGCTCACTTACCATGCTCCCCCAGTCAGATGCTGCTAGGAAAGAAATGGCCCATGTGTAGCTAACTACTACTTATATAGGGTTGGGCTGAGGGGGTTGGGAAGAGTGCAGCACATGTTCAAACAAAAACAAAAAAAAAAAGTAAGGGATAGAAATCACAGTGTGAATTCGGGTAGAAAAACAGATATGGTGCACATCTACAATCTTGTATAATGATCTGATTGCTTCTCAGCATAATATCAAAAACTAACAGGTTGTTAGTATACATTTTTGATCAAAAAGTACAAGCCCACTCGCCACGTCAAGGCCACCTATCCAGAGTGGGTCCCTAACGTCCCTAGCATAAAATGGCGCAGCACCGGGCGGCGACCACCACCGCCGCAACACCAATGCCCACAGGAGGGAACGACCCACCGGCAGAGCGGCCCCAATGCCACTCAAACCAGTCTATAGGCCGCACCCCCCCCCCCGCGCAGACACGGCACCACGGCAGCAACGGACACCGCACAGCAACAGACCAGTGTGAACAAGGTGTAATAGCTCACTTACCATGCTCTCCCAGTCAGACTGGGAGGCTGCTAGGAAAGAAATGGCCCATGTGTAGCTAACTACTATTAATATAGGGTTGGGCTGAGGGGGTGGGGAAGAGTGCAGCACATGTTCAAAAAAAAAAAAAGGAGGGGATAGAAATCACAGTGTGAATTCGGGTAGAAAACAGACATGGTGCACATCTACAATCTTGTATAATGATCTGATTGCTTCTCAGAATAATATCAAAAACTAACAGGTTGTTAGTATACATTTTTGATCAAAAAGTACAAGCCCACTTGCCACGTCAAGGCCACCTATTTAGAGTGGGTCCCTAACGTTCCTAGCATAAAATGGCACATCACAGGTCACGGAAGTGTTTTAGTGATTGCACGCATTCGCAGTGCATTTGTATGCAAGCTAACGGCGCCATCTTCAAACACAGAGCGGCTGAGTTATCTATCCTGTTTTTTCCATGTATGTCATAATGTTGTATGTCATACAACTGTATATTTAATTGCTTGTTAATATGGAGCAGTACAGTTTCAAGCTTCATTGTTTTTAATCTCACACTTTTTCATGTACTTATGTACTCTTATAACTTTGTATACACTGTATTTATGTATTGTTCATGAGTTGTATATGATATTTGTACTATTTATTGTTTGATGAGTGTATTGATTGCACGAGGTATAAGAAACCCCATAGTTCATTGTATCACCATGCTTGAAAAAAGCTCCATTGGGGAGCTGAAAGGTCGCTTGAATTTTGACATGAAGGAATACATTTTACACTTTTTTTTTGCAATTTTGGAGTGCTGCGCCATTGTTTTCTATTACATGGACTTTGATCGAGTCGGGGTGCTGGCACCGGATAACTAATAGCGAAGTAGTGCTGCATTGTTTTTGAATCTATATATATATAAAACTCAACGTGTATGTGTGTGTGTGTATGTATGTATGTATGTATGTATGTGTGTATGTTCCAGCATCACGGCTAAAGATATTAACATGAAACTTGCACACATGTTACTTATATGTCAACAACAAACATAGGATAGGTGATTTAACCCTTATTCACCCCCATTTGCCAGGGGCGGGGTTTATGTTTAAAGTCCCATACAAGTCAATGGGAAATATATGTTACTGCATGACTTCCAAACGGCTTGAGATATTTCGATAATACTTGGTCACATGTTACTTATATGTCCACTTAAAATATAGTATAGTTAATTTAACCCTTAACTACCCCCATTTGTGAGGGTCGGGGTTTTTGTTTAAAGTCCCATGCAAATCAATTGGAAATGTATGTTCCCACATAATTTCCGTACGGCTGGAGATATTTCAATACCTGGTACACATATTACGGGTCGGGATATGAGGTCAGGATAGGAGGTCGGGATAGGAGGACAGGATATGAGGACGGAATAGGAGGACGGGATAGGAGGATGGGATAGGAGGACGCGATAGTAGGAGGACCGGGATAGGAGGACCGGGATAGGAGGTCGGCATAGGAGGTCGAGATAGGAGGACTGGATAGGAGGTCGGGATAGATGGACGGGATAGGAGGATGGGATAGGATGATGGGATAGGAGGACGGGATAGGAGGACAGGAAAGGAGGTCGAGATATGAGGACGGGAAAGGAGGACGGGATAGGAGGACGGGAAAGGAGGACGGGATAGGAGGACGGGATAGGAGGTCGAGATAGGAGGATGGTATAGGAGGACGGTATATGAGGACGGGATAGGAGGACAGGATAGGAGGACGAGATAGGAGGACGGGATAGGAGGACGGGATAGGAGGACGGGATAGATGGACGGGATTGGAGGATGGAATAGGAGGATGGGATAGGAGGACGGGATAGGAGGACAGGAAAGGAGGTCGAGATATGAGGACGGGAAAGGAGGACGGGATAGGAGGACGGGATAGGAGGACGGGATAGGAGGACGGGATAGGAGGTCGGGATAGGAGGTCTGGATAGGAGGTCGGGATATGATGACGGGATATGACAACAATATATGAGGATGGGATATGAAGTCAAAAGCTTCCTCCTTTGTTTATTTTCCTCCCCAACAAGGATTAGGAAGGAAAAACCAGGCAACGCCAGGTACTCAGCTAGTATATATATATAGAGCAACATTCTTTGGATGATATTCTTTGGTTATATATATATATATATATATATATATATATATATATATATTCTTACATTCTGCCATATTGTGAATGTTTTACTGGGCCAATTTGAAGTGTTTTTATCGATTTTGGTATTGTCCTGAATGCAAAGTCTCTTCTTTGGGGGCATATATTCAATATGGTAGTGTATATTCAATATGGATAGGACATTTTACTTCTAAGAATGTATTGTTTGTTTAGTACTTTTCTGCACCATAACACCAAGAGCACCACAAATACCATCATGCTGTAGCCCCCTATTTATTACACTAACCCAAAAAATGTGGAACACTCATACCAGTGGGACAACTGTGACTAGGGTAGGATCACAAGTTTCAGTCATCCTACAGGCATTCTCCGCTTCACCAATATCAGCACACCTTCTAGGCTGCCACACTATGAAATTTGACACTTAGCAAGGTACAGTAAGGTTTCTTATATCACAAAGGGTACCATATTACCATATTGTATGGGGCATAACATAGTTATGTTCAGAATCAAAAACACAAAACAAAACACTTTTTAAGACACACTTTATGTTTCAGTAATTCATTCTCTTGAATAATTTCTTCACAAATATCTTCAGTTGACTCCAATATACTGTAGCTACAATATATGTATTTTTTTTTAGAATATCCTTTTTGTTAGCTATAAAAAAGACACATACATCCTCATTTTTTCTTAGTCTTATAAGAAATAAAACAGTAAATGAAACACATTAGAAATACAGAAAAATGTGTTATAAATGTAAGCATATTCACAGCAGGAGACTGTTATCGGTGACCTAAGAGTATTTTCTTTTGATTGAAACTTTTCCCACAGTGGTAAAGTTAAATAAACTGAGTAATCTGAGTAATAGGAAGGAAGTGGGTGTGATAGACAGCAAACCATCTGAAACAGAAATCTCAGCTTTCTTTATAACAACCATATATTGCTACATTTTATGTAAGGAAAATGACAGCATAGTAATAATAACTTACAGCACTTACGTTGCTTTTAAGTTTAAGAGGTTATATTTAAACCTTCTATGGAGTAAAATTACAAGCTCTGCTATAAAACAGACTTTCCTCTTATAGTAGTATGGATTCACATAACTTGAAATTACAGCTGAACCAACTTGTAGAAAATGTTTTTCTTTTGGCATTTGTTCTTATAAATGTTATATATTTGTTATAGGTAAAGATCAGCTGCTTGTATGTCAAATATATCCAAAATTTACTTTTTTACTTTTTTATATTAAAGGTGTTTTGTAATACAAATAAAAGATAAATAAGTCTAAACTGATGCATTATGTGAAATTAACCTCTTAAGGACCCAGCATATTTTCACTGTAGGACCCGGCCATTTTTTGCACATCTGACCAGTGTCACTTTAAGCATTAATAACTCTTGGATGCTTTAACCTTTCATTCTGATTCTGAGATAGCTTTTTCGTGACATATTCTACTTTATGTTAGTTGTAAAATGTTGTCCATACTTGCATCATTTATTGGTGAAAAATGCAAAAATTTGATGAAAAAATAGAAAATTTTGCATTTTTTTTATAACTTTGAAGCTCTCTGCTGCAAGGAAAATGAATAATGCAAATAAATGATATATTGATTCACATATACCATATGTCTACTTTATGTTTGCATCATGAAGTTGACATGTTTTTACTTTTGGAAGACATCAATGGGCTTCAAAGTATAGCAGCAATTTTCCAATTTTTCACAAAATTTTCAAAATTGAATTTTTTCAGGAACCAGTTCAGTTTTGAAGTGGATTTGAATGGCTTTCTTTTTAGAAATACCCCATAAATGACCCCATTATTAAAACTGCACCTCCCAAAGTATTCAAAACGACATTCAAAGGGTTTGTTAACCATTTAGGTGTTTCACAGGAATAGCAGCAAATTGAAGGAGAAAATTCAAAATCTTCCTTTTCTACACTGGCATGTTCTTGTAGACCCAGTTATTGAATTTTTACAAGGGCTAAAAGGAGAGAAATCTTCCTAAAATGTGTAACCCAATTTCTCTTGAGTAAGGAAATACCTCATATGTGTATGTCAAGTGTTCAGTGGGCGCAGTAGAGGGCTCAGAAGCGAAGGAGCAACAGTGGGATTGTTACGCCGAGCGCTCCGGGTCCCCGCTCCTCCCCGGAGCGCTCGCTACACTCTCCTCACTGCAGCGCTCCGGTCAGATCCACTGACCCGGGGCGCTGCGATACCGCCTCCAGCCGGGATGCGATTCGCGATGCGGGTAGCGCCCGCTCGCGATGCGCACCCCGGCTCCCGTACCTGACTCGCTCTCCGTCAGTCCTGTCCCGGCGCGCGCGGCCCCGCTCCCTAGGGCGCGCGCGCGCCGGGTCTTTGCGATTTAAAGGGCCACTGCGCCGCTGATTGGCGTAGTGGTTCCAATTAGTGTCTTCACCTGTGCACTCCCTATATCTACCTCACTTCCCCTGCACTCCCTCGCCGGATCTTGTTGCCATCAAGCCAGTGAAAGCGTTTCCTTGTGTGTTCCTAGCCTGTGTTCCAGACCTCCTGCCGTTGCCCCTGACTACGATCCTTGCTGCCTGCCCCGACCTTCTGCTACGTCCGACCTTGCTTCTGTCTACTCCCTTGTACCGCGCCTATCTTCAGCAGCCAGAGAGGTGAGCCGTTGCTAGTGGATACGACCTGGTCACTACCGCCGCAGCAAGACCATCCCGCTTTGCGGCGGGCTCTGGTGAAAACCAGTAGTGTCTTAGAACCGGTCCACTAGCACGGTCCTCGCTATCCCTCTCTGGCACAGAGGATCCACCTCCTGCCAGCCGGCATCGTGACATTAGATCCGGCCATGGATCCCGCTGAAGTTCCTCTGCCAGTTGTCGCTGACCTTACCACGGTGGTCGCCCAGCAGTCACAACAGATAGCGCAACAAGGCCAACAGCTGTCTCAACTGACCGTTATGCTACAGCAGTTACTACCACAGCTTCAGCAATCATCTCCTCCGCCAGCTCCTGCACCTCCTCCGCAGCGAGTGGCCGCTTCTGGTTTACGCCTATCCTTGCCGGATAAATTTGATGGGGACTCTAAGTTTTGCCGTGGCTTTCTTTCCCAATGCTCCCTGCACTTGGAGATGATGTCGGACCAGTTTCCCACTGAAAGGTCTAAGGTGGCTTTCGTAGTCAGCCTTCTGTCTGGAAAAGCCCTGTCTTGGGCCACACCGCTCTGGGACCAATGACCCCGTCACTGCCTCTGTACACTCCTTCTTCTCGGAAATCCGAAGTGTCTTTGAGGAACCTGCCCGAGCCTCTTCTGCTGAGACTGCCCTGTTGAACCTGGTCCAGGGTAATTCTTCCGTTGGCGAGTATGCCGTACAATTCCGTACTCTTGCTTCAGAATTATCCTGGAATAATGAGGCCCTCTGCGCGACCTTTAAAAAAGGCCTATCCAGCAACATTAAAGATGTTCTGGCCGCACGAGAAATCCCTGCTAATCTACATGAACTCATTCACCTAGCCACTCGCATTGACATGCGTTTTTCCGAAAGGCGTCAGGAGCTCCGCCAGGATATGGACTCTGTTCGCACGAGGCGTTTCTTCTCCTCGGCTCCTCTCTCCTCTGGTCCCCTGCAATCCATTCCTGTGCCTCCCGCCGTGGAGGCTATGCAGGTCGACCGGTCTCGCCTGACACCTCAAGAGAGGACACGACGCCGCATGGAGAACCTCTGCCTGTACTGTGCTAGTACCGAACACTTCCTGAAGGATTGTCCTATCCGTCCTCCCCGCCTGGAAAGACGTACGCTGACTCCGCACAAAGGTGAGACAGTCCTTGATGTCTACTCTGCTTCTCCACGTCTTACTGTGCCTGTGCGGATGTCTGCCTCTGCCTTCTCCTTCTCTACTATGGCCTTCTTGGACTCCGGATCTGCAGGAAATTTTATTTTGGCCTCTCTCGTCAACAGGTTCAACATCCCAGTGACCAGTCTCGCCAGACCCCTCTACATCAATTGTGTAAACAATGAAAGATTGGACTGTACCATTCATTTCCGCACGGAGCCCCTTCTAATGTGCATCGGATCTCACCACGAGAGGATTGAACTTTTGGTCCTCCCCAATTGCACTTCTGAAATTCTCCTTGGACTTCCCTGGCTTCAACTTCATTCCCCAACCCTGGATTGGTCCACTGGGGAGATCAAGAGTTGGGGGCCCTCTTGTTCCAAGGACTGCCTAAAACCGGTTCCCAGTAACCCTTGCCGTGATTCTGTGGTTCCACCTGTAACCGGTCTCCCTAAGGCCTATATGGACTTTGCGGATGTTTTTTGCAAAAAACAAGCTGAGACTCTACCTCCTCACAGGCCTTATGATTGTCCTATCGACCTCCTCCCGGGCACTACTCCACCCCGGGGCAGAATTTATCCTCTGTCCGCCCCAGAGACTCTTGCCATGTCTGAATACGTCCAGGAGAATTTAAAAAAGGGCTTTATCCGTAAATCCTCCTCTCCTGCCGGAGCCGGATTTTTCTTTGTGTCCAAAAAAGATGGCTCTTTACGCCCTTGCATTGATTACCGCGGTCTTAATAAAATCACGGTTAAGAACCGCTACCCCCTACCCCTCATCTCTGAACTCTTTGATCGCCTCCAAGGTGCCCACATTTTTACCAAACTGGACTTAAGAGGTGCTTATAATCTCATCCGCATCAGAGAGGGGGATGAATGGAAAACGGCATTTAACACCAGAGATGGACACTTTGAGTATCTGGTCATGCCCTTTGGCCTGTGCAACGCCCCTGCCGTCTTCCAAGACTTTGTTAATGAAATTTTTCGTGATCTCTTATACTCCTATGTTGTTGTATATCTGGACGATATCCTGATTTTTTCTGCCAATCTAGAAGAACACCGCCAGCATGTCCGTATGGTTCTTCAGAGACTTCGTGACAATCAACTCTATGCCAAAATAGAGAAATGTCTGTTTGAATGCCAATCTCTTCCTTTCCTAGGATACTTGGTCTCTGGCCAGGGACTACAAATGGATCCAGACAAACTCTCTGCCGTCTTAGATTGGCCACGCCCCTCCGGACTCCGTGCTATCCAACGTTTTTTGGGGTTCGCCAATTATTACAGACAATTTATTCCACATTTTTCTACCGTTGTGGCTCCCATCGTGGCTTTAACAAAAAAAAATGCCGATCCCAAGTCTTGGCCTCCTCAAGCGGAAGACGCCTTTAAACGGCTCAAGTCTGCCTTTTCCTCGGCTCCCGTGCTCTCCAGACCTGACCCATCCAAACCCTTCCTATTGGAGGTTGATGCCTCCTCTGTGGGCGCTGGAGCTGTCCTTCTACAAAAAAATTCTTCCGGGCATGCTGTTACTTGTGGGTTTTTTTCTAGGACCTTCTCTCCGGCGGAGAGGAACTACTCCATCGGGGATCGAGAGCTTCTAGCCATTAAATTAGCACTTGAGGAATGGAGGCATCTGCTGGAGGGATCAAGATTTCCGGTTATTATTTACACCGATCACAAGAACCTCTCCTACCTCCAGTCTGCCCAACGGCTGAATCCTCGCCAGGCCAGGTGGTCTCTGTTCTTTGCCCGATTTAATTTTGAAATTCACTTTCGGCCTGCCGATAAGAACATTAGGGCCGATGCTCTCTCTCGTTCCTCGGATGCTTCTGAAGTTGAACTCTCTCCGCAACACATCATTCCTCCTGACTGCCTGATTTCCACTTCTCCAGCCTCCATCAGGCAAACTCCTCCAGGAAAGACCTTTGTTTCTCCACGTCAACGCCTCGGAATCCTCAAATGGGGTCACTCTTCCCATCTCGCAGGTCATGCGGGCATCAAAAAATCTGTGCAACTCATCTCTCGCTTCTATTGGTGGCCGACTCTGGAGACGGATGTTGTGGACTTTGTGCGAGCCTGCACTATCTGTGCCCGGGATAAGACTCCTCGCCAGAAGCCCGCTGGTTTTCTTCATCCTCTGCCTGTCCCCGAACAGCCTTGGTCTCTGATTGGTATGGATTTTATTACTGACTTACCCCCATCCCATGGCAACACTGTTATTTGGGTGGTCGTTGATCGATTCTCCAAAATGGCACATTTCATCCCTCTTCCTGGTCTTCCTTCAGCGCCTCAGTTGGCTAAACAATTTTTTGTACACATTTTTCGTCTTCACGGGTTGCCCACGCAGATCGTCTCGGATAGAGGCGTCCAATTCGTGTCTAAATTCTGGAGGGCTCTCTGTAAACAACTCAAGATTAAATTAAATTTTTCTTCTGCATATCATCCTCAATCCAATGGACAAGTAGAAAGAATTAACCAGGTCTTGGGTGATTATTTACGACATTTTGTTTCCTCCCGCCAGGATGACTGGGCAGATCTTCTTCCATGGGCCGAATTCTCATATAACTTCAGAGTCTCTGAATCTTCCTCCAAATCCCCATTTTTCGTGGTGTACGGCCGTCACCCTCTTCTCCCCCTCCCTACCCCCTTGCCCTCTGGTCTACCCGCTGTGGATGAAATTTCTCGTGATCTTTCCATCATATGGAGAGAGACCCAAAATTCTCTCTTACAGGCCTCATCACGCATGAAGAAGTTCGCGGATAAGAAAAGAAGAGCTCCTCCCATTTTTTCCCCTGGAGACAAGGTATGGCTCTCCGCTAAATATGTCCGCTTCCGTGTCCCTAGCTATAAGTTGGGACCACGCTATCTTGGTCCTTTCAAAATTTTGTGCCAGATTAATCCTGTCTCTTACAAACTTCTTCTTCCTCCCTCTCTTCGTATTCCTAATGCCTTTCACGTTTCTCTTCTTAAACCACTTATCATTAACCGTTTCTCTCCCAAATCTGTTCCTCCCACTCCTGTTTCCGGCTCCTCGGACATCTTCTCCGTCAAAGAGATTCTGGCATCTAAAAAGGTCAGAGGGAAGACTTTTTTTTAGTGGATTGGGAGGGTTGTGGTCCAGAAGAGAGATCCTGGGAACCTGAGGACAATATCCTAGACAAAAGTCTGCTCCTCAGGTTCTCAGGCTCTAAGAAGAGGGGGAGACCCAAGGGGGGGGGTACTGTTACGCCGAGCGCTCCGGGTCCCCGCTCCTCCCCGGAGCGCTCGCTACACTCTCCTCACTGCAGCGCTCCGGTCAGATCCACTGACCCGGGGCGCTGCGATACCACCTCCAGCCGGGATGCGATTCGCGATGCGGGTAGCGCCCGCTCGCGATGCGCACCCCGGCTCCCGTACCTGACTCGCTCTCCGTCAGTCCTGTCCCGGCGCGCGCGGCCCCGCTCCCTAGGGCGCGCGCGCGCCGGGTCTTTGCGATTTAAAGGGCCACTGCGCCGCTGATTGGCGTAGTGGTTCCAATTAGTGTCTTCACCTGTGCACTCCCTATATCTACCTCACTTCCCCTGCACTCCCTCGCCGGATCTTGTTGCCATCGTGCCAGTGAAAGCGTTTCCTTGTGTGTTCCTAGCCTGTGTTCCAGACCTCCTGCCGTTGCCCCTGACTACGATCCTTGCTGCCTGCCCCGACCTTCTGCTACGTCCGACCTTGCTTCTGTCTACTCCCTTGTACCGCGCCTATCTTCAGCAGCCAGAGAGGTGAGCCGTTGCTAGTGGATACGACCTGGTCACTACCGCCGCAGCAAGACCATCCCGCTTTGCGGCGGGCTCTGGTGAAAACCAGTAGTGTCTTAGAACCGGTCCACTAGCACGGTCCTCGCTATCCCTCTCTGGCACAGAGGATCCACCTCCTGCCAGCCGGCATCGTGACAGGGATTTTGAAGAGTGAGTTTTTCTGAAATAGTTTTTGAGGGGCATGTCACATTTAGGAAGTACCTATGGTGCCAGAACAGCAAAAAAAAAAAAAACACATGGCATACTATTTTGGAAACTACACCCCTCAAGGAGTGCAACAAGCGGTACAGTGAGCATAAACACCTCAGAGGTGTTTGACGACTTTTTGTTAAAGTCGGATGTGTAAATGAGAAAAAAAAATTTCACTAAAATGCTGGTTTTCCCTTAAATTTAATTTTTTTTTACAAGGGATAATAGGACAAAATGCCCCCCAAAATTTGTAACCCCATCTCTTCTGAGTATGGAAATACCCCATGTGTGGACGTCAAGTGCTCTGCTGGCGAATTACAATGCTCAGAAGAGATGGAGTCACATTTGGCTTTTGAAAAGTGAATTTTGCTGAAATAGTTTTTGGGGGGGCATGTCCCATTTAAGAAGCCCCTATGCTGCCATAACAGCAAAAAACAAAAACAAAAAAAAAACACATGGCATACTATTTTGGAAACTACACCCCTCAAGGAGTGCAACAAGCGGTACAGTGAACCTAAACACCTCACAGGTGTTTGATGACTTTTTGTTAAAGTCGGATGTGTAAATGAGAAAAAAAATTTCACTAAAATGCTGTTTTTTCCCCAAATTTTACATTTTTTTTTACAAGGGGTAATAGGAGAAAATGACCCCAACATTTGTAAACCCATTTCTTCTGAGTATGGAAATACCCAATGCGTGGATGTCCAGTGCTCTGCTGGCTCACTACAATGCTCAGAAGAGGAGGAGCGCCATTGAGCTTTTGGAGACAGAATTTGGTTGGAATAGAAGTTGGGGGCCATGTGCGTTTACAAAGCCCCCCGTGGTGCCAGAACAGTGGACCCCCCCACATGTGACCCCATTTTGGAAACTACACCCCTCACAGAATTTAATAAGGGGTGCAGTGAGTATTTAGACCCCACTGGCGTTTGACAGATCTTTGGAACAATGGGCTGTGCAAATGAAAAATTAAATTTTTCATTTTCACGGACCACTGTTCCAAAAATCTGTCAGACACCTGTGGGGCGTAAATGCTCACTGTACCCCTAATTACATTCCATGAGGGGTGTAGTTTCCAAAATGGGGTCACATGTGGGAGGGGGGGTCCATTGTTCTGGCACTATGGGGGCTTTGTGAACACACGTTTTACTCAGAAGAAATGGGGTTACAAATTTTGGGTAGCTTTTTTCCTATTTTCCCTTGTGAAAATGAAAAATGTAGGGTAACACCAGCATTTTAGTGAAATTTTTTGTTTTTAATTTTTCCATCCAACTTTGAAGAATTTTCATTAAACACCTGTGGGGTGTTAAGGCTCACTATACCCCTTGTTACATTCCGTGAGGGGTGTAGTTTCCAAAATGGGGTCACATGTGGGTATTTCTTTTTTTGCATTTATGTCAGAACTACTGTAAAATCAGCCACCCCTGTGCAAATCACCAATTTAGGCCTCAAATGTACATAGTGTGCTCTCACTCCTGAGCCTTGTTGTGCGCCCGCAGAGCATTTTACGCCTAAATATGGGGTATTTCCAATCTTATTTTTTTCCTTTTAACACTTGTGAAAATAAAAAGTATGGGGCAACACAAGCATGTTAGTGTAAAATGTTTTATTTTTTACACTAGCAGGCTGGTTGTTACGCCGAGCGCTCCGGGTCCCCGCTCCTCCCCGGAGCGCTCGCTTCACTCTCGCTACTGCAGCGCTCCGGTCAGTTCCACTGACCCGGTGCGCTGCGATACCGTCTCCAGCCGGGATGCGATTCCCGATGCGGGTGGCGCCCGCTCGCGATGCGCATCCCGGCTCCCGTACCTGACTCGCTCTCCGTCTGTCCTGTCCCGGTGCGCGCGGCCCCGCTCCCTAGGGCGCGCGCGCGCCGGGTCTCTGCGATTTAAAGGGCCACTGCGCCGCTGATTGGCGCAGTGGTTCCAATTAGTGTGTTCACCTGTGCACTCCCTATTTATACCTCACTTCCCCTGCACTCCCTCGCCGGATCTTGTTGCCATTGTGCCAGTGAAAGCGTTTCCTTGTGTGTTCCTAGCCTGTGTTCCAGACCTCCTGCCGTTGCCCCTGACTACGATCCTTGCTGCCTGCCCCGACCTTCTGCTACGTCCGACCTTGCTTCTGTCTACTCCCTTGTACCGCGCCTATCTTCAGCAGCCAGAGAGGTTGAGCCGTTGCTAGTGGATACGACCTGGACACTACCGCCGCAGCAAGACCATCCCGCTTTGCGGCGGGCTCTGGTGAAAACCAGTAGTGACTTAGAACCGGTCCACTAGCACGGTCCACGCCAATCCCTCTCTGGCACAGAGGATCCACCTCCTGCCAGCCGGCATCGTGACAGTAGATCCGGCCATGGATCCCGCTGAAGTTCCTCTGCCAGTTGTCGCCGACCTCACCACGGTGGTCGCCCAGCAGTCACAACAGATAGCGCAACAAGGCCACCAGCTGTCTCAACTGACCGTGATGCTACAGCAGCTACTACCTCAGCTTCAGCAACCATCTCCTCCGCCAGCTCCTGCACCTCCTCCGCAGCGAGTGGCCGCTTCCGGCCTACGACTATCCTTGCCGGATAAATTTGATGGGGACTCTAAATTTTGCCGTGGCTTTCTTTCTCAATGTTCCCTGCACTTGGAGATGATGTCGGACCAGTTTCCTACTGAAAGGTCTAAGGTGGCTTTCGTAGTCAGCCTTCTGTCTGGAAAAGCTCTGTCGTGGGCTACACCGCTCTGGGACCGCAATGACCCCGTCACTGCCTCTGTACACTCCTTCTTCTCGGAAATTCGAAGTGTCTTTGAGGAACCTGCCCGAGCCTCTTCTGCTGAGACTGCCCTGTTGAACCTGGTCCAGGGTAATTCTTCCGTTGGCGAGTACGCCGTACAATTCCGTACTCTTGCTTCAGAACTATCCTGGAATAATGAGGCCCTCTGCGCGACCTTTAAAAAAGGCCTATCCAGCAACATTAAAGATGTTCTGGCCGCACGAGAAATCCCTGCTAACCTACATGAACTCATTCAGCTAGCCACTCGCATTGACATGCGTTTTTCCGAAAGGCGTCAGGAGCTCCGCCAGGATATGGACTTTGTTCGCACGAGGCGTTTTTTCTCCCCGGCTCCTCTCTCCTCTGGTCCCCTGCAATCCGTTCCTGTGCCTCCCGCCGTGGAGGCTATGCAGGTTGACCGGTCTCGCCTGACACCTCAAGAGAGGACACGACGCCGCATGGAGAATCTCTGCCTGTACTGTGCCGGTACCGAACACTTCCTGAAGGATTGTCCTATCCGTCCTCCCCGCCTGGAAAGACGTACGCTGACTCCGCACAAAGGTGAGACAGCCCTTGATGTCAACTCTGCTTCTCCGCCTCTTACTGTGCCTGTGCGGGTATCTGCCTCTACCTTCTCCTTCTCTACTATGGCCTTCTTGGATTCCGGATCTGCAGGAAATTTTATTTTGGCCTCTCTCATCAACAGGTTCAACATCCCGCTGACCAGTCTCGCCAGACCTCTCTACATCAATTGTGTTAACAATGAAAGATTGGACTGTACCATACGTTTCCGCACGGAGCCCCTCCTAATGTGCATCGGACCTCACCATGAGAAAATTGAGTTTTTGGTCCTCCCCAATTGCACTTCCGAAATTCTCCTTGGACTACCCTGGCTTCAACACCACTCCCCAACCCTGGATTGGTCTACTGGGGAGATCAAGAGTTGGGGTCCCTCTTGTTCCAAGGACTGCCTTAAACCGGTTCCCAGTACTCCTTGCCGTGACCCTGTGGTCCCTCCTGTAACCGGTCTCCCTAAGGCCTATATGGACTTTGCGGATGTTTTTTGCAAAAAACAAGCTGAGACTTTACCTCCTCACAGGCCTTATGACTGTCCCATTGACCTCCTCCCGGGCACTACTCCACCCCGGGGCAGAATTTATCCTCTCTCTGTCCCAGAGACTCTTGCTATGTCTGAGTATATCCAGGAAAATTTAAAGAAGGGCTTTATCCGCAAATCTTCCTCTCCTGCCGGAGCCGGATTTTTCTTTGTGTCCAAAAAAGATGGCTCTCTACGTCCTTGCATTGACTATCGGGGTCTTAATAAAATCACTGTAAAAAACCGCTACCCCCTACCTCTCATCTCTGAACTCTTTGATCGCCTCCAAGGTGCCCACATCTTTACCAAACTGGACTTAAGAGGTGCCTATAATCTCATCCGCATCAGAGAGGGGGATGAATGGAAAACGGCATTTAACACTAGAGATGGACACTTTGAGTATCTGGTCATGCCCTTTGGCCTGTGCAACGTCCCTGCCGTCTTCCAAGACTTTGTTAATGAAATTTTTCGTGATCTCTTATATTCCTGTGTTGTTGTATATCTGGACGATATCCTGATTTTTTCTGCCAACCTAGAAGAACACCGCCAGCATGTCCGCATGGTTCTTCAGAGACTTCGTGACAATCAACTTTATGCCAAAATGGAGAAATGTCTGTTTGAATGTCAATCTCTTCCTTTCCTAGGATACTTGGTCTCTGGCCAGGGACTACAAATGGATCCAGACAAACTCTCTGCCGTCTTAGATTGGCCACGCCCCTCCGGACTCCGTGCTATCCAACGTTTTTTGGGGTTCGCCAATTATTACAGACAATTCATTCCACATTTTTCCACCATTGTGGCTCCTATCGTGGCTTTAACCAAAAAGAATGCCAATCCTAAGTCATGGCCTCCTCAAGCGGAAGACGCCTTTAAACAGCTCAAGTCTGCCTTTTCTTCGGCTCCCGTGCTCTCCAGACCTGACCCATCTAAACCCTTCCTATTGGAGGTTGATGCCTCCTCTGTAGGAGCTGGAGCGGTCCTTCTACAGAAAAATTCTTCCGGGCATGCTGTTACTTGTGGTTTTTTTTCTAGGACCTTCTCTCCGGCTGAGAGGAACTACTCCATCGGGGACCGAGAGCTTCTAGCCATTAAATTAGCACTTGAGGAATGGAGGCATCTGTTGGAGGGATCAAGATTTCCAGTTATTATTTACACCGATCACAAGAACCTCTCCTATCTCCAGTCTGCCCAACGGCTGAATCCTCGCCAGGCCAGGTGGTCTCTGTTCTTTGCCCGATTTAATTTTGAAATTCACTTTCGGCCTGCCGATAAGAACATTAGGGCCGATGCTCTCTCTCGTTCCTCGGATGCCTCGGAAGTAGAGCTCTCTCCGCAACACATCATTCCCCCTGACTGCCTGATCTCCACTTCTCCAGCCTCCATCAGGCAAACTCCTCCAGGGAAGACCTTCGTTTCTCCACGCCAACGCCTCGGAATCCTCAAATGGGGTCACTCCTCCCATCTCGCAGGTCATGCGGGTATCAAGAAATCCGTGCAACTCATCTCTCGTTTCTATTGGTGGCCGACTCTGGAGACGGATGTTGTGGATTTTGTACGAGCCTGCACTGTCTGTGCCCGGGATAAGACTCCTCGCCAGAAGCCCGCTGGTCTTCTTCATCCTCTGCCTGTCCCCGAACAGCCTTGGTCTCTGATTGGTATGGACTTTATTACAGACTTACCCCCATCCCGTGGCAACACTGTTGTTTGGGTGGTCGTTGATCGATTCTCCAAGATGGCACATTTCATCCCTCTTCCTGGTCTTCCTTCAGCGCCTCAGTTGGCAAAACAATTTTACACATTTTTCGTCTTCACGGGTTGCCCACGCAGATCGTCTCGGATAGAGGCGTCCAATTCGTGTCAAAATTCTGGAGGGCTCTCTGTAAACAACTCAAGATTAAATTAAACTTTTCCTCTGCATATCATCCTCAATCCAATGGGCAAGTAGAAAGAATTAACCAGGTCCTGGGTGATTATTTACGCCATTTTGTTTCCTCCCGCCAGGATGACTGGGCAGATCTTCTACCATGAGCCGAATTCTCGTATAACTTCAGAGTCTCTGAATCTTCCTCCAAATCCCCATTTTTCGTGGTGTACGGCCGTCACCCTCTTCCCCCCCTCCCTACTCCCTTGCCCTCTGGTTTGCCCGCTGTGGATGAAATATCTCGTGATCTTTCCACCATATGGAAAGAGACCCAAAATTCTCTTTTACAGGCTTCATCACGCATGAAGAAGTTTGCTGATAGAAAAAGAAGAGCTCCCCCCATTTTTTCTCCTGGAGACAAGGTATGGCTCTCCGCTAAATATGTCCGCTTCCGTGTCCCTAGCTACAAATTGGGACCACGCTATCTTGGTCCTTTCAAAATCTTGTGCCAGATTAATCCTGTCTCTTACAAACTTCTTCTTCCTCCTTCTCTTCGTATTCCTAATGCCTTTCACGTTTCTCTTCTTAAACCACTTATCATCAACCGTTTCTCTCCCAAACTTGTTTCTCCCACTCCTGTTTCCGGCTCCTCGGACATCTTCTCCGTAAAAGAGATACTGGCTTCCAAGAAGGTCAGAGGGAAAACCTTTTTTCTGGTCGATTGGGAGGGTTGTGGTCCTGAAGAGAGATCCTGGGAACCTGAGGACAATATCCTAGACAAAAGTCTGCTCCTCAGGTTCTCAGGCTCTAAGAAGAGGGGGAGACCCAAGGGGGGGGTACTGTTACGCCGAGCGCTCCGGGTCCCCGCTCCTCCCCGGAGCGCTCGCTTCACTCTCGCTACTGCAGCGCTCCGGTCAGTTCCACTGACCCGGTGCGCTGCGATACCGTCTCCAGCAGGGATGCGATTCGCGATGCGGGTGGCGCCCGCTCGCGATGCGCATCCCGGCTCCCGTACCTGACTCGCTCTCCGTCTGTCCTGTCCCGGCGCGCGCGGCCCCGCTCCCTAGGGCGCGCGCGCGCTGGGTCTCTGCGATTTAAAGGGCCACTGCGCCGCTGATTGGCGCAGTGGTTCCAATTAGTGTGTTCACCTGTGCACTCCCTATTTATACCTCACTTCCCCTGCACTCCCTCGCCGGATCTTGTTGCCATTGTGCCAGTGAAAGCGTTTCCTTGTGTGTTCCTAGCCTGTGTTCCAGACCTCCTGCCGTTGCCCCTGACTACGATCCTTGCTGCCTGCCCCGACCTTCTGCTACGTCCGACCTTGCTTCTGTCTACTCCCTTGTACCGCGCCTATCTTCAGCAGCCAGAGAGGTTGAGCCGTTGCTAGTGGATACGACCTGGTCACTACCGCCGCAGCAAGACCATCCCGCTTTGCGGCGGGCTCTGGTGAAAACCAGTAGTGACTTAGAACCGGTCCACTAGCACGGTCCACGCCAATCCCTCTCTGGCACAGAGGATCCACCTCCTGCCAGCCGGCATCGTGACACTGGTGTAGCCCCCAACTTTTCCTTTTTATAAGGGGTAAAAGGAGAAAAATTCCCCCAAAATTTGTAGTGCAATTTCTCCCGAGTACAGAAATACCCCATATGTGGTTCTAAACGGTTTCCTCGAAATACGACAGGGCTTCGAAGTGAGAGCGCCATGCGCATTTGAGGACTAAATTAGGGATTGCATAGGGGTGGACATAGGGATATTCTACGCCAGTGATTACCAAACAGAGTGCCTCCAGCTGTTGCTAAACTCCCAGCATGCCTGGACAGTCAGTGGCTGTCCGGAAATGCTAGAAGTTGTTGTTTTGCAACAGCTGGAGGCTCCGTTTTGGAAACACTGCCGTACAATGCGTTTTTCATTTTTATTGGGGGGGGGAAGTGTAATGGGGTGTATATGTAGTGTTTTACCCTTTATTATGTGTTAGTGTAGTGTAGTGTAGTGTTTTTAGGGAACGTTTGCACTGGCAGAGGTTTACAGTGAGCTTCCCGCTAGAAATTTGCTCCGTTGCGCACACCAGTTTTGGATATGGGTATGGTTATGTAAATTTTACGTTTTACCTGATATTTTTAAAGGGGTGACAGTCCATTTTACATGAGAAATTTCACAACAGCTCTTTGCTGGTAGAGAAATCACAGAATTTGTTCATTTTTTTTTGAGGAATAAGGTGTTATTTTATCAATTATTGAAAAATAAATGATTATTATTGGAAAATGTTAATAAAAAATATATTTTTTTTCTTCACTATTAACCCCTGGACATATTTTATTTATACAGTTATCGCTTGTATGAGTGCTAGTAATCATGGAAAATTATGTGAGATGCTTCCACCAGAAATTTGATTCTAAATTGAGATGAAAATGAACTCTCACAGTGGCATAAGAGACCTTTAAAAATGTGAGAATAAAAAAAGTTGTGATGAATATTGCTATAACAGAAATTACAGTAGTTTTTGAAATTCTTCACCAACGTGCGCACAAATATTAGGTTAGTTGTATTTGTTGGGATGAATTATTGAACAACTTCAATGCTCTTTGTCAATTAAACATGTAAATAAACCTTAAACCTGAATATTTAAGAAAGTAAAAGTGGAGTTTTGGCTTTCTTGAGAGAATATGTATACATGCACAATTATTTTGCTATCTCACTTTTTTATGTTTATCTGTTAAATTAAAAAATAATAAATAAATTCAAAATGTACTCACTTACTAACTAATTTACACAGGCTGTCTTATAATTATGCACACATTAATATAGTATGCTCTTCTCCTTAGTCCACACCGTCTCTCATTACACATATACACATCACCTAATATGCTTAACCCCTAGAGGAAACAGGATGTACCAGTATACCCAGGCTGCCTGGTACATAGTGCCCCAGAAGGTACATGTATGTGTACATGTATCAGCATCCAGGGACCCTTCGGTAAAGGTGGACAAAAGCAATCACGCTGATTCTGTCATTAACCCTTTACATGCCATGATCAATACTCATTATGGCAGGGGGGGAGGCAGACCATAGAAGAAGATTGCTGTAGCGGCCCTGGAGGCAGGTGAGGAGACCTCTGGTCACCATTTGGACTCATTGGACACCAGCAATTGCACCACAAATGGTCCCATGAGTCCAAATCGTGGCCAGAGGTCTCCTCATCTGCCTCCAGGGCCACCACAGCAATCTTCTTCTATCGTCTGCCTTTTGACAAACCATAAAAGTAGGTCACAGATTATACTGATCAGTGTTATGCCAATGCATAGCACTGAACAGTAGTAGCAACTAAAAGCTTGCTATAAATAGTAAAAAATAAAAACAAAAATAAGTAAATAAAGTGAATAAGCTCCTCCCCCATTATTTTCCCATTTCAAAAAAAAAAAAGATGTAAAAAAATCTAATCCATCAACATACTAGGTATCAACACATGCAGTCTAAACTATTAAAATAAAATGATGATCCTGTACAGTGAATGGTGTAAAAGTAAAAAAAAAAAAAAAAAAAGGAAGAAAAAAAAAAACTACCCAAATTAGATTTTTTTCGATTATATCCCAACCCAGAAAAAAAGGAATAAAAAGTGGTCAAAAAGTCACATTTACGCAAAAGTGGTACCAATACAAACTACAGGTTTGGGTGCAAAAAATTTGCCCTGTATATGAAAAAAAGAGTTATGGTTCTTAGAAGGCAAGGAGGATAAAAGAAAACATAAAAATCTAAATTTCCTGTGTCCCCAAGCCAAAAATGGATTGTGTCCTTAAGGGGTTAAATCCAATAAGCATCCAGGTTTATATAGCTTGGAGTTGGAAACTATAAAAAAAATGATATTGTCCAAATACTTGTGCACAGTAATTGTGCACATAGGGGGAATTTATCATTAGTGGTGGAAGCTTTTTCTTTTCTATATGTAGCGCAAATTTTTGTGCAGTGAGTTATTTTGCTTCTTTTTTGTGCTTCTTTTTTGATACTCAATTTTTTTGTGTATTGTGGAATGCATTTTGCAGTGGATACTAATTTATCATGTGCATTTTTTTGTTTGTACAACTTTTTTTTGCACAAATATGTTATTTTTCACGCAAAAATACACCATCGAAAAGGACACGTGTTCTACTGAGACAGCCGAGGGATGCAGGAGCTGTCCCTCAACACTGCTAAACTACAACTTCTCCCATCATGGGAATAGTTGTAGTACCGCAGCGCTGAGGGACGGCACTTGCAGGACTATTCTGGGACAGTTAGGACTACTTCTCCCATCATGAACAGACTCTGGAGAACGATCCGATGCAATCTGCCCCTCAGCCCCTGGACAATAACTCCCATCATGGGCAGAGACCTGCTGCGATCCGCATTTATTAAGTTCACAAGCCGGCGGCACGTGCAGCTCCACTGCACTCTGGTGGGGAATACTGTATACGCTGTTACAATTCATAAACCCCACCGCCAGGAGTCCACAGCTCTGATTGGTGAAAAGCTATTCACCAATCAGAGCTCCCGTCTCCCGGCAGCTGGGATTATTAAATGTGACAGCTGTATACAGGAGCCGGCGGGGGAACACAGTGGAGCTGTATGTGCCGCCGGCTTGTACTGACCGGCCGAGACGAGGCAGTGCTCCTTTTGCGGTTCAGCCCGCTTTCTCAGGCGGGCTGAAAGCGAAAAGAGCGTTGCCTCACCTCGGCTGGTCAGTCAGCTAATGCTGACCACATCTCTCTACCCCCACCTCAACATGTTTTAACAAGCATCAAATAAAGATATTGTTTTCCACTATTTGTTGCATTTATTAACTGTACAAGCCGGCAGCACGTGCGGCTCCACTGCGCTCCCTGCCGGTTCCTGTATACAGCTGTCCCATTTCATAATCCCTGCCGCTGGGAGACGGGAGCTCTGATTGGTATATAGCTTTTCAACAATCAGAGCTCCCAGCGACGGGAATTATGAATTGTAACAGCGTATGCAGTATTTCCCGGTGGGAGGCGGCAGGAAGCGCAGTGGAGCCGCTTGTGCCACCACCTTAATAAATGCGTATCGCAGCGGGCCTCTGGAGAATTACCTGCTGCGATCTGCCCCTCAGCCCCTGGACTATAACTCCCATCATGGAGTCTGTCCATGATGGGAGTAGTAGTCCCAAAAGTGCCCCGCAGCTGGGGTATGTGCAAGTGCCATCCCTCAGCGCTGCAGTACTAAAACTACTCCTAACATGGGACTGACTCTGTTCTATGATGGGAGTAGTAGTCCAGAGGCAGAGGGACAGATAGAAAGGGGTTCTCACTCCCCCCCGCAACCTTTACTGCTCTGCCCCCTAGTAATGATGTCACTAGGGGGCGGAGCAGAACTGTCCTGGCCTGACTGTTTTCATTATGCATTTTGCATAATGGGAAAAGAGCCTTTCTGGCAGTGTGTTCCCAAACAGGGACACTCCAGCTGTTGCTTAACTACAGCCCCCATGATGGGAGTTGTAGTTTAGCAACAATTGGAGGGAGCCTGTTTAGGAACACGGGAGCCCCAGGGGAGAGCGCAAAAATGTACTAACCCATTTTTTGTGCTTTTCTTCTCATTTCAGATACGTGAATGTGGAGGACAACGTCAGATTCGGTGGGCTGCGACAATGACCAGTGTTTTTTTTTATTTCAATAAAATGGTTGATGAGGGCTGTGGGGGAGTGATTTTTTAAATCATTTTTTTTCAATGTGTCATTTTTTTTATAATTTAATTCACAGGCTTAGTAGTGGAAGTAATCTTGTAGACGGAATCCATTAGCCTTAGCATTAGCCCCAAAACAGCTAGCACTAACCCTTAATTATTACCACAGTACCCACCACCAAAGGGATGCCGGGCAGAGCCAGTATAAACCAGCCTGGAGCATTAAAACCTGGGTTTAGGCAGTAACAGGCTGGCGTTATTTAGGCTGGGGAGGGCAAGAAACAATGGTCCTCGCCCACCCTGGTAACGTCAGGCTGTTGCTGTTTGGTTGGTATCTGGCTGATACTGAAAATAGTGGGAACCCTATGCATATTTTTATATAAATAAATAAAAAACGTGTGTGGTTCCCCTTATTTTCAAGATCATCCAGATACCAACCAAGCAGCAACAGTCTGACGCTACCAGGGTGGGTGAGGACCATTGTTACCGACCCTCCCCAGCCTAAATAAAGCCAGCCAGTTACCGCCTAGGTCCAGAAGTGCCATTTTTTACACTACGGGCCTTTTGGTACGGGCCCTCCCCGGCACCCCTGTGGCAGTGGGTACCGGGGGAATAGTTGAAGGTTAGCGATAGCTGTTTTTGGGGCTAACGCTTAGAGTTGGCTTGGTAATGGATTCCATCTACAAGACGGCTTTCACTACTAAGCCTGAAAATTCATTTATAAAAAAAATTGCATGAAAAGAGAAATAAGTTGCAATCACCACAATTGCTGCTTCATCTGTGTGTTTTATTCACATCCAAACAAAGGAACAGTGCAGGGAGACGACAAGGAGAGGAGGTGAGCAAGGGCTTTTATAAAAAAATTATGAAAAACATGACACATTGAAGAAAAAAAACTACAGCCCTTATTAATCCTTTTATTGACATAAAAAATGCTGGCCATCGTCACAATCCACCAAATCTGACGTGGTCCTCCGCATTCACATATCTGAAATAAAAAAAATAAAAAAAAGGGTTAGTGCATTTTTGGCGCTCTTCCCTGGGGAGTGAGCCATACTCCAGTGTGTTCCTAAACAGGGAGCCTCCAATTGTTTACGCGTGCCTACTGTATCCTGTATATACAGTCATCTATAGATAGCGGTATATACAGAATAGCGCACAAAGACTTAACCCAGAACTGCTCAGCAGCAGTGTGGGTTAACACTTTCCTTGCTGGGCTCTTGTATAGTATACATGGGTACACTATGCACCCCTGTATACTATACAGCCGGCAGAGGTAAGTAGTGATGCTCTGCACCCTGTATATGTATATGCTATACATCACTTCTTACCTCCTTACACTCCGTGGGCCGGGTGCTCTGCATCCAACCCATGGAGTGGTACCCTGAGGGCAGTCAAAAAACCTCAATAGAATCTGTGCCTCAAAGCAATAGAACAAAATCCCTGTGTCCACTTTTCCTGTAAGGTGCAGCTCAGGTGTACAAATAGAACTGTGTGGAGATTTAGAACTTTGCACAAAATTTATCATGTTCCTTGTTACATTTGGTGCAATTGCACCAAATATACACCAACCAAAATTATCTACAAAAAACTTCTACCTACACCAACATTCATAAATTTCCCCTCAGTGTATACTTACTAATCCCCATATGCCTGCTTAGTTTTGCCCTTGGTTACAACCGTTTTAGAGCATCTAATGAGATGGTCAGGCATAATCAATCCAACTATTGCTTGTTAGTCTCTACTGTATATGCAAGCAAAGTAGATTATGGGAATGTGTGTAAAACAGCAGGGTCACAATTCAGAGAAAAAAATCAGGAGATGATCTGATTGTTGGAGGAAAAGATCAGTACAGAGATGTAGGTCACTTTACCTATAAAGCAGCACATTTGTCCTCCTTTACACACACAAACACACACACACACACACACACACACATATATATATATATATATGTGTGTGTGTGTGTTACGGAGCTGGATGTGGATCCTCTAACCTGTGTGGCTAATGACTCGGACCGTATCGGGGAGCGGAGTCTAAGGTGCCGTTGGTCTTCACCAGAGCCCACCGTAAGGCAGGATGGGCTTGCTGTGGCAGGCGACACCCAGGTCGCTACCCCCGACACACTTCAACCACACAGCTAACTGGGCAAGGCGAGGTACTGAGGGATAAGGCAGTAGCATAGTAAAACGTAGCAGAAGATCAAGGCAAGTGGCAAAGGCGCAAAGTCAAATAACGTAGCGGGAAGGTCTGGATACACGAGTAAGGCAAACAGGCAATATGGAACGCTTAATCTCACGCTAGGGGCACTGAAAATCCGGCAGGGAAGTGTGGGTGTTGCGGGGACTTTATAATGTAGTGTCAGGTGCAAAAACTAATAATGGGTGCACTAGCCCTTTGAATTTCAGAGCTCCGATGTGCGTGTGCCCTAGGAGACGGGGATGCACGCCGGAGCTGAGATACAGAGGAGGAGGCAGCAGCAGCGGAGCGTGGTGAGTCGTGGGCTGGGATTCACATGCGGGCGCATTCCGCAATCAGAATCCCAGCCCCACTGGCAGACGGGGACACAGGGACACTGCGCTCACGGCCGGAGCTTTTGGGGTTAAGAAATTTTTAGAGAAGGTCCTGGTCCAAGATATTCTCCTGTGGTTCCCAAGACCTCTCCTCTGGACCGAATCCTTCCCAATCAACAAGAAAGAAGCGTTTTCCTCTGACCAGCTTGGAGTCTAAGATTTCCTTAACAGCAAAAACATCAGAGGTACCAGAGATGGAGGAAAACGATTGTGAATGACAGGCTTTAAGAGGGAAACATGGAAGGAATTTGGGATCCGGAAAAAGGAGGGCAGATAGAGGGAATAAGCCAAGGGATTAAGTTGTTTTTTGACTTTATAGGGACCCAAAAAGTGTGAACCCAGTTTATAAGAGGGTACCTTAAAGCGGATATATTTGAGGATAACCACACTTTGTCCCCAGGAGAGAACTCGGGAGGAGGGCGTCTTTTCCTGTCCGCTTGTGACTTCATACGGGTCGTGGCATGAAGAAGGGAGTGACGAGTCTTCTGCCAGATGGAGGTGAAATTCCGCACCAGTTCTTCAGCCATAGGTACTCCGGAAGAAGAAGATAAGCGAAGAGAAGGACAAGGATGAAGTCCATAGACCACAAAGAATGGTGAAGTCCCAGTGAATTCTGAATCCCTATGGTTGCAAGAAAATTCGGCCCAGGGTGGTAAATCGGCTCAGTCGACTTAGCGAGCAGAGACAGAATGGCGAAGATATTCCCCCAGGACCTGGTTCACCCTTTCGACCTGACCATTGGATTAAGAGTGTTAAGCCGATGAGAAGTCCAATTTTACTTGGAGATGAGAGCAGAGGGCCCTCCAGAACTTGGAGACGAACTGGACTCCCCGATTGGAGACAATATGAGTAGGTAATCCATGTAGAGGGAAGATATGATCAAGGAATAGCTTGGCAAGCTGCGGTGCAGATGGTAAACCTGGCAAGGGCACAAAATGAGCCATTTTAGAAAATCAGTCCACAACAATCCAGGTGACCGTATTGCCGCCAGAAGAAGGAAGGTCAGTAATAAAGTCCATTGCTATGTCGGTCTAGGGCAGCTCAAGAAGGATGTAGTAGACCAGCAGGCTTGACACAAGGGGCAAAGGATGTAGTAGACCAGCAGGCTTGACACAAGGGGTCTTGTCACGGGCACAGACTGAAGAGGAATGAACAAAGTCAATGACATCTTGTTTTAGAGTTGGCCACCAATACTGTCGGGAGATGAGTTGCAAGGACTTACGAATACTGGCATGACCGGCCAACAGAGAAGAATGACCCCATTTCAAGACTTGGAGTGTTAGGCTGGAAGTAATGTAGGTCTTCCCAGGAGGCAGGTGCTGAAGACTTGCTGGTGCTGCAGAAATGAGACGATCGGGAGGAACAATATGTTGAGGGTGAGATTCTTGGTCTTGTACTTCCGAAGATCTAGATAGTACATCAGCCCGAAAATTCTTCTCTGCTGGATGGAAGTGAATAAAAAAGTCAAATCGGGAGGAGAACAGAGACCAGCGAGCCTGTCGAGGGTTGAGACTATGGGCAGTCTGTAGATATAGCATGTTCTTGTGGTCAGCATAAATAGTAAGCGGATGTACAGAGCCCTCCAAGAGATGTCTCCATTCTTCCAAGGCCAACTTAATAGCCAAGAGCTGGCAACCTCCAATTGCATAATTTCTCTCCGCAAGAGGGAAAGTCTTAGAGAACAAACTTCAGGTTACAGTTCTTCCTTTGGATGATTTTTGTGTCAAAACTGCACCTGCACCAACTGAAGAAGCATCCACTTCCAAAATAAATGGCTTGCCTGGATCTGGTCTTGACAACACAGGAGCAGAAGCAAAGACGGATTTTAACTGTGTGAACACTTCTTCGGCCTCAGGAGTCCAGACCTTCGGATTAGCAGTTTTCTTGGTAAGAGAGACCATGGGGGCAACCAAGGTGGAGTAGTGTGAAATAAATTGCTGATAATAATTGGCAAAGCCGAGGAAGCGCTGAATCACTTTCAAGCCAGAAGGTCAAGGCCAATCCAATACAGCGGACAACTTGTTAGAATCCATTTGTAGACCTTAACTGGTAACAATATACCCCAGAAACAGAAGGCTGGTGTTTTCAAAAGTACACTTTTCAAGTTTTGCACAGAGATGATTGTCTCGGAGGCGCTGTAAAACTTGGCAGAGATGAGAACGATGAGTGTGGAGTTTGGGCGAGTAGATGAGAATGTCATCCAAACAGACAAAAACACAGGAGTATAGGAGGTCATGAAAAATGTCATTGACAAACTCCTAGAAGCCTGCTGGAGCATGACAGAGTCCAAATGGCATCACTAGATACTCGAAATGTCCGTCATGAGTATAAAACACATTCTTCCACTCATCCCCTTCTCGTATACGAATCAAATTATAGCCCCCACGAAGGTCTAGTTTGGAGACGGTCCTGGCACCCCGCAGATGATCAAATAATTCAGAGATTAAAGGAAGTGGGTAGCGTATTTTTATTATTTTATTCAAACCTTGGTAGTCGATGCAAGGTCGCAAAGACCCGTCTTTCTTTTCAACAAAGAAGAACTCGGCTCCAGCAGGGGAAAAGGACTTCCTGATAAATCCCTTCTGAAGATTCTCCTGGATGTAGGTTGACATGGCTTGAGTTTCAGGGACCGACAAAGGGTAGATTCTGCCCCAGGGAGGTGTGGACCCGGGCAGTAAATCAATAGGACAGTCAAAGGGGCAATGTGGTGGTAGTACTTCAGCTTTAACAGGCGAGTTAGCAGAAGATGATACCTATGTACTAGGAAGGCATCAATAAAATTTCCTGCAGAACCAGAGTCCAAGAAGGCAAGAATAGAGACAATCTCTTTGGAGGGTAGAAAAAGCTGGACCATCAAATTTAAGCGAGGAGAGGTGGTATTCACACCAAGGGAGGCCTCCCACACAAACCCTAGGTGCGAGCGTTTCCCTCTGGCTGTGGATGTAGAGGACAATCTTTTAGGAAATGATCCGCACTGGCGCAGTAAAGGCATAAATTCTCAGTTGGTCGGCGTGTTCTTTCCTGCAGGGTCAGGCGAGACCAATCCACCTGCATAGCCTCAATTGCGGGAGGCAACGTAGAAGATTGTAGTGGTTGCTGGAAGACAGGTGCCAGACGAGGAAAGCACTGAGGTCATTCAGATTCCCTTGGCAAAGTTTCTCTCTGCACTCAGAGAAATGGACATCAATCCGGGATGCAAAGTGTATAAGTTCATTCAAGTTAGATGGCAATTCTGGGGCAACAAGGGCGTCCTTGATATGATTAGATAGTCCTCTCTTGAAGGTGGCGCAGAGAGCTTCATTGCTCCATGATAACTCAGGTGCCAGGGTACGAAACTAAATGGCATACTCGCCCACAGAGGAGTTGCCCGGTGAATGACTCAGCAATGCCGTCTCAGCGGAGGAGGCTCGGGCTAGTTGCTCAAATGCTCAAAGACACCCCAAAATTCCATCAGGAAAGCCTGGAGATTGGTGAGAGCATCACTGCGATCCCAAAGCCCAGGCCAAAGCCCTTCCAGTTAAGAGACTGATAACAAAGGCCACCTTTGCCCGTTCCTTAGGGAACTGTTCCGCCATGAGTTTAATGTGCATGGAGCACTGCGTCACAAAACCCCGACAGGACTTGGGATCCCCTCATATTTCTCAGGAAGCGACAATCAGAGTTTCGTTCTGGAGGAGACTGCAGCAGCGGGAGGCAGCACTGGAACAGGAGGAGGCTGTGGTTGTGGAGGTTGCTGCTGAGCAGTTAGCAACTTTTGCATCATGGCGAATAACTGGCTCAACTGCTGTGCCTGCTGGGTCAACTCCTGTGACTGGAGCACCATGATAGAGATCCGGATTATCTGGCAGAGGAACCCCAGTGGGATCCATGGCCGGATCTTGCTGTTACGGAGCTGGAAGTGGATCCTCTAACCTGTGTGGCTGATGTCTTGAACCGTATCAAGGAGCGGAGTCTAAGGTGCCGCTGGTCTTCACCAGAGCACGCCACAAGGCAGGATGGGTTTGCTGAAGCAGGCGACACCCAGGTCGCTACCCCTGACGCGGCTCGACCACACAGGTAGCTGGGCAAGGCGAAGTACCGAGGGATAAGGCAGTAGCGTAGTCAAACCTACCAGTAGATCAAGGCAGGCAGCAAAGGTGCAAAGTCAAATAACATAGCGGGAAGGCCTGGATACATGGGTAAGGCAAACAGGCAATATGGAATGATTTATCTCAGGCTAGGGGCACTGAAGATCCGGCATGGAAATGTGGGAGGTGCAGGGACTTTATAATGTAGTGTCAGGTGCAAAAAATAATTATGGGCACACTGGCCCTTTAAATTTCAGAGCTCCAGCACACGCGTGCCCTAGAAGACGGGGACGCACGCGCCGGAGCTGAGACACAGAGGAGGAGGCGGCAGCGCAGGTGGTGAGTGATGGGCGGGGATTCGCTTGCTTGCGCGTCCAGTGATGCAAATCCCAGCCCAGCCGGCAGAGGGGGGACACAGGGACACTGCGCTCACGGCCGGAGCTTGCGGCCGGAGTACAGAGTGCAACTATACATATATATTTATATATATATATATATATATATATATATATATATATAATCCAAAAAAGGAAGTGGCATTCCAAATTGCAAAAAAGCGGTGTATTTATTCATCCAGGTCAGTGCGACGTTTCAGCCTCACAATGAGGCCTTTCTCAAGCCAACTTTACTACCGATTTTGCTTTGTGAGAAACCCTCTCTAAGGGTGCATTCACACGGAGTAAATGAAAAGTAATTCACGCAGAAAAATTTATGGGCGGAAAAAAGAATTTGTTTTCGCTGGAAATTCGCGGGAAATTTGCGCGCAATTTGCACAGAATTGTGTGCGGAGTTGCGCGCGGACATGGGGGAGAAAGAAGTGAAGGGTTTTTCAGCCATTTCTGCGCAAATTGCGCGCGAATTGCACGCAAATTGCGCGCGAATTGCACGCGAAAACGATGTCGGGCGGAATTTTTTTTTTACCATTGACTTCAATTGATTTCTGCTAGCGGATTCCGCTTGAAGAATGAACATGTTCTTTCTTCAAGCGGAACGGAATTCAGTGTCGGAATTCTGCTAGCAGAATTTCCGCAGTGTGAACAGGACAGCAGAAATAACATTAAAGTCAATGGGCAGAGGAGATGTGCATTAGTTTGTAGCGGAGAATTCAAGAGGAATTACTCAAGTAAATTCCTCTTGAATTACTCGGTGTGAACGCATCCTTAAACAGAAGCAATAATCCCATCCACTGCTTCTCCATACTGATTCTCCACTCCATATTTAACTTTACTGTCACTAACAATATTCTGATTCCTTTTCAAGTCTATTGATACATAGAAATGGTTTTCAAAAATAATCACACCATTGACTAATTGAGTTTAGTATTTTAGCTTTAGGCTAGGTTTACACACATTATTTAATAAGTATTTTAGTCAGCACTTTTAGCCCAAACCAGTAGTGGAATAGTGGAACTAAATGTTAAAATGTTGTTTAGCATGTTTAGCCAAAACAAGAACTCTTGTCTACTCAAAACATTTTATTTTATTTTTTAAAATACTGACCAACATACTTTGTGTGAACCCAACCTCATTGTTTCATAGTATTTTGTGTTTATTCTTCCCTAACTGCTAACCAACTATACTCTTTTCAACACTGTTAGCTTTGGTGCAATGGAGAAATAAAGTTTGGAAACTTTGAAAATCTTTTTTTTTTTTTTTTTTGTCTGGCTAACCTTACATATCATATCATAAATAGGTAGTGGAAAAAGTAATTGGACATTTGATCTTGTAAATTACTTCCAGCCACAAAATAACCATGACTGTTGCTATCCTTTTCATATCTATTTATATTATTTATGAAATGTAAATAGTTACTTTTACTTTTTTTTTTATTACTTTAATGGCTGGAACTCACTTTTAGTTTATACACCACATTTATTTTGTGCTGGTTGTAATATATATATATATATATATATATATATATATATATATATATGTAATGAAGTTGCTTGTTTCCCTGATGTAGCTTGAAAGTGAATAAATTCATTTGACTCAGAAGTCCCCTGAGGCCTAAATGCTTAGGTTTATTCAACCTTATCTAGTGCTGCAAATGTTTATACCTTCATAAAACCTCTTTGAATTGTATTGGCTTTACCAGTACAGCTATTTCTCATTCCTTATTGATTACTACATAATACCTTAAATGTGGTTTTAGATCTATTAAAATTCCCTTTTTTTTTCTAATGAGGTTAAAAATCTAAAAGGTTGAAAGTTGAAATTGTCTAAGTAACAAAATGAAAGTTTTGTGTGACAGTTTCCTCAAGATAATGTATTTCTTTCCTCAAGAGATTGTAGTACGATAGACAAGGTTGTTACTAGGGAAATTGGCACTTTTTGCATGCAGTCGCTCTAAACTCTAGGTAAAACTATGAGTGTAAGATTATGTTGAGAACAACAGCAGGTTTACATGGAGAATCATCACCCAGGGTCTTATATATCCCCGTGCCCCTAAGAAGTTTCCAGCCAATCCATGCAGGATGAAGTCCAGTGGCTGAGCTTTTGTCTTTATTGCCATGAGGGGATTAGCAACCACCTGACAAATTATGTAATGTGTATGGAGAGATTTCCTTATCCAAACATCATATGATGCTTGTAGTGGGAGAAGGACCACCACCAGTAACAGTTTTTTCATAGAACAACCTTTTTAAGTACTATTTGTGCATTTCAATAAAAAATTATCTACCCATAGAAACAAAAAATGCAATAATTTAAACAGTAACATAACACAGTAACATAACATTAAAACAATGCAAACATATATTTTGATTAAAAAATATATAATCTCTCTAATATCTCAATATGTCATATCTCTGTATCCGAAGTTGTGCAGGAGGCATACAGGAGGCTCCTTCTGAGAAAAGACATTAACCAGCAATCTAGATACAACACTGGTTACTGTATAGACCCCAGGAGTTAAGTAGCCATGCTCAGCCTTTCTAGCTTACTCCTTCCTTGCTGGGCAAAGGCAAAGTCCTCAGCCCAGCAGGGGGGGGGGGGTGTTTGGGGGGACAGTATCCAGTGATCTATATTGCTGGTTACTGTTTGTTCCCAAAAGAATTAGGTAGTAATGCAGCATGACTCCAAGGCATACAATCTATGCCTCCTGCACAGCCTGAGCTGCGCCTGCGGCTGTATAGCTGCTGGCACAGCTCAGAGCAGGAACTCCCATCAAGTGACAGGAGTCCAGACTACTGTACAATATACAGCAGGATGATCTGCATACCATAAAACTAGGGGAGATAAGTATTGATGCTATGGATGACTTAAACTTGCTTCCCTAGGCAAAGGCCTTTATGGCCCTGATTGTACTCAGACTTTAACTAAGACTAAAAGTATATGTCCAAAACTAATACAATTGTGGTCTAGGTAACATCTTAAGATCACATGACAGAGAAGATGGTTACTGGAATGTATGTTGTGTTCTTTGGTGTGTATGTAGTGCTGTGTGTGCTTTTTAGGAGGCTGATCTTTGTTCCTTTAAAAAAAAGAAAAAACAGCAGTTTATTAGCCACTCTCTTAAATGTCTGCTTCCTATCATAATTTCATATAAAAAATCATGTATTATAGTATATGGGCTCCATGATTTTACTGCCCAAGAAATAATGTTAATATATTGATTAGATAAAGGCCAAGAGTTCGTGCAAAATCAATATGTATACAGCATAAAGCTACCTAATTCCAACCATGAAGAATATAGAGCCAATTACACTTGCAATGTTGCGGTATTGGATGTAATTACTGTACAAATGGAATTAACTAGACAATAATTACAAATTAGATAAAATAAACAACAGGAATAATGTAAGAACAGTAATTTTTAATGCATTTTATATTCAATCACACTATCTGATTTCCGCAAGCTTATCTGCAAAAAATAGTGCAACTCAGGTTCAACCTGGAGGATAATAGAATGCTCTATCACTGCTTAGCAGAAAAGATAAGTATATGTAAGCACTATCTATTTCACTATTTTAAAGGAAATGTTAAATCAGAAAATGACTAATTATTTCTATCAGGTTCCTATTATAAACTCTTTTCTGAATTTATTGCAGATTTTGTTATTATTTATGTGACTGACCATATAAAATATCTAGAAATTTTACAACATTAGCACTGGCCACTAATAAAGACACAAAAGAGTATATTTTCTGTCTTCAATTCAAAAGTGAGCTTTGCTGTGTAGACTGGGACTGAGTCATCATAAGATAATGGGTTTAATAATAAGTCTATTTTACAGCTAGAGGCCTCAATAAGCCAGGATAGCAAACGTATACATTAGAAGTACAAATTAGGCTTTCTATTCATCTCCTCGACCACTCTCTGGTCTCATGGGAAAGGTGAATGTATTAATTTCCTTGTGACTATTATAGCCTATTGGCCCTTTTTTACATTTCTATCCCATTCATTGGAGATATTATTCTATCCCCCTGCTGTGATGTCTATACATACAAAGAAGAAATTGTCTGCTTGTCGATACTACGGCAAACTTCAAGGATGTTTTTAAAAATAAATAATAAAAAGCTATAACATTTAAAAAGAATAAAGCCTACAGAATATTTTATCACTTTAACAATTTACAATAATTCTGACATGAAAGCTTGTAATGTAACTTGTTTTGCATTGTCCAGTATGTCTGCATAGGCAAATGTATTTAGCTACATTGCTAGGACTCACTGTGTCTCCTCTTGCCATGTAACCAACCTGCTGTTTTTCCTTTTAACCTTTGTTTGCATAGTTACAGAACTGGGATTTACCTGGTATGTATACCAGCACATCCAGCTTTAAAGGGTTCAGCCTTAAAATAATAAAGTATGACAATAGAGTTCAAAAATTGCTATTCTAAAATGTATCAATATTTGTCACCTAACTTTAAGCTGTTGAAAAATGGAAAATCTGTGACAGGCCCTCAACTGACACATGCTATTAATATTACTAGATTACTAGCAAATTTTTGAATTGGCCAAATATTCTGAAAAAAATAGGTTTGGTCTGAATTTATTTGCAGCTAATCTGTATTAAAAATCGCTATTTCAGGCCTACAGAGAGCCTCAATGTGGGTGTAGAACACTTTGCCTTGCTGTAACACACATAAGGTGTGTGCTGGGTTAGTGAAATAATACTGTTATTCAGTATGACATGCAGATTAGAGGTGTTGCTATTCCTGTCGCAGAGCAGCACAATGAAAGAGCATGGAGGTGGCATATGAGGAGACCATATAGTGGCTGAATGACAAAGCCTGGAGGTGGCGGCAGCCTGAGGAGACCATATAGTGGCTGAATGACACAGCCTGGAGGTGGCGGAAGCATGAGGAGACCATAAAGTTGCAGAATGAGACAGCCTGGAGCTGGGATCAGCATGAGGAGAACATATTGTGGCGGTATGAGACAGCTTAAAGGTGGCAGCAGCATGAGGAGAACATATGGTGGCAGTAAGAGACAGCCTGGAGCTGGCATCAGCATGAGGAGAACATATGGTGGCAGAATGAGACAGCCTGAAGCTGGCATCAGCGTGAGGAGAACATATGGTGGCAGTATGAGACAGCATGGAGGTGGCATCAGCATGAGGAGAACATATGGTGGCAGAATGAGAAAGCCTGGATGTGGCATCAGCAGCATCAGGAGTCCTGAAAGGAAAAATTAGTCCTGAAAGGAAAAATGATAGCTATCATTTTTCCTTTGGGCAGATCTTTCACCAGAAATGTGTACACTGGTCTGATCTGTATCGGGATTCTGGCCATCACTTTGATTTTTCCATGCATCAGATGCCATTACATTATCCTTCTATGTGCTGTCTAATGACTGAATAGTTACTACTGTCTCTGGTGAACCACGATCTACCAATACTGGACCGGACTAGCTATGCATCATTCTGGCTCTAAGTTATAACTATATATAGTAACGCTGCCAGTGTTTGATTATTATCTGTCATTTCGTATTGCCTGGTGTCACATCAGTCATTTTTACCACCACTGAAACATGTTATCTCATTGTGTGTCTTTTTGGGCCAGTTTTGTCAGTACATATCAGCTCAGAACCCATAGGGACACAGGTTTTGGGGCGTATATTTATATATATAAAAATATCATGGCTATACTATACTCAGTAGGGACCCCATACACCTGTCTAGATATCTTATGGCCTAGGCGGGTTTAAATACATCTTGCAAGCCAAGCTTGGGTGTATTGACCATTAGGACCATCTGCACCTTTACCAACATTGTTCTCTATTGGGCCCTATTCATTGTATATGTTTACACCTAAATTGCTGTGTTCTCATATTTATTTTTTGTGTCATCTGCTTCAAAGTTTATACCTCTTAACTGACTGTGACAACAACATTTTCTTTGGTCTATTCTATTTTTCATTCTGGACATTATGACCTTTTGACTTCTCTGATGCTGTAAATTACTATCTATGTTGATTTATCTATATACTCAGTATATCCAAGTGCTGTTATTTATTTGCAATTATATTATCTTTTATTGCTTATTTCTACTGTTCTTTAACCCCTTTAACCCCACCCTAGACATCATATCCCCTATCCAAAGGGTAGGGGATAAGGTGTCTGATCGCGGGGGTCCCGTCGCTGGGGACCCATGCATTATTGCATGCGGCACCCACCTGTGTTCTCTGAAGTCCGTGACATCAGGACTCCGCCCCCGTGTGACGTCACGCCCGTCCCCTCAATGCAAGTCTATAGGAGGGTGCATGTCGCATTTAGGAAGCCCCTATAGTGCCAGAACAGCAAAAATACTCACATGGCATAATATTTTGTAAACTACACCCCTCAAGGAACGTAACAAGGGGTACAGTGAACCTTAACACCTCACAGGTATTTCAGGACTTTTTGTTAAAGTTGGATGTTTAAATGAAAAAAAAATCACTAAAATGCTGTTTTTTCCCCAAATTTAACATTTTTACAAGGGGTAATTGGAGAAAATAACCCCCAAAATGTGCAACCCCATTTCTTCGGAGTATGGAAATACCCCATGTGTGGACGTCAAGTGCTGTGCGGTCGAACTACATTGCTCAGAAGAGGAGGAGCGCCATTGAGCTTTTGAAGAGTGAATTTGTTTGGAATGGAAGTCAGGGGCCATTTGCGTTTACAAAGCCCCCCGTGGTGTCAGAACTGTGAACCTCCCCACATGTGACCCCATTTTGGAACCCCATGGGGTCACATATTGTGGGGTCCATTGTTCTGGCACTATCGGGGCTTTGTAAACACACATGGCCTTCAATTCCAGACACATTTTCTCTTCAAAATCCCAATGGTGCTCCTTCTCTTCTGAGCATTGTAGTGCGCCAGCAGAGCACTTTACATCCACATATGGGGTATGTTCTTACTCAGAAGAAATGGGGTTACCAATTTTGGGGGGCTTTTTTTCTATTTTCCCTTGTGAAAATGAAAACTTTAGGGTAACACCAGCATTTTAGTGAAAAAAAATTATTTTTTTCATTTTCCCATCCAACTTTAACGAAAATTTGTCAAACACCTGTGCGGTGTTAAGGCTCACTACACCCCTTGTTACATTCCGTGAGGGGTGTAGTTTCCAAAATGGGGTCACATGTTGGTATTTTTTTTTTGCGTTTATATCAGAACCGCTGTAAAATCTGCCACCCCTATGCAAATCACCAATTTAGGCCTCAAATGTACATAGTGCGCTTTCACTCCTGAGGCTTGTTATGCACCCGCAGAGCATTTTACGGCCACATATGGGGTATTTCCGTACTCTTTGGGGGTCTTTTTTTCCTTTTACCTCTTGTGAAAATAAAAAGTAAAGGGCAACACCAGCATGTTAGTGTAAAACATTTTTCTTTTTACACTAACAGGCTGGTGTAGACCCCAACTTTTCCTTTTCATAAGAGGTAAAAGGAGAAAAAGCCCCCCAAAATTTATAGTGTAATTTCTCCCGAGTACGGAAATACCCCATATGTGGCCCTAAACTTCTTCCTTGAAATACGACAGGGCTCCGAAGTAAGAGAGCGCCATGCGCATTTGAGGACTAAATTAGGGATTACATAGGGGTATTCTATGCCAGTGATTCCCCAACAGGGTGCCTCCAGCTGTTGCTAAACTCCCAGCATGCCTGGACAGTCAGTGGCTGTCCAGAAATGCTGGGAGTTGTTGGAAACAATGCTGTACAAGACGTTTTTAATTTTTATTGGGGGGGGGGGCAGTGTAAGGGGTGTATATGTAGTGTTTTACCCTTTATGATGTGTTAGTGTAGTGTAGTGTTTTTAGGGTACATTCGCACTGGCAGAGGTTTACAGTGAGTTCCCTGCTAAGAGTTTGCGCAGCGGCGAAAAATTTGCCGCAGCTCATACTTGAAGCAGAAAACTTACTGTAAACCTGCGTGTGTGAATGTACCCTGTGCATTCACATGGGGGGGGGGAGGGGGTGCAAACCTCCAGCAGTTTCAAAACTACAACTCCCAGCATGTACTGACAGACCGTGCATGCTGGGAGTTGTACTTTTGCAACAACTGGAGGCACACTGGTTGGAAATCCTTCAGTTAGGTTCTGTTATCTAACTCAATATTTTCCAACCAGTGTGCCTCCAGCTGTTGCAAAACTACAACTCCCAGCATGTACTGATCGCCGAAGGGCATGCTGGGAGATGTAGTTATGAAACAGCTGGAGGGATCACAACCACAACTCCCAGGGATTTGCAGTTTTGCAACATCTGGAGAGCTACAGTATAGAGACCACTGCAAACTGTGGCCCTCCAGATGTTGCAAAACTACAAATCCTAAAATGCCCAGACAGCAAACAGTTGTGTGGGCATGCTAGGAGTTGTAGTTTTGCAAGATCTGGAGGGCTATAGTTTAGAGACTACCATATAGTGGTGTCAAACTATAGCCCTCCAGCTGTTGCAAAACTACAAATCCCAGCATGCCCAAACAGCTGTCTGGGCAAGCTGGGAGTTGTAGTTTTGCAACATCTGGTGTGCTACAGTATAGAGACCACTGTATAGTGGTCTCGGAATGTAGCCCTCTAGATGTTGCTAGGCAACTTACCGGCTTCTGTCGGATCCAGGGAGCCTGCTTCACGACATCGCCGCCCGCCGATCTCTGACACCGATCGTTGCCCCCAGCCTCGCCCGCAGGGTAAGTGGACTCCGGCGCCGGTCCCCTTTGGTTCCCCGTTCTGCCCCGCCTATTGTGGGTGGGCAGGACAGGGAAAACTAAAGTTAACCCCCTGCCCCCGATCTGCTTTTGGTGGTCACGTCTAGACCACCAATAGCAGGGATTGGAGGGGTGGCACCCTTGCCACCTCACTCCTATCCCTTCAGGGGGATCGTGGGTGTCTTGTACAACCGCGATCCCCCTTATATTCCGGGTCACCGAGTCACCATAGACCCGTAATGACCCGGAATCGCGCAAATCGCAAGTGTGAATTCACTTGCGATTTGCGCCGATCACCGATATGGGGGGGGTCTGATGACCCCCCTGGGCATTTGTGAAAATCAATATCAGCAGTTACCCCGGTCCAGTCCCCGCACGGCGCGCGGCGGGTACCGAAATTGCCACGGGCGTACAAGTACGTCCTTGGTCCTTAAGTACCAGGGAGCAAAGGTGTACCTGTACGCCCTTGGTCCTTAAGGGGTTAAGATTTTGGTTTCCTCTCATCCCTGATGAGCCCCAGATATCTAATGGGTGAAACGCGTTGGTAAGAGAGGCCTGTTAATCATTAACCATAAGTGTTTATTTCTTCTCTACCTCCATCTACACGTAGCGATAGGAGTCCCCACCTAGACAGGTAGGGCTCTCAGTGTAGGTAATCAACTGTAAACCTATCCCCTTTCCCTATCTCGGCACTATTTGGTGTATTTAGCTATTATCCACATTTTGTATGTATCTCTATTTTTGTATTTAGCGTATTTATTCCTTACACTTAGTAAAATTTGATTTTATTGCATCTAAAACCCTAATTGGTGTGTTTCTAAGTGTTTGTGGTATTGTATTATATTTCCACAAAGGGTTAGCTGTATCAGAGTGGCTGTGGGTGCCATCATATTAATACCCAACATTGTTTATTTTTCTGACACCTTTTCTTTAGTTTGATTTAAAAAAAATTTGGGATACATATATTTTATCCTAAGAAAAGTTAAGTTTTAATTAATGCATATCCTCAATACTTACTTGGGTTCTGATGCCGAGGAATGTCTGTAACTGGGGAGCAGCGCCTTAAATCTGTTTTGCACTATCCATATTTATGAAGTGTTGGTGTGGCACCATGTCGATCTACTCTGATGCATCAGGTATCGAGGGATGGAAATCCTGGCTGATCCATGCCTGATTCATCTTCACAAAGATCAATCTCTCCACATTTTTAATGGACAGAAGAGTTCTCCTTGGTGGTTACTATGGCCCCCGCCACACTAAACACCCGCTCAGATGGCACACTACTGGCCGGGCAGGACACCTTTTCCAGGGCAAACTCTGCTAGTTGCGGCCACAAATCAGGTTTTGCTGCCCAGAAGTCCAGCAGATCTTCAAGGTGTGTTGGCATGGTCATGTTAAGGTATTCCACCACCTGCTGGTTCAGGTCCTGCTCCAGGTCTACCTGCTGCTGATGAGTTACTATGCGGGTGAAGAAAGCTACTCATCAGCGACTGTAGACTCAGGCTGCTGCTGATGGAGCTGGTGCTGCTCCTGCCACCCCACCCCTCCCCAGCAGCCATGGCAGTGGAAGGTGAGGTGAGCGCAGAGGACCCCCCCGAGTCAGATCTACGAGAGGATCGACGGTGGCGCAGATAGGCATCAGCCAACCGACCATGTAGGATGTCTCTGTAGTAGGTCAGTTTGTCCTCCCACTCAGTGGGTGCAAAAAAGGCCCCCATTTTGTGCTGGTAGCGAGGAGCCAATAAGATGTAGAGCCAAAAGTCATCCCGCTGCTGAATGATGACAATTCAGCAGTCACCACGCAAGCAAATGAGCCTGTATCGTGCCATTTGTGCAAGTGACTCTGAGGGACTCCCTGCCTTCATCTCCACTGCATACTGACCGTGAGATGTAGGCGCCACGTCTCCAGTGCCCTGAGCAGCCAACGTTTCCAACACATGTTGTAGTAAATGAAGCAGTGAAATGAAGTTGTTCATCCCATAATCCTGGCGACTGACTAATAAGGTGGCTTCCTCAAAGGGCCTGAGCAAACGAAAGGTGTCAAGTATGAGCTGCCACTGGTTGATATTGAAGTTACACAGGGGAGTCATCCTATCTGCTGAGTTCATCAAGAAATCGGTGATGGCTTTTCTCTGTTAGTATAGTCGGTCCAAAATATGGAGGGTGGAATTCCAATGTGTGGAAACGTCGCAAATCAGACTGTGTTGCGGGATACTGTTCTGAAGCTGGAGCTCAAGGAGGTGTGCTTTGCGGTGTACAAGTGGCTGAAGCGCATGCAAAGTTTCCTTCCCATTGCTAGGATGTCTTGCAGATGGGGGGGGGGGGAAGCTTTAGGAACCGCTTGGCAAACAGATTGAACATGTGTGACATGCAGGGCACTTTGATCAGGCTTCCTTGTCACAGGGAAGATGTTCTTCCCGTTGTCGGTCACCATGATTTCCATTTCCAGTTTTCGCTGAATAAACCATAATTTGATTTCTTGTTGAGTGACTTTTAGCAGTTCCTCCCGTATGTGACTCCGTTCGCCAAGGCAAACCATATGAAGAACATGGTATGCTGAAGGGGCACTGAGACTTTTCCGTGCAATGGAGGCTGAGGACACCGTGGAGGATGAGGAGGCGGAGTTGCACACTGTCACAGGACCAACTGACTGAGAGCGTGGAAGCGGAAGCGACGTGACCTGTCCAAGTTGCTGTTGTGGCTGTGAAGGAACCACATACACCCAGTGGGCCATAAAGGACATGTGTTGTCCTTGACCGTAGTTACAGCTCCACATGTTGGACTGGCCCACCTTCTGTTGCACAAAATTGTACAGGACTGGTACTGCTTTCTTCGCAAAGAAATGACAGCTTGGCACTCTTCACAAGCCATCAGTTCTCCGAAAGGTCCACCACTTAAAAAGAGAAGGACTGCAGCACCAGCAACTTGGACAGGAGCACATAGGCATACTGTTGTCTGTAATGTACACATACTGTTGTCTTTTGGACATAACTTCGCCGATGGATTGCTGGCGGAATGACTGACTCAAAGTAATAGGAGCAGGAGCATCTGGAGTGACAGAAGATGGGTATGATACACATCTCTCTTCGGCTGAGGTGGTGGAGCCTCGGCTGGTTGAAAGAAGGAGTGGCGTGCCACTGGGTGATGCAAAAGGCTGGACCACCACATCAGACCCAAAGGGCAGCTTTATTGTGACACTGCATATGTTGACGCAGGGCTGTGGTGCAAACAATGGAAACCTGGCCATGCTTCATCTTCTGCCGACACATCTTGCATGTTGCCATGTTAACCTCCTCCAGATGCTTGATGAAAAACTGCCAAACCGCCGAGTAGCTGATTCTCACACAAACTGTCCACACTGATTGACTGCTAATGTCGCCGACTCCAGGAACCCCTGTTCCACTACCTCTTGAGAAGGTAGGCTACCGCAAAGCTGAGGGTTGTGTCTAAGGAACCCACTGACTGTTGACTGGGGGTGTCAAATGTCACTTGTGATGGAGTGGATGACCGTGATATGGGTTGCTGGTCAAGACACGAACTCTAGCTGATAGAGGGAGCTCAGGCCTCAGGCCTCAACCCTAGTCTGCTGCAACCTTAGTCTGATGAATTTAGGCCTCTGCCACTCCACTGTGCACGTCCAGCAGGTGTGTAACTTTGGTTGGCCTTTCACAGTAACTAGGCCCTTGAGACTTTAGCAAGAACAAAATGGTACACCACTTAAATGTACGTATGTGGTATACACTTATGAGGGTAGTGCATTGCTCCCCACAATGCTTAAAACAGTATTTGTCTACAACACCAGCAGGTGTGTCATTTTGGCTGGCCTTTTACAGTATCTAGGCCCTTAAGACTTTAACAGGAACAAAATGGTACATCACTTAGTTTTACGTATGGGGTATGCACTTATCAGGGGAGTACAATGAGCTCCACTGCGCTTAAAACAGTATTTGTCTACAACACCAGTAGGTGTGTACTTTTGCCTAGCCTTTCACAGTATCTAGGCCTTTAAGATTTTAACAGGAACAAAATGGTACACCACTTAGATGTACGTATGTGGTATGCACTTATGAAGGGAATACATTGCGCTCCAGTACGCTTAAAACATTATTTGTCTACAACACCAGCAGGTGTGTACTTTTGGCTGGCCTTCCACAGTATCTAGGTCCTTAAGACTTTAAGAGGAACAAAATGGTAGAACACTTAAATGTACGTATGTGGTATGCACTTATGAGGGGAGTACAATGTGCTCCACTAGGCTTAAAACAGTTTTGTCTAGAACAGCAGCAGGTGTGTATTTTTGGCTGACCTTTCACATTACCTAGGCCCTTGACAGTTTAACAGGAACAAAATGGTTCACCACTTAGATGTACGCACAGGTAACACTTAATAGAGGAAAATACGCTTTTAGTGCTCTGCTCACCCTAACTGGCTGACTACCATTAGTTTTTCAGTTGTTGTACACACCAGTGCTGCAGTATACAGTCGCTGTTTACTACACCCAAAATTGCAAATTCTCTCTCAATCTCACTCCCTTCCCTGTCAGTGCTTCCAGGCTGGATTTGGACTTGAGGTTAATCACTGCTGTAATACACCCACAATTGCACTTCTCTCTCAATCTCTATCCCTTCTCTATCTGTGCTTCTAGGCTGGATTTGGGCTTGAGGTTAATCTCTGCAGTAAAAAAAAAAAAGCTTTTCTGTGCAACACAATTCTCTCTGTCCCTCTCTCTCTGCAATAGAATGCTGATGTGAGTGACTGCAACATGGCTGCCAATTATATAGGGCTGTAAAATCACAGGGGTGGCTGGCTGCTAATAGGCTGCATGCTGCATGTGATTCAGGGTCATTCCGCTGACCCTTGTTCCCGCTTTCCCAGGATTCCTTTACCCATGTCCTCACATGTGGATCCGCCATTTGAGATGCCCTGGAGCCTGGACTGCACTAAATGGAATTTAATGAAGCATTTTGCGTGATCAAATTGCGGAGATATTCGCATATGTTGCGAAACTAATTTTTCCTGAAATTCGTAACAAATTCGGGTTTGATTCGATTCCCTTGTGCCTTATAAGGTTACTCCTATGGAAAACTTTGTTTTTAAATCAACTGGTACCAGAAAATTAAACACATTTGTCATTTACTTCTATTTAAAAATCATAATCCTTCCAGTACTTATCAGCTGCTGTATGCTCCACAGGAAATTCTTTTTGTTTTGAATTTATTTTCTGTCTGATCGCAGTGCTCTCTGCTGACACCTCTGTCCATGTCAGGAACTATCCAGAGTAGGAGCAAATCCCCATAGCAAACCTGTCCTTCTCTGGACAGTACCTGACATGGACAGAGGTGTCCGAAGAGATCACTGTGGTCAGACAGAAAAGAAATTCAGAAAGAAAAGAACTTGATTTGTAGTATACAGCAGCTGATAAGTATTGGAAGGATTTTTAAGATTTTTAAATAGAAGTAAGTTAGAAATCTGTTTAACTTTCTGGCACCAGTTGATTTTTAACAAAATGTTTTCCACCCCTTAAAATATTGGCATATAAATGGGTTTTATGGCTTCCTTTTTATCACTGTTTTGTAATATTATTCAAAACAGTTAAAGGGGTACTCCGGTGCTTAGACATCTTATCCCCTATCCAAAAGATAGGGGATAAGATTCCTGATTGCGGGAGTCCCGTCGCTGGGGACCCCCGGAATCTTGCACGTGGCACCGAGTTTGTAATCAGTCCCCGGAGCGTGTTCACTCCGGGTCTGATTACGGACGACCACAAGGCCGTCGGCGTGTGACTTCATGCCGCCGGCGGCATGTGACGTCACGCTCCGCCCCTCAATGCAAGCCCATGGGAGGGGGCATGACAGCTATCACGCCCCCTCCCGTAGGCTTACATTGAGGGGTGTAACGTGACATCACACGCCGCCGGCCTTGTGGTCGTCCGTAATCAGACCTGGAGTGAACACGCTCCGGGGACTGATTACAAACGGAGTGCCGCGTGCAAGATCCCAGGGGTCCCCAGCCCCAGCGGCGGGACTCCCGCGATCAGGCATCTTATCCCTTATCCTTTGGATGGGGGATAAAATGTCTAAGCACTGGAGAACCCCTTTAAACAAAAAGTTTGGAAATTGAGACCAGCAGACATTTGTCCTTAGTTCATAGCTCTTTATTCTATATCCCTGAATATGGTATCTATAAAATAATGTAGTAACCCAACAGAGAGATTTACTTACCCAGCAGTCTCTATTCCTACATCTGCAAGATGCAAAGTATATACAATGTTCCTCCACTTGGAGCTCTCTGAGTTTCTGCTTATTAACCACTGCCTTTTTAAGTTTTACTACCAATCCCTCTAGTTGAAAAACCTTCCACCTCACATTGTAATTTTAATTTATTTGTATAGATTTTTAGATTGAATAGATTTTCTAATGCATATGCTATAGTTTATCATTGCATGTATTAAGCCATATACAAGTATACATTCTAATGATACTTATTATAGGGGCTTGTTGTTTTACTTCCAGGTATCTGTGTATATGTAACACAAATGTTTACTTGATATATATATATATATGAAGCCACCTGAAAAAAACGACAGTTCAGAGTGGAAAAATGTTATCCATATTTGCTCTGTTTTTGTTTCTATGTTTCTTTTTTATTCATCTGACACTAAGATCGGAGCATTCATTCAGACACATGAATTAGATATTTTCTCTTATTTCAGTATCCACAAGAGTACTTATATAAGATTTGTAGCTTAACTTAGTATTGTGTGTCAAGCAACCGTGGAGCTCAGAGTATTTACCATCAGCAACCATATTTTTTTCCCAGTTCCAGCATTTTTATTTTATGTACCATTCTATCTGGACCTGGGTCTAGAAAGCCAACCCATTATTTGTTAAAGTGTATCATTAATTATTAGTTGTCCATAAGCTAGTTGGTGGAGCTTAGCCTATCTGATGGCTCTTATCCTTCTCACTTCTATGTCTATAGCTTTTCTTTGGTTCAAGTTGGTGAGAACACGACCCAATTACAAAAGTAAAATAGTAAAATATATGGATACAGCTGTGCTAGAATGCAACAAATAGCCCTATAGGACAAGAGATGGTGAGTGTGCATGGCAAAGGCAAAGAAAATGCACCAAAATCTAGAGTGTATCTAGGTATAACTTAAGATGGGCAGTAGTACAATGGTTCTTAGGTCTTGTTTTATTGTGTTATTTCTGTAATAAATATTATAATGTTTAAAACTTTTGTTCCATACAAAATATAGAAGGTCTGATTATGTGCCTTAATGCCAATGGGGAATTTTGCTCCTAGGGCTATTTACTAAAGATTGATAATGTTGTTTAACTAGCAGATATGATTGTGGCTATTATATTTGTTGACAGACTTTTGGCACAATATTTAACACTAGGTCTGTAATTAAAATACTGATAAACATTATGTTTTATCATTTAAAAGGAATAGAAATTATCATTCAGAGACACTACATGAACAGTCAGCATTTCATAGTTAATGAAAGTACTGAGCATAAAGCATCAGGGCTCACTCTACTTCTTATGAATAATTCAGTACATGTATCCATTATTAAAGCCAGTTACTTTACCACAATGATTTCCAGCCAAGGAAATTCTGGCATGGGATCTGACAAGTAAATTGCAACATGGCCAATACCTCTAATAAACCTCTATCCCCTTAGGGCTCTATTCAGAGGACACATTCAGCCTGTATTTAAATATAGAAAACTACATTCTTACAGATAGAGCTGCTTATATTCACACATATACCAAAACTTAAGTATTCAAAGAAATAGCTGTCCTTTCAATTAGATGATAATTTTGTACTTATTCAGAAAAATAAGAAAGGTATTGTAAACATAATAACATGTAAAGAATATTATCAGTATTCATTGTAGCATAGCTCCATTTCCTCCAGTGGTTTCTTTTGATTAGAGATTAACAATTATTGCCTTTAGGTATTAGCTTAAATTTGGAATTTACAGCTTACTTAGATGTTAGTACATGTATGTGCATAATAGTAAATGTATGTATTTGCAGATGAATGTATTCATAGATTGATTACAGTTGTCTAAAGCAAATATTGGAGTTGATTGATGTTTTATTTATTTTTTACACTGTTCATCTTTCACGCTAAATAACCTATTAAATTGATTCCTTGGGTTATAATGGTTTTGTGCATACCTGACAAGTGGTATTTTCTATCTATCTATCTATCTATCTATCTGTCTGTCTGTCTGTCTGTCTGTCTGTCTGTCTGTCTGTCTGTCTATCTGTCTGTCTATCTGTCTATCTACCTATCTATCAATCAGTATCCACCATACAGCCACCATAAAGGCCCCCTTGCCCCCCCCCCCAAATCCACATGCTGACATCTGAACAGGTCACTTGGCTTGCATTGAACCTCATAGAAATCAAAGCACAGCTTCCTATGGGTTCATGTGGCTGTTGTAAAGAATATCATAAAATGCTGTTAATAGCAGCATAGGCAACATGGCTACCAACATAGTCTTATTCATAAAAAACATGATAAAATTCTATAATCTAAAAGTGTACATAGATTACAAAAAATATGTATATTTCAGTTTTTTCTGCCTTTGCCCTGTGTAACCCAATTTATGATATTCTTTCTAAAGGCCATTATATAACTTGTATAAGTCATATTTCACCATTTTCCCCTCTGAACTTTATGTCTATAATGTCTTCCATAAACTGCTAATGCAAAGAGAATGTTGCTCCTCAATATCTTTTTTTTTTATATAATTTTTATTGAAAGGTCTACAAAAGACATACAGAAATAAAAAAAAATAGGAATAAAATCATATATCAAATACTCAATGTGTCTTTAGCATATTTCTAGAAGCTTCAGAAGCATCTAAGACATTATGGAACAGTACTGAGCAGTCTGTGGGTCTAGCACTGAAGTGATATCTAATACTCACTCATAGACTTCTGTAGTCTTTTTGTAGATTCTCTAATGCCATCCAAACACTAAACCCTTCCTCTCCCTCTTCCACCTCCCTTCTTTACAACGGTCTGTGGGCTTCATAAAATGTGCTACCTTACTGATCTGATTTCCACAAAAAAATATAAGTTTAGGAGGTGGTGGGGAAGAAAAAAAACCTAAAAAATGGATAAAGATAAGATATATTATTTTTCATACTTGTTGTCATATTTACAAGGATAAAATATGGAAATGTTAAATATACAGTATGTTCAGTCATGTCTTTTATTATTTATTATATATTTTTTATATATGAAGAGGTGCCAACATTTTTATACATCAATCTGACTTGTTATTTTTATGAATATTGTGTTTCACTATGTTTATTTTGTACATTTTGATGGATCCCCAGATGCCTGGCACTGGTTCACTAGCAACTATTATATTTCCCAGTTTCAGCATTTTCATTTTATGTACCAACCTATCTTCTCCATGAGTTCAGACATGCTTCCTCTATCCTTAGTTAATGAACAATGTTGCCTTGTCATATTTAGTTTATTCCTAGCAAGAAGATGGTCGCACATGATTTAGCTGTTCATCTCAAAGTTATACTGACAGTAAGAGGAAAAGCATCTTGGTAGATGCTAGTAAAATCTAGAAATAGCTTAAAGTGTACCTATTGTTATGATATATTTTTTATAGATGAGTAGTACAAGTCAATACACAAAACAGTGAAATATATTCGATTAGAGGAAAGTGGTATCTTTACCACTTTCCAGCATTCTTTAGTGTCCCTTTCCCGCAATAAACCATCTGTAAAAATCCTGAAACTTCCTCAGTCACCAAAAAATCTTTCAAATGTAGAACTATACATAGAAGTTGTAGTATCTCTCCTTTGACTTTTGTGTGACTTTCCTTTCTCTGAGAAGGAAAGAAGAACAGCATGGGAAAAACAATATACATACACAGCACAGCCAATACATCACAACAAAGAAAATTCATTCACTCAGATGGCATAAACAGAACTTATGCACATATGGAAATCAGCATACAAAAGAAAAGAAAAACTACATATGCAGATTATACTACTATTATACTACTACGCTTGCCAAGAAGGGAATTAATAATGCGAGAGTAGGGTCTTACAGGGTTAGTTTTTACCCCCCACCGGTTACAATGGACCTTACGTTGTTCCCTTCCACCTTTTAGAGGTCTTTGCATCACATACTTGGTGGTGTAGGTGGCACATGGTGTTTTTTGCACAGCTTTCCTTTTCTTAGATATAAAAAAAATTAATTGGGTCCACATTCTATTTTATCCTAAGAAAAGTTAAGTTAAGTTAAGTTTGCATATCCTCAATACTTACTTGTGGTCTGATGTGGAGGAATGTGTGTAACTAGGGAGCAGTGCCTTAAATATGTTTTGCACTATCCATATTTGTGAAGTGTTGGTGTGGCAACATGGTCAATCTACTATGATGCATCAGCATCGTTGGGTGGAAATCCTGGCTGATCCATGCCTGATTCGTCTTCACAAAGGTCAGTCTCTCCACATTTTTGTGGACAGACGAGTTCTCCTTGGGGTTACTATGGCCTCCACCACACTAAACACCCACTCTGATGGCAAACTACTGGCCGGGCAGGACAGCTCTTCTAGGGCAAACTCTGCTAGTTGCAGCCACAAATCAAGATTGGCTGCTTAGAAGTCCAGCAGATCTTCAAGGTTTGTTGGCATAGTCATGTCAAGGTATGCCACAATCTGCTGGTTCAGGTCCTGCTCCAGGTCTACCTGCTGCTGATGAGTTGCTTCACTATGCGGGTTAAGAAAGCTACCCATCAGTGACTGTAGGCTCAGGCTGCTGCTGATGGAGCTGGAACTGCTTCTGTCACCCCACCCCTCCCCAGCAGCCATGGCAGTGGAAGGTGAGCGCAGAGGGCCCCCCCGAGTCCGACCAGTGAGAGGATGGACGATGGCGCAGATAGGCATCGGCCAACTGACTACATAGGATGTCCCTGTAGTAGATCAGTTTGTCCTCCCTCTCAGTAGGTGTAAAAAAGACCCCATTTTGTGCCGGTAAGTAGGGCCCAATAGGGTGGAGAGCCAGAAGTCATCCCGCTGCCGAATAGTGACAATTCGGCGGTAACTAGGGAAACAATTGAGCATGCATCGTGCCATTCGTGCAAGTGACTCGGAGGGACACTGCAAGGTGTGTCTGGGTCCTCTGTCTCGCCCTCCTCTCCTGTCAGATGACTAGAAAAACCGCCCATCTTGCGAAACCGAAACTGTGCTCCACTGTGCCCCTCCCCCTCCTCCTCCTCCAGTTCAGCCCCCACAGGGCTCATATGGCCATGAGATGTAGGCGCCACGTCTCCAGTGCCCTGACCAGCCATCGTTTCCAAGCAATTAAGCATTGGAGTAACATCATTCATCCCATAATCCTGGCAACTGACTAATAATGTGGCTTCCTCAAAGGGCCTGAGCAAACGGCAGGTGTCACGTATGAGCTGCCACTGGTTGACATTGAAGTTACACAGGAGAGTTCCCCTAACCGCTTGGATCATCAAGAAATTGGCGATGGCTTTTCTTTGTTCGTATAGTCGGTCCAACATATGGAGGGTGGAATTCCAATGTGTAGCAATATCACAAATCAGGCTATGTTGGGGGGGATACCGTTCTGACGCTGCAGCTCAAGCAGGGCATGCTTTGCTGTGTACGAGTGGCTGAAGTGCATGCAAAGATTCCTTCCCATAGTTGGGATGTCTTGCAGATGGGGGGAACACTTCAGGAACTGCTTCACAACCAGATTGAACACGTGTGCCATGCAAGGCACATGGCTCAGGCTTCCTTGTTGCAGCGCAGACAAGATGTTTTTCCCATTGTCAGTCACCATGGTTCCCCTTTCCAGTTTTAGTGGAATAAGCTATGATTCGATTTCTTGATGAATGACTTTTAGCAGTAACTCCCGTGTGACTCCGTTCGCCAAGGCAAACCATGTGAACAACAGTGTGACACCGCCGTGCCCCGCACACATGGTATGCTGGAGGGGCACTGAGACTTGTCCGTGCAGTGGAGGCTGATGACACAGTGGAGGATGAGAAGGTGAAGTTGCACACTGTCACAGGATCAATGACATGAGAGCGTGGAGGCGGAAGCGGCATGACCTGTCCAAGTTGCTGTTGTGGCTGTGCAGGAACTACATTCACCAAGTAAAAGACATGTATTGTCCCTGATCGTAGTTACAGCTCTACACATTGGTGCTGCCGTGCACTTTGGTGCACACCGAGGACTGGCCCACCTTCAGTTACACAAAATTGTGCAGGGCTGGTACTGCCTTTTTTGCAAAGAAATTACATCTTGGGACTCTCCACCTCGGCTCGGCACAAGCCATCAGTTCTCTGAAAGGTGCCGAGTCCACCACTTGAAAAGGGAGGGACTGCAGCACCAGCATCTAGGACAGGCGCACATTCAGCTTATGTGCCGTTGGATGAGTGGGTGCATACTGTTGTCCCTTGGACATGGCTTCAGCGATGGATTGCTGAAGGAATGACTGACTTGAAGTTGGAGGAGCAGGAGCATCTGGTGCGACATAAGATGGGTATGACACACAGCTCCCTTCGGCTGAGGTGGCGGAGCCTTGGCTGGCTGAAATAGGGAGCGGCGTTCTACAGGGGGATGCAGCAGGCTGGACCACTACATCGGAGCCACGGATATCCCAGGCCGCTATATGTTGATGCAGGGCCATGGTGCCGATATTGGGACCCTGGCCACACTTCACCTTCTGCCGACACATCTTGCATGTGGCCATGTTAACCTCCTCTGGATGCTTAATGAAAAACTGCCACACTGCAGAGTAGCTGATTTTCCTACCAGGAACCCCTGTTCCACTACCTCCCGGGAAGGTAGGCTGCCACAAAGCAGGTGATCTACGGCACGTTTGGCTCCAGACTTTCCACTTCAGCAACCTGACTGATGACCATGCTATCACCTAGTTGGCTCAGCTGCTGCCTCAAGGGCAACCTGCAACCCTCTTCTCCTGATGATGATGAATCTCCTTCTGCACCCGAGTCCTAAGTGCGATCGGCTTCATTATCATCGATTTGTGTCTGCACGTCACTGATGGCCTCCTCAGGTTCCTCAACAGTGTCTGCTTCAGGAGCACCACCTCCCAAGTCACTCTCCTCTTCACTACTTGCCCATCTAAAGGAGGTAGTGGCAGATGTCTCCTCCACTCCTTGGTGGGGCAGCAGCTGCTGACTGTCCTCTAATTTATCGTCCTCACTTAAATAGTGGAGCTGAACCCACAGCATGGGATACTTCTGTGGGGGATGGAACAGCATCGGACAGAGGCATTGGGAGGACAAGGACTGCTCCCCGGCCATGGTTGTGTTTGAGGAACCCACCGACTGTTGACTGGGGGTGTCAGATGTCACTTGTGATGAAGTGGATGACCGTGTTAACCAGTCGATGATGGCAGATGAGTTGCTGGTTGAGACACGACCACTAACTGATACCGGGAACTTAGGCCTCTCGCTGCGACTTCTGCTACCACTCCACCCCTGGTCTGCTGCGACCTCTGCCTGCGCCTGATAAATTTAGGCCTCTGCAACTCCTCTGTGCACGTTCTGGCACTTCTCTGCCTGACATACTTCGTGCAATAACGCAAAAAATCCCATTAGCCCCAATAACTTAAATAATAACGTTAGACCCAATAACTCAAAAGATCCCATTAGCCCCAATAACTTAAATAGTACAATTAACCCCAATAACTCAGAAAATCCCATTAGTGAGACTATATGTGTAAAACTTAATGGAAATGTAAAGTGTATGTTCACAAATGCCAGAAGCCTAGCAAATAAAATGGGGGAGCTTGAGGCCTTGATACTGGAGGAAAACATTGATATAGTTGGGGTCACTGAGACATGGCTGGACTCCTCGCATGACTGGGCTGTTAATCTGCAGGGGTTTACATTGTTTCGTAAGGACAGAAAGAACAGAAAAGGTGGTGGAGTCTGTCTGTATGTTAGAAGTGGTATGAAAGTCAGTGTGAACGATGCCATAGTGTGTGATGATTTTGAGGATGTGGAATCATTGTGGGTAGAATTACAAAAGGAGGGAAATACTGAAAAAATTGTTTTTGGTGTAATCTACAGACCCCCTAACATCACTGAGGAGATTGAAGGTCAGCTGCATAAACAAATAGAGAGGGCTGCCCGGGCAGGTACAGTGGTAATAATGGGAGATTTTAACTATCCAGATATAGATTGGGGTCCGGGGTTGGCTAAAACTACAAAGGGGCGACAAATCCTAAATTTATTGCAGGATAATTTTATGGGCCAGTTTGTGGAGGACCCAACTAGAAGTGATGCCTTGTTGGATCTGATCATTTCCAAAAACGCAGAGCTGGTTGGTAATGTAACTGTGCGGGAAAACCTTGGTAATAGCGACCACAATATAGTTACTTTTGATTTAAAATGTAGAAAACAAAGACAGATAGGGAAGGCAAAAGCATATAACTTTAAAAAGGCAAATTTCCCTGGGCTGAAAGCTGCACTACAGGGCATAGACTGGGGGAGGTGTTCTCAAATACTGATACAGAAGGTAAATGGGAAATTTTTAAATCAACTCTAAATAACTATACAGCTAAATATATACCAAAGGGGAACAAATATAAACGATTAAAACTAAATCCTACATGGCTGACAAATGATGTTAAAAGAGCAATAAACAACAAAAAAATGGCTTTTAAAAAATACAAATCTGATGGGTCAGATATAACATTTAAACAGTACAAAGAACTTAATAAAATCTGTAAAAATTTAATAAAAACGGCAAAAAGTCTAAATGAGAGACAAGTGGCCAAAGAAAGCAAAACAAATCCTAAATGTTTTTTTAGATATATAAATACAAAAAAAACAAGGACAGAGCATGTAGGACCCTTTAATAATGATAATGGGGAGGTTGTCACGGGCGATCAAGAGAAGGCGGAGCTACTGAATGGGTTCTTTAGTTCTGTATAAAAATATGGAAGAAGGAGGAGCTGACATTGGACAGGTCAGTGCTGGTAACACATCATGTAATGCACTGAAGTGGCTTAATGTAGAGATGGTACAAGGTAAGTTAAGTAAAGTAAATGTAAGCAAATCTCCAGGACCGGATGGACTACACTCAAGAGTTCCTAGAGAGGTAAGTTCAGTAATATCTGTACCCTTGTTCATGATATTTAGAGATTCTCTGGTGTCTGGTATTGTGCCAAGGGAATGGCGCAAGGCGAATGTGGTACCAATCTTCAACAAGGGCTCTAGGTCTTCACCAGGCAATTATAGACCGGTAAGTTTAACATGCATTGTGGGTAAATTGTTTGAAGGACTTATAAGGGATTACATACAGGAATAAATAGGGGATAATTGTATTATAAGTTATAACCAGCATGGGTTTAATAAGGATAGAAGTTGTCAAACTAATCTAATTTGCTTTATGAAGATGTGAGTAGAAGCCTTGACAGAGGAATGGCTGTGGATGTAGTGTTTCTGGATTTTGCTAAAGCATTTGATACTGTCCCTCATAGTCGTCTGACAGGTAAGTTAAGGTCTTTGGGCTTGGAAACTTTAGTTTGTAACTGGATTGAACACTGGCTCATGGATCGTACCCAGTGAGTGATGGTCAATAATTCGTACTCTGATTGGTCCACGGTTATTAGTGTTGTACCCCAAGGTTCTGTACTGGGCCCGCTGTTGTTTAATCTATTTATCAATGATATAGAGGATGGTATTAACAGCTCTTTTTCTATCTTTGCAGATGACACCAGGCTTTGTAGCACAGTACAGTCTATGGAGGATGTGAATAAGTTACAAGATGACTTGGATAGACTAAGTGTCTGGGCATCCACTGGTCAAATGAGGTTTAATGTGTATAAATGTAAAGTTATGCATCTGGGTACAAATAACATGCATGCGTCATATGTCTTAGGGGGGATAAAACTGGCAGAGTCGCTGGTAGAGAAGGATCTGGGTGTACTTGTAGATCACAGACTTCAGAATAGCATGCAATGTCAGGCTGCTGCTTCCAAAGCCAGCAGGATATTGTCATGTATCAAAAGAGGCATGGACTCAAGGGACAGGGACATAATACTCCCCCTTTATAAAGCATTGGTACGGCCTCACCTGGAATATGCTGTTCAGTTTTGGTCGCCTGTCCATAAAAGGGACACTGCAGAGCTGGAAAAGGTGCAGAGACGCGCGACTAAACTAACATGGGGCATGGAACATTTTAGCTATGAGGAACGATTAAAGGAGTTACAAGTGTTTAGTCTTGAGAAGAGACGTTTAAGGGGGAATATGATAAATGTATATAAGTATATTAATGGCCCATACAAAAAATATGGAGAAAAACTGTTCCAGGTTAACCCCCCCCCCCCCCAAAGGACGAGGGGGCAATCCCTCCGTCTGGAGAAGAAAAGGTTTAGTCTAAAGGGGCGACACGCCTTCTTTACCATAAGAACTGTGAATTTATGGAACAGTCTACCTCAGGAACTGATCACAGCAGGAACAATTAATAGCTTTAAAACAGGGTTAGATACATTCCTGGAAGAAAATAACATTAATGCTGATGCAGAATTATAAAACAACATCCCTTCCCCTTATCCCCTTACACCCCTACTCTTCAATTCCCTGGTTGAACTTGATGGACGTATGTCTTTTTTCAACCATACTAACTATGTAACTATATATGAGGGGAGGACAATATGCTTGACTACACTTAAAACAGTATTTGTCTACAACACCAGAAGGTGTGTACTTTTGGCTGGCCTTTCACAGTAACTAGGCCTTTCAGACATTAACAGGAACATAATGGTACACCATGTAGATGTACGTATGTTTGGGGAGTTTAATGCGCTCCAATAGGCTTAAAACGGTATTTGTCTAGAAAAGCAGCAGGTGTGTACTTTTGGCTGGCCTTTCACAGTAACTAGGCCCTTAGGACTATTACAGGAACAAAATTGTCACGATGCCGGCTGGCAGGAGGTGGATCCTCTGTGCCAGAGAGGGATTGGCGTGGACCATGCTAGTGGACCGGTTCTAAGTCACTACTGGTTTTCACCAGAGCCCGCCGCAAAGCGGGATGGTCTTGCTGCGGCGGTAGTGACCAGGTCGTATCCACTAGCAACGGCTCAACCTCTCTGACTGCTGAAGATAGGCGCGGTACAAGGGAGTAGGCAGAAGCAAGGTCGGACGTAGCAGAAGGTCGGGGCAGGCAGCAAGGATCGTAGTCAGGGGCAACGGCAGGAGGTCTGGAACACAGGCTAGGAACACACAAGGAAACGCTTTCACTGGCACAATGGCAACAAGATCCGGCGAGGGAGTGCAGGGGAAGTGAGGTATACATAGGGAGTGCACAGGTGAACACACTGATTAGAACCACTTGCGCCAATCAGCGGCGCAGTGGCCCTTTAAATCGTAGAGACCCGGCGCGCGCGCGCCCTAGGGAGCGGGGCCGTGCGCGCCGGGACAGGACCGACGGAGAGCGAGTCAGGTACGGGAGCCGGGGTGCGCATCGCGAGCGGGCGCCACCCGCATCGCGAATCGCATCCCGGCTGGAGGCGGTATCGCAGCGCACCGGGTCAGTGGATCTGACCGGAGCGCTGCAGTAGCGAGAGTGTAGCGAGCGCTCCGGGGAGGAGCGGGGACCCGGAGCGCTCGGCGTAACAGTACCCCCCCCCTTGGGTCTCCCCCTCTTCTTAGAGCCTGAGAACCTGAGGAGCAGACTTTTGTCTAGGATATTGTCCTCAGGTTCCCAGGATCTCTCTTCAGGACCACAACCCTCCCAATCGACCAAAAAAAAAGTTTTCCCTCTGACCTTCTTGGAGGCCAGTATCTCCTTTACGGAGAAGATGTCCGAGGAGCCGGAAACAGGAGTGGGAGAAACAAGTTTGGGAGAGAAACGGTTGATGATGAGTGGTTTAAGAAGAGAAACGTGAAAGGCATTAGGAATACGAAGAGAAGGAGGAAGAAGAAGTTTGTAAGAGACAGGATTAATCTGGCACAAAATTTTGAAAGGACCAAGATAGCGTGGTCCCAATTTGTAGCTAGGGACACGGAAGCGGACATATTTAGCGGAGAGCCATACCTTGTCTCCAGGAGAAAAAATGGGGGGAGCTCTTCTTTTCTTATCAGCAAACTTCTTCATGCGTGATGAAGCCTGTAAGAGAGAATTTTGGGTCTCTTTCCATATGGTGGAAAGATCACGAGATATTTCATCCACAGCGGGCAAACCAGAGGGCAAAGGAGTAGGGAGGGGGGGAAGAGGGTGACGGCCGTACACCACGAAAAATGGGGATTTGGAGGAAGATTCAGAGACTCTGAAGTTATACGAGAATTCGGCCCATGGTAGAAGATCTGCCCAGTCATCCTGGCGGGAGGAAACAAAATGCCGTAAATAATCACCACGGACCTGGTTAATTCTTTCTACTTGCCCATTGGATTGAGGATGATAGGCAGAAGAAAAGTTTAATTTAATCTTGAGTTGTTTACAGAGAGCCCTCCAGAATTTTGACACGAATTGGACGCCTCTGTCCGAGACGATCTGCGTGGGCAACCCGTGAAGACGAAAAATGTGTACAAAAAATTGTTTTGCCAACTGAGGCGCTGAAGGAAGACCAGGAAGAGGGATGAAATGTGCCATCTTGGAGAATCGATCAACGACCACCCAAACAACAGTGTTGCCACGGGATGGGGGTAAGTCTGTAATAAAGTCCATACCAATCAGAGACCAAGGCTGTTCGGGGACAGGCAGAGGATGAAGAAGACCAGCGGGCTTCTGGCGAGGAGTCTTATCCCGGGCACAGACAGTGCAGGCTCGCACAAAATCCACAACATCCGTCTCCAGAGTCGGCCACCAATAGAAACGAGAGATGAGTTGCACGGATTTCTTGATGCCCGCATGACCTGCGAGATGGGAGGAGTGACCCCATTTGAGGATTCCGAGGCGTTGGCGTGGAGAGACGAAGGTGTTTGCCTGATGGAGGCTGGAGAAGTGGAGATCAGGCAGTCAGGAGGAATGATGTGTTGCGGAGAGAGCTCTACTTCCGAGGCATCCGAGGAACGAGAGAGAGCATCGGCCCTAATGTTCTTATCGGCAGGCCGAAAGTGAATTTCAAAATTAAATCGGGCAAAGAACAGAGACCACCTGGCCTGGCGAGGATTCAGCCGTTGGGCAGACTGGAGATAGGAGAGGTTCTTGTGATCGGTGTAAATAATAACTGGAAATCTTGATCCCTCCAGCAGATGCCTCCATTCCTCAAGTGCTAATTTAATGGCTAGTAGCTCTCGATCCCCGATGGAGTAGTTCCTCTCCGCCGGAGAAAAGGTCCTAGAAAAAAAACCACAAGTAACAGCATGCCCGGAAGAATTTTTTTGTAGAAGAACCGCTCCAGCTCCTACTGAGGAGGCATCAACCTCCAATAGGAAGGGTTTAGATGGGTCAGGTCTGGAGAGCACGGGAGCCGAAGAAAAGGCAGACTTGAGCTGTTTAAAGGCGTCTTCCGCTTGAGGAGGCCATGACTTAGGATTGGCATTCTTTTTGGTTAAAGCCACGATAGGAGCCACAATGGTAGAAAAATGTGGAATAAATTGTCTGTAATAATTGGCGAACCCCAAAAAACGTTGGATAGCACGGAGTCCGGAGGGGCGTGGCCAATCTAAGATGGCAGAGAGTTTGTCTGGATCCATTTGTAGTCCCTGGCCAGAGACCAAGTATCCTAGGAAAGGAAGAGATTGACATTCAAACAGACATTTCTCCATTTTGGCATAAAGTTGATTGTCACGAAGTCTCTGAAGAACCATGCGGACATGCTGGCGGTGTTCTTCTAGGTTGGCAGAAAAAATCAGGATATCGTCCAGATACACAACAACACAGGAATATAAGAGATCACGAAAAATTTCATTAACAAAGTCTTGGAAGACGGCAGGGGCGTTGCACAGGCCAAAGGGCATGACCAGATACTCAAAGTGTCCATCTCTAGTGTTAAATGCCGTTTTCCATTCATCCCCCTCTCTGATGCGGATGAGATTATAAGCACCTCTTAAGTCCAGTTTGGTAAAGATGTGGGCACCTTGGAGGCGATCAAAGAGTTCAGAGATGAGAGGTAGGGGGTAGCGGTTCTTTACCGTGATTTTATTAAGACCGCGGTAGTCAATGCAAGGACGTAGGGAGCCATCTTTTTTGGACACAAAGAAAAATCCGGCTCCGGCAGGAGAGGAGGATTTGCGGATAAAGCCCTTTTTAAAATTCTCCTGGATGTACTCAGACATAGCAAGAGTCTCTGGGGCAGAGAGAGGATAAATTCTGCCCCGGGGTGGAGTAGTGCCCGGGAGGAGGTCAATAGGACAGTCATAAGGCCTGTGAGGAGGTAGAGTCTCAGCTTGTTTTTTGCAAAAAACATCCGCAAAGTCCATATAGGCCTTAGGGAGACCGGTTACAGGGGGAACCACAGGGTCACGGCAAGGAGAACTGGGAACCGGTTTAAGGCAGTCCTTGGAACAAGAGGAACCCCAACTCTTGATCTCCCCAGTGGACCAATCCAGGGTTGGGGAATGGTGTTGAAGCCAGGGTAGTCCGAGGAGAATTTCGGAAGTGCAATTGGGGAGGACCAAAAACTCAATTTTCTCGTGATGAGGTCCGATGCACATTAGGAGGGGCTCCGTGCGGAAACGTATGGTACAGTCCAATCTTTCATTGTTAACACAATTGATGTAGAGGGGTCTGGCGAGACTGGTCACTGGGATGTTGAACCTGTTGATGAGAGAGGCTAAAATAAAATTTCCTGCAGATCCGGAATCCAAGAAGGCCATAGTAGAGAAGGAGAAGGTAGAGGCAGATATCCGCACAGGCACAGTAAGACGTGGAGAAGCAGAGTTGACATCAAGGACTGTCTCACCTTTGTGCGGAGTCAGCGTACGTCTTTCCAGGCGGGGAGGACGGATAGGACAATCCTTCAGGAAGTGTTCGGTACCGGCACAGTACAGGCAGAGATTCTCCATGCGGCGTCGTGTCCTCTCTTGAGGTGTCAGGCGAGACCGGTCGACCTGCATAGCCTCCACGGCGGGAGGCACAGGAACGGATTGCAGGGGACCAGAGGAGGGAGGAACCGGGGAGAAAAAACGCCTCGTGCGAACAAAGTCCATATCCTGGCGGAGCTCCTGACGCCTTTCGGAAAAACGCATGTCAATGCGAGTGGCTAGATGAATGAGTTCATGTAGGTTAGCAGGGATTTCTCGTGCGGCCAGAACATCTTTAATGTTGCTGGATAGGCCTTTTTTAAAGGTCGCGCAGAGGGCCTCATTATTCCAGGATAGTTCAGAAGCAAGAGTACGGAATTGTACGGCGTACTCGCCAACGGAAGAATTACCCTGGACCAGGTTCAACAGGGCAGTCTCAGCAGAAGAGGCTCGGGCAGGTTCCTCAAAGACACTTCGAATTTCCGAGAAGAAGGAGTGTACAGAGGCAGTGACGGGGTCATTGCGGTCCCAGAGCGGTGTGGCCCATGACAGAGCTTTTCCAGATAGAAGGCTGACTACGAAAGCCACCTTAGACCTTTCAGTAGGAAACTGGTCCGACATCATCTCCAAGTGCAGGGAACATTGAGAAAGAAAGCCACGGCAAAATTTAGAGTCCCCATCAAATTTATCCGGCAAGGATAGTCGTAGGCCTGAAGCGGCCACTCGCTGCGGAGGAGGTGCAGGAGCTGGCGGAGGAGATGATTGCTGAAGCTGTGGTAGTAGCTGCTGTAGCATCACGGTCAGTTGAGACAGCTGGTGGCCTTGTTGCGCTATCTGTTGTGACTGCTGGGCGACCACCGTGGTGAGGTCGGCGACAACTGGCAGAGGGACTTCAGCGGGATCCATGGCCGGATCTACTGTCACGATGCCGGCTGGCAGGAGGTGGATCCTCTGTGCCAGAGAGGGATTGGCGTGGACCGTGCTAGTGGACCGGTTCTAAGTCACTACTGGTTTTCACCAGAGCCCGCCGCAAAGCGGGATGGTCTTGCTGCGGCGGTAGTGACCAGGTCGTATCCACTAGCAACGGCTCAACCTCTCTAACTGCTGAAGATAGGCGCGGTACAAGGGAGTAGGCAGAAGCAAGGTCGGACGTAGCAGAAGGTCGGGGCAGGCAGCAAGGATCGTAGTCAGGGGCAACGGCAGGAGGTCTGGAACACAGGCTAGGAACACACAAGGAAACGCTTTCACTGGCACAATGGCAACAAGATCCGGCGAGGGAGTGCAGGGGAAGTGAGGTATACATAGGGAGTGCACAGGTGAACACACTGATTAGAACCACTTGCGCCAATCAGCGGCGCAGTGGCCCTTTAAATCGCAGAGACCCGGCGCGCGCGCGCCCTAGGGAGCGGGGCCGCGCGCGCCGGGACAGGACCGACGGAGAGCGAGTCAGGTACGGGAGCCGGGGTGCGCATCGCGAGTGGGCGCCACCCGCATCGCGAATCGCATCCCGGCTGGAGGCGGTATCGCAGCGCACCGGGTCAGTGGATCTGACCGGAGAGCTGCAGTAGCGAGAGTGTAGCGAGCGCTCCGGGGAGGAGCGGGGACCCGGAGCGCTCGGCGTAACAAAAATGGTACACCACTTAGATGTACGTACATGGTTTGCACTTATCAGGGGAGTACAATGCGCTCCACTAGGCTTAAAACAGTATTTGTCTAGAACAGCAGCAGGTGTGTACTTTTGGCTGACCTTTCACAGTACCTTGGCCCTTAAGACTTAAGCAGGAACAAAATGGCACACCACTTAGATGTACGCACAGGTAACACTTAAAGGACAATATGCTATGCTACTCAACCAGTATTAGGCACTAATAGCAGTTGATTATGGCTTTTAGTGCTCTACTCACCCTAACTGGCTGGCTACTAGTAGCTTTTAAGTTATTGTACACACCAGTGCTGCAGCACACAGTCGCTGTGTACTACATCCAAAATTGCACATTCTCTCTCAATCTGTCTCCCTTCCCTATCAGTGCTTCAAGGCTGGATTTGGGCTTGAGGTGAATTGCTGCTGTAAAAATGCTTTTCTGTGCAACACACACTGCTTTCTGTCCCTCTCTCTCTCTCTCTGCAATAGAAAGCTTAGCAAGATGGCTGCTGATTATATAGGGCTGTGACATCTCAGGGGTGGCTGGCTGCTGATAGGCTGCATACTGCATGTGATTTAGGGTCATCCCGCCTACCTTTGTTCCTGCCTTCCCAGAATTCCTTTCCCCATGTCCTGACATGTGGAGTCGCCATGTTAGATGCCCTGAAGCCTGGACCGCACTAAAGGGAGTTAATTGAAGCGATTCGTGCGATTGAATGGCGGCCATAGTCACATTCGTTGCAAAGCAAATTTTTCCTGAAATTCGTAACAAATTTTGATTCATCAGATTAGATTCGCTCCTCCCTACCCTACATATATAGGTTTTATTTTGTTTTACTTTTGGAAAAAATCACAACTACATGCACAAAAATTAATACGTTTAAAAATGTCCTCTTCTGACCCCTATAACTTTTTAATTTTTCCCCACACAGGGATGGATGAGGACTAATTTTTTGTGCCATGTTTTGAAGTTTTTATTGGTACCATTTTTGTTTTGATCGGATTTTTTGATCTCTTTTTATTAATTTTTTTATGGTATAAAAAGTACCCAAAAATACGCTATTTTTTTTACGTTAACGCCATTGACCGTGCGGTTTAATTAGCAATATATTTTTATAGTTTGGACAGTTACGCATGCGGCAATACCACATATGTTTATATTTATTTTTAGTTACATAGTTTTCTTTTTCAATGGGAAAAGGGGGGTGATTCAAACTTTTATTAGGGAAGAGGTTAAATCACATTTATTAACTATTTTGTACACTTTTTTTTTGCTATGTTATAGCCTCCATAGGGGACTATAACATGCAGTACATTGATTGCAGACACTGATCAGTGCCATGCAATAGTATGGCATTGATCAGTGTTATCGGCACTCCACTGCTCCTGCCTGGATCTCAGGCATGGAGCAGTGAATGGAAAATAAGACACGGAGGAGGAAGATAGGGACCCTCCTCATGTCCTAACAGCTGTGGTTGGTCCAGATCAGCCCGAAGGAGCTGCCGAAAACGATATACTTTGATATCAACTTTGATCGCCACATCTGAAGGGTTAATACCGGGCATCACCGCATTCACCATGAAAGATAATTAACATTATAGATTTATAGTACAAGTCATTACGGAGGTGGCAATACCTAGTATGTATATGATTTGTGTTTTTTTATGATAATACAAGGCTTTTATTGGGAAAGGGGCCTTTATTAAATTGTTTTACACTTTATACTTTTATACTAAGTCCTTTTTATTTTTTTTCACTTTTTACAGGTTATACTATGCTGCAATACATTTGTACTGCAGCACAGTATAACCTGATGAGCTGCACACACTACAGTATGTGCGATCCAGCCTCTGGCTGGATCTCACAGACTTCCATAGCAGGGATAGGATCATCTGACCTCCTGCTGCCAAAGCAACCAATGGCGACCCTCGATCGTAAGTGGTGCCACCTGTCAACACCATAGATGCTGTGATCAGGATTGATCACGGCATCTATGGGGTTAATGATGCCAGGACGGCACGATCATGGCCCTGGCAGCTGCGGCGGGACCTCGGTTGTGATTGACAGCCGAGTCCTGCCGGCGCCCTCCTGATCGCAAGGATGTATGCATACGTCCAGTTGCGCTAACAAGCTAGCAACTTGGACGTATGCATACATGACCCGACCCATATTGTGCCTCCTGCTGTTGCTGAACCCATCTGACCCCTCATCCCGCCCACTGGCCTGTTCTCATTGGCAATCCGCTTCTCCAAGCAGCCACACTGGGGGCCTGCAGGTCGTTGAGTGCACTCAGACATTCCGGAGCAGCCATGATGTCTGAGTACACTCGGCGACTCGCAGGCCCCCAGTGTGGCTGCTCGGAGTGGCAGATTGCTGCTGTGAGCAGGCCAGGGGGAGGGATACGGAATTAGGTCGGTGCGTCAACAGCAGAGTAAAATACGCTGCGGATCCGTTACGTGTGACCCTACCCTTACTCTGCCTTTACTAAGAGGATAGGGCTTCAGGTAAAGTGAGTGAAAAAGAGGCGTGGCTTTCCAGGCATGTCAGGTTTACTACAGCTTACACTAGAAAGGTAGCCTAAATTGTGGCTTAAATTTACACAAGCTTGGAGCTAACATAGATTAAGAAAGTGTGGCACATTGGCAGCCACTGCAGTGCCTTATTTTTTATAATGCATGCCCCATAATAACTCAAGCAAACCTGAAGCCAACAGGATTTTACGGAAAGGAGTAGGCCTGTATCACAAAACGTATTGCTCACTCGGTGCCCCCGCTCTCAGCATGAATGGAGCGTGTCGACCACGGCACAAAACTGTGGCTGACACACCTCCACCATGCATCTCTATGGGAGAGCCAGAGATACCCCAATGTTGTATCTCCGCATCTCCCAAAGAGATACATTGATGAAGCGTGTTGGCCACAACTTCATGCGGTGGTTGACACACCTCTATTTATGAGTAGAGCTGGGGCATATGCGGGAGATCTGTGGATAGAGGTTAGGTTTTGTTATAGTGTATAACTTCTTTAATCGCTTATCCTAGGAAACGGGACAGAAGGCATAACTATATAGAAATTGATTATGGTACAAACATCCCAACAATTTTGTAAATCTGCTATAATTCATTATTTAAAATTGTTAATTATTTTAAATTTTGTATTTAAAAAATGTTTTATTATGTATTTAGAATTGCAATATTGTGGTGGTATAATGATAATTGCAGGCTATGATATTTAACATTACAGCTATATCAAATATAAGCTTTCTGAATGTAAAACAAAAAAGAAACAAACATGTTTATTATGAGTTGAAAAGCGTTAAACCCACAAAGCGTTAAAAATGCAAGAATTGATAATTTCATGTGATGGGTAAATTAGTAGTGTAGAAATTATGCTCTACAGTTTAATTATATCATTATAACAACAACTTGCTGAACAGGTTTATTGTGTAATCCTGAAAGCACTAAAGTCAAACAGTGAGTATTTGCTTGTTTTCATCTGACCGAGTGAGGTCAAGGAAATTACATTTCGAGTGAATTAGGCCACCATGTAGATAATAATTTCACTGCACTCTCCTGGGACAACAGGCTTGATTGGGAGAAAAGATCTGCAGTCATTTTTTCCATGTGTTACAGTGATATATGGATTGTTTTCTATTTGAAGTGTAAGGCTTGATTATGGATCAAAACACTTATTCTGAATGCCTTCTAGGGAGACAATAATAGCACATATTTGCTTTCTGAGGTCTATAATGGTATGTTACAGAATTCATTTAGACAAAGAACTTGACTTAGAAAATCATGTTTTTTTTTTAAACATTGATCCACATAATAAGATCTTAGAGAAAGGTATTTTACCTGTCTAAGAACATAATCAGAACATGTAGGCATACCTATATCCATTTGTCAATAGATACTGACAGTCTGCAAATGCCTGGTTGGATTTATATTTTGTAGCACACAAAAGTACGGTGTTTATATGTGTCTGTTCTTCAAGATATTGTAGAGCGTGAATGAAGGTCGGACGTTTGATCACAAGCAAAGCCAACTGGCAATATACACAATGATCACTGATTCTACATTCCTCATTGATAACTGTGATGTCTATGGTACTAAAACGATTGGTCAGATCATTTTGAAGTTTTTTGAGTTTAGCTTAAATTTTTTTTTAGGGTAAACCTCTGTAATTATTTATAATTTTCGAATAACCCCTTCTTAGCAAGGTTTGTTTTCTTTTTCTACTGAACTTCTCATTATATCATGGCTAAATATTTACAATTACAGCCATCTTTACTCCCTTTTTCACAAAAGGGGCAAGTACTCTCCATTTGCCTAGGTGACAGGCCTCTGACAAGCTAAGCTAGAACATCCTGCTCGGTACTGACGAAGGGCAACAACCGAGAAACCGTGCTGTCTGCCGATCCTCTTCCCTTTTGGGGAGAATTTTGTCTTGGCATTAAATCAGTTTCTGAGACTCCGTAACTGGAGCTAAAAGCTGATGTTTATGCAAAACTACCTGAAAAATAATAAATAATAAATAAATAGGTATTTTATGTGGTTAAGCGAATAGCTTCCCCTGCTTGTAATTTTAACAACTTCAGTAGCTCATAAGTACTGAAAGGATTAAGATTTTTTAATAGAAGTAATTTACAAATCTGTTTAACTTTCTGGAGCCAGTTGATATATAAAAAAAGTTTTTTCCTGGATAACCCCTTTAATTTTAAGAACAAAAACAAATATCAGGTGATAGGCAGGATTATAAAGTTAGAGAGTGTGTATTAGGCATACTCGCCTTCCAATGTACAACATTTACTTCCATTTTTAATATGAAATGTGCGCACCATCTGACTGATTCCCTGTATAAAACCTTGCATCTAAGGAATAGAAGTGCATGTGAAGAAACTGTACCTATACAATTTAATGACTGTTAAATCTTAATCTAAAATATTTCCTTTTGTAGGATTTATGTTGAACTTTTTAACATGTGAGATTTATGACATTAATGGCAATAATTTGGTATTAAAAAACATATCTGTGAAAACTGCATACAATTATCACTTGCTATAATAATAAGCTTCACCAGGCACACTCTGTCTGAGCAATAGATTCCTTTCATTTCATTTATTTTTTGGGGGGTTTATGAACATTTCTGGGTGGCAGCATTCACATGACTAGTGTTTGGCAATGTTTGGAAACCCCATAAAAAATGACTGGAGTGCTGGTTGCACATGTACTTTGCCAATAGGCATTGGTAGGGGTCTCAGCAATCAAACCTCTATTGCTATCCTAGACAACCATTTCCTATGGATACAAGATAACTTTTGATGGTGAAAATATTCCTTTAAAGTGGTACTCCACTGGAAAACATTTATTTCTAAATCAATCGGTGCCAAAAAATTGAGCAGATTTAAAAATCTTAATCCTTCTAGTAGTTATCAGCTGCTGTATGATCCACAGGAAGTTCTTTTCTTTTTGAATTTCCTTTCTGTCTGACCACAGTGCTCTCTTCTGACACAACTGTCCATGTCAGGAACTGTCCAGAGCAGGATTGGTTTGCTATGGGGATTTGCTCCTACTCTGGACAGTTCCTAAAATGGACAAATGTGTCAGCAGAGAGCACTGTGGTCAGACAGAAAGGAAATTCAAAAAGAAAAGAACTTCCTGTGGAGCATATAGCAGCTGATAAGTACTGGAAGGATTAAGATTTTTAAATAGAATTCATTTACAAATCTGTATAATTTTCTGGAACCAATTGATTTAGAATAAAATGTTTTCCAGTGGAGTACCCCTTTAAGCACTGTATAGAGATGTTTACAACAAACATATACATTTATATTTAACTATTGATCTTCTGAAAATTCTAAATAGGGATGGGTGTAATTCGATGTTTATTGGATTTATATGTTGTTTTTCTAAGATGTAATAAATATAATCTGAATTAGAAAACAAAAACAAAAAAACTTATTATATAACTATATCCCACACTGCAGATCATTGCTCTGTTTTGATGTATCTTGGTGTAGGATTTCCTGGTAAACCTGCACATTAAATTTTGCTTCTAAACATGGCAAGGTTAATTGATCGTCTGTTAATCTGATACAGTTTAAACCTTTGACAGTCCATTGGTCCGTTGAGACAATTATACTGTAAATTTATTAGCATATGACCATGAATTCAATTAGGTAATGTCTTTAAGCTTTGTATCCAAACAAATAGCTATAATGGGTTCCTCTTTTTTCTGGAAAATGTTGCAATACATAAATCAATCTATTATTTCAATCTGATGTTAATTATAATACTTTATCATTTAGCATTTATATAATTACTTCTTTAATGCTATACATCCCGACTTGCCACTGAGCATTTTTTCTTGTATGATCTTGAAATGGCCCAATAAAGCTCTTAGTTTATTGCTTTACAGTAGTAAAGTCTATAGTCTAAGGTTTGGCAGAATATTGTGTAACGTCTTGCTAAGAAATCAATTTCAACCCAGAAGTGATTATTTAATTACTTTCTTCCTTTACTTCCTGCACATCTAAGATTCTAATTTAAGATACTGTACTTCCGTTCACTCAGCTCACATTTTTACCATTAGTTTTTGCTGTGTTATAAACTATGTTTAGCTATATAGATATATAAATAAACTCCTGACTGGTTTGCTGAATAATTAAATTTAAAGTATTTTGGCGTTAAAAAAAAAGCTTTAAAGGACAACTGCAGCGGTATGACAACTGCACGGGATAGAGGATAGGTGTTTGATCGCGGGGGGTCCGACTGCTGGGACCCCCTGTGATCTCCTGTACGGGGCCGCGTCTGTCCCGTGCAGGGGGCGTGCCGGCCGCAGCATGACGTTGCAGCCGGCACGCCTCCTCCATACATCTCTATGGGAGAGGCCCGAATGCTGCCTCCCCGCATCCCTCATAGAACTGTATGGGGACGGGGCGTCACCCTTGACCTCTAGGTCGACGCTACGCACCTTAGCGCTCACCAAGAGCACTAATGGCGGCGCCCCATTAGGGAGATCACGGGGGGTCCCAGCGGTCGGACCCCCCGCAATCAAACACTTATCCCCTATCCTGTGGATAGGGGATAAGTGTCATACCGCTGCAGTCGTCCTTTAACTTCTGTATCTTGTGTTTCTTAACTGAAGGAAAATGTCAAGTCATTAATTTAAAAAAATTTCAAAATAAAAGAAAAAAATGGTTGATAACAAACTCTTGAGTACCCTGATAGTTCTCGTTCTTAAGCTTTTAGTGCATGTATTCTGTGGTGACATTTAACAGGGCTCTGCTTTGCCTTCCACTCATCTGCATTCAAGGGTCTGGATAGACCCCTCTTTTGATAAATATAAGATTAAGTGCTTTAAAGTTGTTTTGACTCATGGTCACCATATGGATAGGGTTTTCCCAGAATGTCCAGTTGTTTTATTTTCAAGCTCTTCAATAGCTTGTTCATGAGTAGTGATGAGCAATAGGGGCCATATTCGAATTTGCAATATTTTGCGAATATTTGGATGAATATTCGTCCTATGCTAACACAATTTGCATATTTGCTATGTTCGTTCTCTTTTTTTCCATGCGAAAAATTTGAAATGAAATTTACATAGTGCGCATGCGCAATTATATATTTCACCTGAAAGAAGGGAGGGATCAGTGTCCTCTCCTGGAAGTGCCGATATTCGAGAATATTTGCATATTTGCATAATTGCTAATATTTGCAAATTCGCGAATATTTGCATATTCACAAATAAAAAATAAAATATTCATAATTACGAATATATATCACTATATTCTAAATGTTCGTGAAATCGCGAAGTGCCGATATTCGCAGTAAAAATTAGCATTTTGAATATTCACGCTCAACACTATTCATGAGTCCTATAAATGTATCTTTCCATCTTGGAGCTAGTTATCCTCTGCTTCTCCTTTCAACTTTCCCAAGCATACTTGTTTTCTTCAAAGAGTAAAGTGTTATCATAGCAACCACCCAGCTTTCATTTTACCAGAAGAGTTCAAATTAAAGCGGAGTTCTCACTGGTGACTCTACGCAACAAAGTTTTTAATATTTTTTTTTTCGTCTTTTTTTTTTATAAATCTGTATTTCTTGTACTTTTTAACTTTAAGTTCAGGTTTCACAACTATAGAGATGGCAAAAAAAAATAGAGGTATATTCCTTGATTTGAAAAATTTCTGCCATTGTTCTTTTAAGTGTCAACCTGTTTTGTACTTATATGTGTTTAATCATATTTCTTACTCCTGATCCCTAGTTTCATACAGTGCTACAACCCAGGCCCCTGATCCTTACCTGCTACATGTTTAGATGTGAAGACTACAGACCTTTTATAGTCTGCGACTTGTACAGTCTGTATCACAAAATAGGCTGGCATGAAAATATAATTAATCTATAAAAAGTTGGAACACAGTTGTAGAGATTAAAGGGGTTAACCAGAGTTTTAAAAAATCTGATATGCTGATAGAGTCAAGAGAGGGTAACAAATGTACTTCATAGCCAATCTCCTCCACTTGACCCTGCAGCGATGTCTGATCCCCTGGTTTTCTCTCTTCTTTCTGATTCCAAGATGAGCGGCTTGCTGTAGGAACTGCTGGCTCAGCCACTCACTGGCTGAGATGGGACACCACTACAACTAGTGATTGGCTGAACAAGCAGGTCCTGCAGAAAGCCTCTTATCTCTGAAGCAAAAAGAAAAGACCAAGGGCCAGATGAAGCAGAACAGGAACTGTGAATGACCAGCAGGGGAGTATGGCTAGGTAAACATATTAGATTTTGTAAAACTGTGAATAACTCCTTTAAGGCCTCTGTCCTCTACTGGTATCTGAGGGAGGAGAATGTACTCTCCATTAATAAACTTGGAATTATTGGAGCTACCATTAAGCACAAACCTCTGCTATGACAGCAAGGAAGTGTGTTCCCTAGGGAAGTGCTTAAAAGGAAAATAAAGAGCCACAATGTAAAAGGAAACCAAAACAATATTTTCCTTCTAGACTAAATTTAAAATAATGACATTTCTATCTTTGATAGCTCTATCAGATCTTCACTGCCTCTCTATCTATAGGACAAACATGTTAAATTCATGTAGAAATGTTTATTCATTTATATAAGGCCTTTTCTTATAGGAATATCAGTTAAAAGTTAGATTTCCGATGTAAAAAAAAAAATAGCTACTATACTGGTGGGGCTCTTAAAAAAATGAAAACAAAATTAGACTCATAGTTACCTACTCTGAACTCCAACAGTGTCCCTATTGCTCACGTTCAGCTCTTTCCAGTTCCGCATTGACAAGAAATAGGCTTATTAAACCAATCCCATTTCAGCCAATGATTGGCTTAGCAGACATGTTCTGCTCAGAACACTTATTTTGGAAGCAGGCAGAATAAAGCAGCAGTGGGGGAGCCAAATGGGATCTACAGTAGGAGCTTTGTGGGAATATATATTTTTTTGCCAGCCCTACTAGATAAGTAATTATTTACATACATACATACTCTTTCCCAAAGGTTATACTATTCTATCTTAGATCAGCACAGACTAGTGACAGATATACTGCATGAAGAGATGCAGCATTTATATTTTGTAATGTAGCTGTTCTCCTGAAGTCCTCATTCACATCAAGGAGGCAGAGTAGTCCTTTCAAATATCCCTTGATGTTCATAAGGCCCTCACTGCTTCTGCTCACCAGCCCCTGAGTGGCCGCTGTGTATAGGCAGAAAGCTATCAATCAGCACTGGTTGGGTGAGGGGAGCACCGCACTTGTTTTCCTGTATATTGGGAGAAGGACTGATTTATAAGATTTAAGTCATACACTACCCCCAGATATGAAAAAAAGAGCCACCTTAAAGAAAAATAATTAGTCTTGAATATGTCACCTAAATATGCTTAACTGTTTAAGGGCAGCATATTACAAAAACAAGTCTACAATAGTATATATAGTCTACAATAGTATATACACCGCAGCCATGAGTCACTGGGTAGAAGGGCAATAGGAGGCAAGATGAGATACTCCCTCATATTTCTGTAGACTCTTAATGAGTTTTGCTGTACTCTGTTAGGCTCTATTAGCCAAATATATATATTTTTGTGTGCCATCTGGACTTACTGTAGAGTGAACTTGTGTCATGAAACAGGCTGCCCTGACACAGGGCACCCTATTAAGATGACATGTGTCCTTTAAAATGTATTTTAAATATATGCATGTTATTATCTTGTCATGAATTGATGATCCTTTAAGTTGGAGCTACACCACCATTTTGTAGCATGACATCTTTAGTAGCCAATGCTGCATGAGTCTGTAGACCTACATGTTTACAGCCGTTGTTTCTTTTTTATACATGACATTGAATGCCTTTTAATAGCCCATGCTTTGCATTTTATGACTTGCCTCTCATTTAACTCACGTTGGTATTTAGAATAACAGTAAAGATAGAAAACGCAAATCATTATAGCCTTAATAGAAAGAGTACGGAGTATAGCATAAATATATATATATATATATATATATATATATATATATATATACTAAAAAAAGAAATCTAAACATGTGTAAACAATTGAGATAAAAAATACCATGTGCACAGAAAACGGGTCAGGATTTAACCAAGGTAAATGCTTTTTAAAAGACATTACAAAATGTTATATTATCAGTGACATTTTCCTTCTTTTAGGAACTCAGTTATTATTTCAAGGTCATGGAATGAGAAACTGAGTGTCTTTTCCTTTGAGAAAAAGGGTCAGTGCATTTATACAAAAGAGATTTAAGCTTCTGTGCTTGCTCACCAATTTGCAATTAATTCATTTTGAATGAATGACTGAAAGCTCCTTCCTTTCCATCTGGACGAGAAGAAGCAGAATGCTTTTTTTTTTTTCCAGTAAGTAAGAGCTGCATTAAAGGATATTTTTGCTGGCACAGGATCCCAGTATTACTTTACTGACAGCTCTAATTGCTAGTTTTTCCTTATTAGTAAAAGCTTTTCTGTATCTAGGTATGACATTCATTTGTTTACACACTGTTATTAGTCAAGACTCAGTGAAATTCTTGTAATTAACACCTCCACATTTTCTCATGCAGCGAATGCAAAGGCAAAAACAGATGACTCACTTTGTTTGAGCTTTGCTCTTGTTCTCAGATAGGGAAGCACTTAGCAAGAAATGTAAGCTCATCAATGTACCATATGGAGTCTTAGCAAGTCTTGGAATGGTTTTTCAGGTAGCACAGCAAAGTCCATTAATTCTTCAAACTATGGTCTGGAGGAAATTGGAAATGATTGCTGGCTTCAGTAGTTTTCTTAGGAGTTGTTTGTTTGATGAATAAAAATGTAACAATAAATGATAGAGATGTGTACAGAGAGTAGCTTTCTGTGAACAGCAAGTGAATGCTGAAATAAACACTTGGTAGAGAATATAAAGCCTGTATACATATCTCTAATGTAACACTGCATAACATATTAATAACCGTATGACATGTACAGTTTCCTTGCAGATGTCACCTCCTTAACTTGCTTTTGAAAAAGATTTTACACATGACTTGAAAATGGGCTTTATCTCCATCCAGAAACAAAGGAGTTTCACAATAGTAGAATGGCAGGAATTGTCTTGCAGCATGCAGTTAAAGGTACACTTGAAAGTATATTATCCTTTATTTAATAAAATTGATGTGTCACAGAGATGTGTGATAAGTTTTGATTGGTTAGGGTCTGAGTGTTGAGACCTTCAGCTATAACTAGAATAAGAGGGGAAAAGCACTCAGCTGAGCACTTCTTTACCTGTCACTCTTCTTGCTACAACATAGGCATACAGCAAAAAGCGAGTCTATAATGTTGAAAAAGATAGATGGCACTCACCCAAAATACTGTATGAACAATCTTCATTTATTTCAAGTGCAGTAAAACCATTCCATACAGGCTGGCAGGTTACCTAGCCGGCATGTTCACAAACAGTACAATCAGTGACAGCTGTTTCACGCTATGTGCTTCATCAGACACATTAAACAAAATAAGAAACACATTACTTAAATAAATATACTAATTTATATTCCCTTTATAGTTTATTGCCATACATTTTATCCATGTTCTAAGATGGCTCTATTTCAAAAAAATACATTTACTACTATTATTTTGTAGCAATTTTATTCAATCATTTCCTCCTACTACCCTCCGTTTCTCAACTTATATACATTTAAAAAGGGAGGTGAATAGAATCAAAATAAAATTTAGCCTTAGGTTATACAGTCATTTAAAGGGGTACTCCAGTGGAAATTTTTTTTTTTAAATCAACTGGTGCCAGAAAGTTAAACAGATTTGTAAATAACTTCTATAAAAAAATCTTAATCCTTCCAGTACTTATTAGCTGCTGAATACTACAGAAGAAATTATCTTTTTGGAACACAGAGCTCCCTGCTGAATCACGAGCACAGTGCTCTCTGCTGACATCTCTGTCCCTTATAGGAACTGTCAAGAGCAGCATATGTTTGCTATGGGGATTTTCTCCTACTCTGGACAGTTCTTAAAATGGACAGAGATGTTAGCAGAGAGCACTGTGCTTGTGATGTCAGCAGAGAGCTCTGTGTTCCAAAAAGAAAATAATTTCTTCTGTAGTGTTCAGTAGCTAATAAGTACTGGAAGAATTAAGATTTTTTTTATGGAAGTTATTTACAAATCTGGCACCAGTTGATTAAAATAAAAAAAAAGTTTTCCACTGGAGTACCCCTTCAATATCTTTAAAACATGTTAGCCAGTGGATAGAAATGATAAAAATTATATGAGCTAAAACAAAGTAGAGACAGCACTCCATGGTGTAATACCGTATGATACAAGTACAGGTAAGTAAAGGCAACGCTTACCGAATTCAGTTACACTCCATCAAGTGTAACAATGGAATTAGCATGAAAGTATGGGTGACTTCAGCTGTTCCACATCTGATCCAAATAACCAAAGATAAAAAATATTCCTCCAAAACTGTGAGGGAGTGAAAGGGCGCTGGACACACAACCAGGGGAAAAGGATTTTTTTTAGGATTCCCCTAGTTATGTGTCCAGCGCCCTTTCACTCCCATCGCAGTTTTGGAGGAATATTTTTATCCTAAAAAATTATATGATCCTTTAGAATCTGATGCTTTTTAATGGCTAATTGAAAAGTTGATAACAACAAGTCACATAATTAACCCCTTAAGGACCCGGGGTTTTTCCGTTTTAGCATTTTCGTTTTTTCCTCCTTACCTTTAAAAAAATCATAACGCTTTTAATTTTTCACCTAAAAATCCATATGATGGCTTATTTTTTGCGCCACAATTCTAGTTTGTAATGACATCAGTCATTTTACCCAAAAATCTACGGAGAAACAGAAAAAAAAATCAATGTGACACAAAATTGAAAAAAAAAAAAAAAAAACACCATTTTGTAACTTTTGGGGGCTTCCGTTTCTACACAGTAAATTTTTTGGTAAAAATGACACCTTCTCTTTATTCTGTAGGTCCATACGGTTAAAAAACAAAATGGTTAAAAAAACAATAAAGGAACAGAACACAACCATGTGCAGTTGTCATCAATAGCACACTAGGTTTGTAAAAATATAGATGTGCTCACCTTAGTGTTGTACTCACAACACAATATTATAGTATTTATGTCACTTATAGTGATCACCAAATGTGGGGTGCAGCCGTGCAGCCAACTGTTACACTAAACCATTCAGCCAAGCAGCAGTATACCAACTTTTCAGTTAGTCACAGAGTAGATTTTCAAATTTGCAGCATGTTCCATTTAATACAGACTTACTCTATATTTGCAATTAATTTCGGCTCACAGAACTTTTCAAAAAAGTTTGGTTTGCGATGAACAAGCTCTATGGGAATCGACGATGCAAAAACCCCTTAAAACATGTGTATAACATTGCCTAAGAGCTCTAAAACCTGGTATAGCAAGTCTAGGTCACCTAGGAATCTATTCAAGTAGTTATAATGTGGTTTTAAGGCTAAGTTAATGTCAAAGGTATAGCTTGTTTAAAAACACTGATCCAGTGGATTTTGTATGATTTTTAACATTAAAATAAAGGCACATTAAGTATCCCTATTTGTTGGCAGGTGTTTGTCAATGTTAAAATGCACATGGAGGTATCTGAAGACGTAATTGGGGAGATTTATCAAAACCTGTCCAGAGGAAAAGTTGCTGAGTTTCCCTTAGCAACCAAGCAGATTGCTTCTTTCATTTTTCAGACGCCTTTTGCAATTCAGCAACTTTTCCTCTGGACAGGTTTTGATAAATCTCCCCAAAAGTCTTTTTCCAAGCGTTTCAAAATTTACCTTTTTGGAAGTTGCAACACAAATGAAGTCCCAAAATAGTGAAAAGAAATAACCTTTGTATGAAAATGTGTAGGCCTTATTGGTTACATAGTATGGTTGAAAAAAGACATGTCCGTACTGGTGGTAGTTGTAGCCAGTGGACAACATGCTGTGGTGGACTAGTGATAGTGGTAGCCAGCAGACAGAAGGTAGTGGTGGGTGGATTAGTGATAGTTGTAGTTGCCAGCAGACAGCAGGCAGTGGAGGACTGGTGGTAGTTGTAGTAGTCAGAAAACGGCAGACAGTGATCGACTAGAAATAATTGTAGCTAGCGAACAGCAGGCAGTGGTAGGGGGACTACTGAAAGTTATAGTAGCCAGCAGACAGCAGGCAGTGGTGGACTAGTAATAGTTGTAGCCAATGGACAGCAGGCAGTGGATGGTGGACTAGTGGTAGTTGTAGCTAGCGGCATCAGGCACAGTCCTTTTAAAATCCCCACTGATCCATGCCTGATTCATTTTAAAAAACATGATTTTTTTCACATTGTTGGCAGACAGTCTTGTTTGCTTAGGGGTGAAGCCGCCGTATTCTGTGCTGAAAACTTTTTCTGATGTTACACTGGAGAGTGGAAAAGACAAAACACATTTTGGCAAATGTTCTAATCTGGTGACCCAGAAGTCCATGGGGTCTGTGTTCATGTTGTCCGTTAAAGAAAGGACACAGCTTAGGTAGGCATCAACCTGGTTGTGCAGGTGGTGCTGTACATTCTTTTGGTGATGATTTATGTCAGCGTGGAATACCAGATGTAAAAACGTCATCATGTACTTCAGCATGAAGATGCTGATGCTGCTACTGTCTCTTGTGGGGGTTGTGCTGGCTAAGGCAGTGGAGTGTTGACTTACCAACTAGTCAATTGATAGAAAAACTGGCAATCAATTTTAACACTCAAAGCTAGAAATGCATATTTATGTTAAACCCAGCTACAAATGCTATGTTGTTTTATAAAGCTTAGGCAACACAGGTATCTTGGCATAAACTTTCTATTCCATGTTCACGCTTAACACTATAAATGTCAATTTATCTTGAAATACAGGTCATTCCACTGCACAATGCTTTGATAAACTTGTTTTAGTGTGATAGCTTTCTATGGACTTGTTTTTAGTCACACTGTTTGGATTTGTAGTGCAGCAACAGGACACAGTAATGTTGGTCACTGCACAATGCTTTACTCAATTTGCTTTATTTTGTAGTGGGGTAACTTTTATGGGCTCATTCTGCAGTCGCACTGCTGGGATTTGTAGTGCAGAAACTGGACACATTAAGGCAAGTCTACATGTGTTCTACATCTCGTCTCCAATAAGCAGGGTCGCACAAGCCAATCCTGGCAAAGTTCTAATATTAGGTGAGTCGCTTTTTCCCCAAAAGTTCTACATGAGACCGGGTTCGCTGGACTAGCTAATCTCTATTTGCAGGCAAATCAATAATGGATATAATGGTTTCTTGCAAACAAATGTGACAAATCTGTTGATGGAGGTGGTCAATATAGCTCTGATGGCTGTGTGAAAAGTGCTTTAGTTCTGTAATGCTTAATTGATACATTTTCACATATGTGTCTGTTTTTTATCTATTTGTTATTAAGCTATTAACTGAAAACAAAGGATCATTACCTAGTCATAAATTCAAAAGAAAGAAGAAAAAGTCATACCTCTCTAAATATATTGTAGCATGCGGCATCCCTTGGACAAAAGTCTACAAATTTAAAAAAAAAATCTATATTACAAACCAAAAAAAAGTTTAAATCCACTTAAAAACAAAAATCATGTGACCCCAATATGATGTACTGTGGGTACAGTAACCCCCCGACCTACGATGGCCCCAACATATGATAAAATCGACATACGATGGCCTCTCAGAGGCCATCGCATGTCGATGTCAGCATCAACATACGATGCTTTTATATGTCGGGGCCATCGCATTAACTGCTATCCGACAGCGCAAAATGCTTAAGCTGCTGTTGGATAGTTTAAGCATCCCTGGCAGGTTCGCTTACCTATTCCCGCTGCTCCGGGTCCACTTCGCGATCCTCCGGTGTCTTGCGCATCTTCTCCAGGGTCCGGGCCTTGCTTTCCGGCGTCGTTATTACGTCACTACGCACGCCGCGCCGGCGCAGCAGCGTAATAACGTCACCGGAAAGCGAGGCCCGGACCCTGCAGAAGATGCGCAAGACATCGGAGGATCGCGAAGAAGACACCGGAGCAGCGGGACAGCATCGGGAGCGGTGAGGACCTGGTCCGGAGCGACGGGGACAGGTGAGTACCGCTTGCTATACTTTACATTGCACGGATCCCTCAACATACGATGGATTTGACAAACGATGGGTCGTTTGGAACGAATTACCATCGTATGTTGAGGGACCACTGTGTTACAGATGAGCAAATCGAATCTGACGTTCTGAATTTCATGAGAAATTTGATTTGGACCGAATCTGAACTTAGACTCGATTTGAAATAACAAATTTCTTCATTAGCAACACCACTGTGATCGTCCTCTTTAATGTATAGATGCGAGCGGCTTTCTCCTGAGCTTGCATCTCTGCATTAGATAGGACGATCGCAGCGGGTGTCAGGAGTGGCACTTGCTGTGATCTGTCTATTAGTACAGGTACTACAGTTTCCATCATGGAACTGTTTGTTCCATGCTGAGAGTAGTAGTACCACCTAAAAAAAATGTAAAAGATGATACACACACAAAAAAGTGATACACACACTTTATTAAACACAATATTAAAATACATCACTAATAAAAAAAATAAAAATGTTTAAAGTACAGAGATGAGCAGCAGAGAATAGACATGTCCCGGCGGTGCGCTGATTGCGCTAGGAGCAGGGCAGCAGTGTGGACATGTCGGACAGCGGCAGTGAATGAATGAAGCCTACATGCGGGACATGTTGGCTTCATGCATTCACTCACCGCCGCCAGTTCCCGACATGTCCGGCTGCTGCCCTGCTCCAAGAAGATGAGGAGCCAGCAGCGGGAGGGGAAATAAGGACACTGGGGGGGGGGGAAATAAGGAGAAGCACACTGGGGCCAATTAATTATTATAAACACACTGGGGCCAATGGATTATTATAAACACACTGGGGCCTATAAATTATTATAAACACACTTGGGCCAATGAATTATTATAAATATGCATGGGGCATACATTTAGGGGTCAAATTAGTTGTTTAAAAACCCTGCCGGGAGCCCTGAATAACTACTATGTGCAGCCATTCAGGGCTCCTGGTGGGGAATTAAAAAGTGAAAGTAAAAATACACCGTGCATCGCAAGGGAGTGGAGCATACAGTCCTCTCCACAGTTTAATAACTTCTGATCAAAAATTCACTCATCTCTAGGTATTACCACCAGCACCCAATCCTACAATAAGGTATGAGCAAATAATTATATTCTGGGACACAGATACATCCCGTTCACATGGAGCAAAAATACAATAAACCATACCCCTGTCTACAGCTATTCAATAAACAATTCATGAACATCAATAAATATATAAAATGTTGGAAGTAGGATACAGGAAGCATCAGTAAAGCGGCGGGAGGTAAGTAGAGGTTTATGGTTTCAATTAGAGATGAGCGAATCAAAGCTGACGAACCCGAATTCGTTACAAATTTCATGAAATATTCGATTTGCAACAAATGCAAATATTGCTGCGATTCTATTGCGCAAATCACTTCATTAAACCATTTACTGTTGTCCAGGCTCCAGGGCATTTAAAATGGCAGATCCACATGTCAGTACATGGGGCAAGGAACGCTGTGAAGGCATGATGGGAAGGGAAGTAGGCAGGATGACCCTGAATCACATGCAGGATGCAGCCTATCAGCAGCCAGTCACCTCTGTGAAGTCACAGCCTTATTTATTCGGCAGCCATTTTGCGGCTCGTCATATCATTCATTACACTGCATACAGATAGGACGGACATTGCTGTGTGTGTGTTACACAGAAAAGCTCATTCCAGCAGTGTTACACATCCTGGTCACATCAGCGTTCTGGTGGACAGAGAGCAGTGTTTTTTCACTGAAAATAAGTTTTACTGCAGCCATAAACCTCCCAGTTACTTTCTTCAGCATTGCATTACAGAGAGGGGTAGATAGCTATGTGTTGCCTCATACATTTCAATATGCTGCCTCAACTTCATAAACCTTAGCAGAGGAGGCAGGAATAATTTTTCACTGCAATTCTGTGTCTTTGTTCCACAACAAATCATTTGCTGGTTATACTAGTCTGTAGATGGTATACTACCAAGCAGTCCATTCCTAATAGTCTTTGACAGAGTGCAATTTTGTGTTTAGTACACAGCTTTTTTGTCATGCAGCACTGTTGTGTTCTGCTGGTGTTGAAAATACTTTTTTTTTTAAAGCGTTCTGTACCGCATTTTTCTCTGCTCATAAGTGCATACAACATACGTACATCTAAGTAGTGTACTATTTTGAACCTGTTAATCTGTCAAGGGCCTAGATACTGTGAAAGTCCAGGAAAAAACAATCACCAACTGGTGTTTTACTGCAATACGTTTTTTTTAAGCGTACTGTACAGCATTTCTCTGCCCTCATAAGTGCATACCACATGCCTACATCTAAGTAATGTACTATTTTGTACCTGTCAATCTGTCAAGGCCCTAGATACTGTGAAAGTCCAGGCAAAAGTAATCACCAGCTGGTGTTTTACTAAAATATGTTTTTTTAAGCATACTGTACCCCATTTTTCTGCCCTCATAAGTGCATACCACATACCTACATCTAACTAGTGTACTATTTTGTACCTGTTAATATGTCAAGGGCCTACATGATTTAAAAGGACAGCCAAAAGTAATCACCGGCTGGTGTTTTACTCCAATACGTTTATTAAGCGTACTGTAGCACATTTCTTGCCTAATAAGTGCACGTGGTACACACCTGCTGCTGTTCTAGACAAATACTATTTTAAGCGTAGTGAAGCGTATTGTGCTCCTCTCATATACGCACTAAGTATGTCACGCAGAGAAGTGCCAGGACGTGCACAGAGGAGTGGCAGAGGCCTAAATTCATCAGGCAGAGGTTGCAGCAGACTAGGGGCAGTGGTAGCAGGAGTCGCAGCATGAGGCCTGAGCTCCTGGTTTCAGCTAGCGGTCGTGTCTCGACCAGCAAACCATATGCTGTCATCGATTGGTTAACACTGTCATCCAATTCATCACAAGTGACATCTGATACACCCAGTCAAAAGTCGGTGGGTTCCTTAGACACAACCCTCAGTTGGCATGGCCCTGGAGCAGTCCCTGTCCTCTCATTGCCTCTGTCCTATGCTGTTACCTCCCCTACAGAAGTTATCTTATGCTGTGGGTTCAGCTCCACTATTCACTCAGGACAGTCAGCAGTACTGCCCAGCCAACAAGTGGAGGAGACATCCGCCGCTTCCTCCGCTAGGCGGGCAAGTAGTGATGAGGAGAGTTATATGGGAGGGGGTGTTGCCAGGGTTCAGGGTCCTAAAGCAGACACTGTTGAGGAACCTGAGGAGGACATCAGTGACGTGCAGACACTTGTTGATGATGATGAAACCAATTGCAATTGGGTGCTGGGTGCAGAAGGGCCTTCATCATCATCAGGAGAAGAGAGTTGCAGGTTGCCCGTGAGACAGCAGCTGAGCCAGCAAGGTAGTAGCATGGTTGGCAGTCAGCATGGTGGCAGAAGTGGAAATTCCTGGAGCCAAACGTGCCCAGGGGAGACAACTTGCTTCGCAGATGCCAGGAGGATCTTCCCAGGAGGTAGTGGAACAGGGGTTCATGGAGACAGCGGCAGTAGCAGTCAAGCAGTGCAGACTGTTGATGGGAAAATCAGTTACTCAGCAGTATTTCATCAAGCATCCGGAGGAGGTTCATATAGCCAAATGAAAGATATGTCGGCAGAAGGTGAAGCATGGCCAGGATCCCTATGTTGGCACCACGGCCCTGCATCAACATGTGCTTTGCCACCATAAAGTGGCCTGGGAGAACCGTGTAGTGGTCCAGCCTGCTGCATCACCCAGTGGCACGCCACTCCCTCTTTCAGCCAGCCAAGGCTCCACCACCTCAGCCGAAGGGAGCTGTGTGTCATATCCTCCTTCTTTCACTCCAGATCCTCCTGCTCCTTCTACTTTAATACAGTCATTCCGCCAACAATCCATCGGCGAAGCCATGTCCAAGAGACAATAGTATGCCCCCACTCGTTCAATGGCGCAGAAGCTGAATGTGCTCCTGTCCAAGTTGCTGGCGCTGCAATCCCTCCCTTTTCACGTGGTGGGCTCTGCACCTTTCAGAGAAATTATGGACTTTGCAGAGCCGAGGTGGAGAGTGTAAAGCTGTAATTTCTTTGCGAAGAAGGCAGTACCAGCTCTGCACAATTTTGTGGAAGAGAAGGTAGTCTGATCCTTGAGCCTGTCGGTGTGTACCAAAGTGCAGTGCAGCGCCAACGTCTAAGGTTGCAGCTATGGTCAGGGACAATACATGTCCTTTACAGCTCACTGGAAAAATGTGGGTCCTGCATAGCCAAAACACCAACTTGGACAGGTCACGCCGCTTCCTCCTCCACACTCTCAGGCCGTTGGTCCTGTGACAGTGTGCAACTCCGCCTCCTCATCCTCCACCGCAAGTCTCAGTGGCCCTTCAGCATACCAAGTATGCAGGGCACGGCGGTGTCACGCTGTTCTTCACATGGTTAGTCTTGGTGAAAAGAGTCACACAGGGGAGGAACTGCTAAAAGTAATTTGTAAAGAAACCAGAGCATGGCTTACTCCACAAAAACTGGAAATGGGAACCGCGATGAGTGACAACGGGAAGAACATCTTGCATGTGCTATGACTGGGAAGGCTGAGCCATGCGCCCTGTATGGCACATGTGTTCAATCTAGTTGTGAAGCAGTTCCTGAAGTGTCCCCCCCCCCCATTTGCAAGACATCCAAACAATGGGAAGGAAACTTTCTATGCACTTCAGCCACTCGTACACCGCAAAGCACACCCTCCTTAAGCTGCAGCATCAGAACGGTTGCCACATGTTGGAATTCCACCCTCCATTTGTTGGACAGACTGTACGACCGGAGAAAAGCCATCACAGATTTTTTTGATGATCCAAGCGGATACGAGTACTCCCCTGTGTAACTTCAACGTGAACCAGTGGCAGCTCATACGTGACACCTGCCATTTGCTCAGGCCCTTTGAGGAAGCCACATTATTAGTAAATTGCCAGGATTAGGGGATGAACAACGTAATTCCACTGCTTCATTTATTGCAACACCTATCAACGTCCGGACCTGTGGCTAATAGACCGCAGCACTGATCGTGGTGCCGCGCGCTATTAACCCTTTAGACGCAGCATTCAAAGTTGAAAGTAAAATGTTCCCAGTTTGCTCAGGGGGCTGTTCGGGATTGCCGCAGCGAAATCGCAGCATCCTGAACAGCTGTAAGATACAAGGAGGGTCCCCTTACCTGCCTCCTGGTGTCCGATCGCCAAATGACTGCTCAGTGCCTGAGATCCAGGCATGAGCAGTCAAGCAGCAGAATCATTGATCAATGGTTTCCTGTGAGAAACCATTGATCAATGTAAAATATCCATGTGTGCAGTGTTATAGCCCCCTATGGGAGCTATAATACTGCAAAAAAAAGTGAGTAAAGATCATTTAACCCCTTCCCTAATAAAAGTTTGAATCACCCCCCCTTGTCCCATTAAAAAAAAAAAAGCAGGGTAAATAAAAATAAAAATAAGCATATGTGGTATCGCCACGTGCGGAAATGTCTGAATTATAAAAATATATTGTTCATTAAACTGCACAGTCGATGGCAAAAAAAAAAAATCCTAAGTCCAAATTAACGTATTTATTTGTCAATTTTTATATTATGAAAAAAATTTATAGAAAGCGATCAAAAAGTCCGATCAATACAAAAATGGTAATACTAAAAACTTCAGTTTACGGCGCCAAAAAATGAGCCCTCATACCACCCCGTATACGGAAAAATAAAAAAGTTATAGGGGTCAGAAGATAACAATTTTAAACGTATAAATTTTCCTGCATGTAGTTATGATTTTTTCCAGAGGGTTTGTGGAAGAGGCTTTCTAAAAATGTATAAAAAGTGATCAAAAAGTCAGATCAATGCAAAAATAGTACTACTAAAAACTTCAGTTTACGGCACAAAAAATTAGCCCTCATACCACCCCGTATACGGAAAAATAAAAAAGTTATAGGGGTCAGAAGATGACAATTTTAAACGTATACATTTTCCTGCATGTAGTTATGATTTTTTCCAGAAGGTTTGTGGAAGAGGCTTCCCTAGGTGTGAACACCACCTATCCATGCTTGAATTTGTCGGTCCAGCTTTCTCTACTCTCCAAAGTGATTATTTCCGTTCTTGCCTTCCTGGATTCTAGTTCCACAAAAATTTGATTGATGCCTCTAAAGTATATAGGTATCATCTGCCGGTGTCTCGCCTTTTGAAGCCCTTGTACATCTCTATGGTTAACGGAGAAAATGTAGACTGTACCGTGCTATACCGCAGAGAACTGATATCAATGCAGGATGGAGTCTTGCATAAGGAAAACTTGTGCTTCTATGTACTTCCTCACTGTACCTCTCCTCTCCTGCTTGGCCTTCCTTGGTTGTTACTCCATGCCCCGCAGCTGGATTGGAAAACTGGAGAAGTTGTCCGTTGGGGACCTTATTGCAATAGTCACTGCATTCATACTCGTCCGTCTAACTGGGTGCCTCCCTCTACTCCTCTGCCCGTTTTGCTTTCATTTCTTCAGGAATATGTTGACGTCTTCAGTGAGGAACAATCTGAAGTATTGCCACCTCATTGTCCCTATGATTGTCCTATAGACTTATTGCACGGAACCACTCCTCCTCGGGGAAGAATTTACCCTCTGTCTACTCCTGAAACTCAGGCCATGTCTAAATATATTCAAGAAAAACTTCAAAAAGGCTTTATCAGGAAGTCATCTTCCCCTGCCGGAGCCAGATTCTTCTTTGTAGAGAAAAAATACGGTTCTCTGCGACTCTGCATTGACTATCGCGGACTGAATAACATCACCGTCAAGAACCACTACCCTCTTCCCTTGATCTCGAAGTTATTTGACCGTCTCTGTGGGGCGACGATCTTCTCCAAAGTAGACCTTCGAGGTGCCTATAACCTGATTCGCATAAGAGAAGGTGACGAATGGAAGACTGCATTTAATACTCGGGATGGACATTTTGAGTATCTGGTGATGCTGTTTGGACTATGTAATGCTCCAGCAGTCTTCCAGGAGTTCATTAATGATACATTTTTTGACCTCTTATACACCTGTGTCATGGTCTATTTGGACAATATACTCATCTACTCGCCCAATCTTCAGACTCATTGTTCCCACATCCGCCAGGTCTTACAACATCTTTGTGACAACCATCTTTTCGCTAAACTTGAGAAGTGTGTTTTCCAAAAGTCCAGTCTTCCTTTTCTGGGTTACATTGTTACTAACAAGTTGTTAGCTGTACTAGACCGGCCCCGACCTACCGGCTTAAAATCTATTCAGAATTTTCTTGGTTTTGCCCATTACTATCGGCAATTTATTCCGCATTACTTCACCTTGGTAGTGTCAATTTTCTCTCTCACCAAGAAGACTTTTAATCCCAAGGTCTTGACTCCAGAGTCTGAAGATGCTTTTAAACAGTCGCTTCGGCTCCGGTCCTGTCTAGATCCGACTCTGGCAAGCCTTTTCTTTTGGAGGTGGATGCATCTTCGGTTGGAGTAGGAGCCATCTTGACACAAAAGTCCTTTAAGGGAAGAATTGTAACCTGTGGCTTTTTCTCTAAAACCTTCTCTCCCGCGGAGATAAACTATTCATCTCTTGGAAGGTTCAGTATATACTGTTACTATATATTCTGACCACAAGAACTTTCTTTATCTTCAGACAGCCCATCGTCTCAACCCCTGGCAGGCCCAATGGTCTCTGTTCTTCTCTAGAATTTTACATGCACTTCCGTCCTGCAGAGAAGAATCTTCGAGCTGACACTCTTTCCAGGTCTTCTGATGTGCAAGACCGAGAATTTCCTCCTCAGCACATTATTCCTCCTGAGTGTCTCATCCCTGCAGCACCAGCAAATCTTCAGCACCTGCCTCCTGGAAAGACTTACGTGTCTCCCTGTTTAAGACTCCAAGTCTTGAAATGGGGCCATTCCTCTCTTCTGGCTGATTATTCTGGAACTCGTAAGTCCTTACAGCTCATCTCCAGACAATATCGGTGGCCACGTTTAAGATATTGTTGATTTTGTCCGTTCCTGTTCGGTCTGTGCCCAGAATAAGACCCCTCATTCTAATCCTGCAGGTCTTCCACAGCCTTGGCCTGTTCCAGAGCTTCCCTGGACCGATATTGCTCTGGACTTCATTACTGACCTTCTGTCTTCCGGAGTCAATACTGTAGTTTGGGTGGTAGTGGACCGATTTTCTAAAATGGCTCATTTTGTACCGCTGCCTGGACTTCCATCTGCACTGCAGCTTGCTAAACAGTTCCTTTTCAACATCTTCCGTTTGCATGGTTTGCCCTCACATATTGTATCCGGCCGTGGAGTCCAGTTGGTCTCTAAGTTCTGGCGGGCCCTCTGCCCACGTCTCCAAGTCAAGCTGGACTTTTCCTCAGTCTACCACCCTCAATCCAATGAACAGGTTGAGAGGGTGAATCAGGTCTTTGCCATTTCATTTCTGCTCGTCAAGATGACTGGGTCGATTTACTTCCTTGGGCAGAGTTCTCATACAATCATAAGAATTCTGAATCTACTGGAACCTCGCCTTCCTTCGTGGTGTATGGACTTAATCCTCGTCCTCCTCTTCCTTTATTCTCTTCTTCTATAGTTTCTGTGGTTTATGAGCAAATACAGAACTTTTCCACCATCTGGCAGAAGACACGTTCTTCTCTTTTACATGCTACGTGACGTATGAAGTCTTCAGCGGACAAGAAAAGACGTTCCCCTCCTGAGTTCTCTCCTGGTCACAAAGTCTGGTTGTCTGCCAAGTATATCTGCTTCAGAGTACCCAGTTATAAAATGGGCCCTCTATATCTTGGTCCCTATAAAATGAAGAAACATTTAAATCCTGTGGCCTATTCTCTGCCGTTATCTGCCATCCTCTCTCCGGATCCCGAATTCCTTCCTTGTCTCCCTCTTGAAACCTGTCATTCGCAACTGCTTCTCAAAAAAAGACATTTCACTTACTCCCATCTCTGGTACCTCTGTAAAACAGATTTTGGACTCCAAGTTTATCAGAGGAAAATGCTTTTAACTTGTGGATTGGGAAGGATTCGGTCCGGAGGAGAGCTCTTGGGACCCTGAATAAAATATCCTGGACCGTGAATGACTCAGAAAATTTCTGAGCCGCAAAAGGAGGGGGAGACCAAAGGGAGGGGGACTGTTACATCTTGCGCTCCGGCCACTTCCCCTGGCCATGAGCGCACTGTCCCCCTGTACCCTGCTGCCGGAGGGGCTGGGATTTGCATTGCGGGACACGCCCGCATGCAAATCCCAGCCCGTCACTTACCACACTCCTCTGCTGCTTCTTCCTTTGCCTCTCAGCTCCAGTGCATGCGTTCCCATCTCCTAAGGCACGCATGCGCCAAGGCTCTGAAATTTAAAGGGCCAGTATGCTCATAATTATGTGAAACACCTGACACTATTCTATAAGTCCCTGCACCTCCCACTCTTCCCTGCCGGATCTTCAGTGCCATTTGCCTGAGATTAAGCATTCCATACTGTCTGTTTGCCTTGTCCGTGTTCTGGAGCAGTGTTATGTAAGAATGACCTATTTGAAAATAACAGGAAGCCCTGCTTACCAAGAAGTATGTACCCAGCAGTGGTGCAGTGGGCACATGGAGCTGCCCACTTGTCAAAAACTTTCATGAATGCCCTTATTCAAAAGTACTACACAGCACCAGGAATTACCCCACTAACAGACAACTACTGCAAATTCTGTGCTATTTGTGCAAAGTGCAACCCAGGCCATATGGATAAAACACCCCAGAAACACTTGGCCAAACCACAGTACACATTTCAAAGGATACAGATTGACCACATACAAATGCCAAAGAAGATTTCAATATGCTCTTGTGATGGTGGACATGTTCTCAGGGTGGCCGGAAGCCTACCCAACTACCAATATGACAGCCAAGATCACGGCCAAGAAACTCCTTACTGGTGGCCCATGGGAAGAAGATTGTAAGTCCTGGTCCGCAGCTGCCTGGAATTCTGGGCCCCCATGGGGTTATAAACCTGAAAAGTCCACAGCTACAGACAGCAAGGACAAGGAAGGTAGACCTTTTTAAGACTGCATGAAGTTGGTTAAAACAGGGCCTGGTATGTGGCTAACAATAACCATTCAGAATCCAGTCCCCAGTGATGCAGGGACCTATGTCCTTGGTTGGTGGTTTGGAGGGACTACCCAAGGTCACCAGAAAAGGTTTGAAATTAAGGATATATATAGCTCAGGGGAATGGAGAGACCTTAATGCACCCATTATCCATTCTATAGAACAACATGTCCAGTCCTACAAGAAAATGGTAGCTATAGCAAATCTTACCTTCGTAGACACCATGGCTATAGAAACAGGATATTCAGATGTTAACCTTTGGCTCGATTGGATGAGGTATACAGTAGCCACATAGAAAAAAAAAGGATAAAAAAGAGAGGGGAAGCTGCGCCCCTAGTGAAGGCCGTTATGGGAAAGATCCAAGCGGTATATAGATATACACTCACCGAGTTGGGTTGCGGTAGGAGCACAACACCTAGTATGGCAATTTCAACTATATGTCTCCAGATCCGCAGCCACGGTCCTCTGGTAGCAGCCTCGCTGACCCAGCTTAGCACAATGGAAGAACTAATACACTTTTGCCTGATGAAGGGTCTGGTATGGACCAGAAACGCATTGCCTGTGTGTATACTATTAATAGACAATCGTAAAGGGACGATACAGTGTTCCTAGGCTTTCTATATCCAGATTATCAACGCCAACACCGGACCAAATTTTTCCACTATTTCTTCCAAGGTATACAGTAGGGAAGAGTAATAGAACCAAATGTTATGTTTGTGGTAGCGCCATGCCTCATCTAGGTACAGTCCCATAATATATCCCAAAACAAGCAGAGAAATGCTTCCTGCGCCTATGTACCAATAGCTCCACAAATCACACAAATTGTGAACGGTGGAAGAAGGAATATCCTATAACCACCAAAACCCCTAAACCAGGAGAAGGTATCACCATTTACCCTGGGAACTATACTTGTCATTCCATCCCAGGTAACCAAGGCAGACCCCTGGGACCAATATTTTAATGGAATTGGGGATTGGCAAAAGATGTTGATTCAAATAGGAATAACAATTCTTAGCATCCTTGCATTCATCATCTGTTATGTGCTGCCATGCCTGAAGAAGATGTGTGAAAAAGCCATGGACAATGCTACTCCTATGATGACAAACCTCAACTATGAAGGGGGGGGGTGGGGGGTAATGGAATAACCATGACACATCTAACATACAGCAAGAATTGGTACGAGTTGGAGAAGTACAAAGGACAGATGAGATTGAACTACATGTCAGGGAAAGAATGTAAAAATAGCTATTTTAAGTGGAGAAATTGTAATGTATTTAATAAATATAATCATATATATTTTAATTGGTATAAAATGTCATATTTTATATCTGCTTAGTTCTTTTGCTCAATACTAGCTGACCTGACAGAAATAATAAGCCTTTCCCCCAGTGCAGCCAGACAATCAAGATTGAACTGTTTGCAAAGAGATAAGGTGATGTCAAAATGACATTTGAATATTTGGGGAGAAGAACAAGGTTAATAATTGCTTAGAAATGAGAAGCAAAACAATTCAAACTTGCGCAAGACAAAAAACTATGTACACTTATCTTAAATAGTGTTGCTTACGAATATTTGCAATGCAAATTTTATTCGCGAATATCGCATATTCGCGAATTCACGAATGTTCGCGAATATAGCACTATATATTCGTAATTACGAATATTTGTTTTTTTTTTTGTTTTTTTTCACAGTACACATCACAGTGATCACCCCTCTCTGCTTCCAGCTTGTGTGGTGTAAAGAAGGCTCTAATACTACTGTGTGAGACTGGCGTGAGAATTTTTGCATGTGCGAAAATTTGCATATACTGATTTTTGCATATGCAAATTTTTGCTTATGCTAATTTTTTTATATGCAAATTTTTGCATATATAAATTTTCGCATACATGAATTTTAGCACATGCGAAAATAAAAAGAGAATATTACGGATATGCGAATTTAGCGAATATATGAAGAATATTCGTCCATATATTCACGAATATTCGCGAATTCGAATATGGCCTATGCCGCTCAACCCTAATCTTAAACACACACACGACTGAAGTCTAGATAAACCCCTGGAAAATGCTGTAATAAAAGGAAGAAATTCAGTACTGAACAACATGTCAGTGTGTTATTCAGTTGATGCATGCATCAAATAATAATTGATTTGGAAAGGAACAGATATCTACTAGGTCCTGAAGGAGAGTTCCACTTCAGTGTCACCATAAAGCGGCCAGAAACAACCGTGGCTCCGATGTAGTGGTCCAGCCTGCTGCATCACCCAGTGGCACGCCGCTCCCTGTTTCAGCCAGCAAAGGCTCTACCACCTCAGCCAAAGGGAGTTGTCTGTCATACCCATCTTATGTCGCTCCAGATGATCCTGTTCCTCCTACTTCGAGTCAGTCATTATGCAAGAAATCCATCGGTGAAGCCATGTCCAAGATACAACAGTATGCGCCCACACATCCAATGGTGCAGAAGCTGAATTTGCTCCTGTCCAACTTGCTGGTGCTGCAGTCCCTCCCCTTTCAAGAGGTGGACTCTGCACCTTTCAGAGAAATAATCCTTTGTGCCGAGCCGAGGAAGAAAGTCCCAAGCCGTCATTTCTTTGCGAAAAAGGCAATACCAGCCCTGCACAATTTTGTGGAACAGAAGGTGGGCCAGTCCTTGATCCTGTCAGTGTGTACCAAAGTGCAGTGCAGCGCCAACGTGTGGAGCTGTAACTACGGTCAGGGACAATACATGTCCTTTACGGACCACTTGGGGAATGTAGTTCCTGCACAGCCACAACAGCTACTTGGACAGGTCATGCCGCTTCCGCCTCCACTCTCTCAGGCTGTTGGTCCTGTGACAGTGTGCGACTCCACCTCCACATCCTCCACTGTGTCCTCAACCTCCACTGTATGGACAAGTCTCAATGCCCCTCCAGCATACCATGTGTGCAGGGCACGGCGGTGTCACGCTGCTCTTCACGTGGTTTGCCTTGGCAAACGGAGTCACACAGGGGAGGAACTGCTAAAAGTAATTCTTCAAGAAATTGAATCATGGCTTATTCCATGAAAGCTGGAAATGGGAACCATGGTGACCGAAAACGAGAAGAACATCTTGTCTGCGCTGCAACAAGGAAGCCTGAGCCATGTGCCCTGCATGGGCCACGTGTTCAATCTGGTTGTCAAGCAGTTCCTGAAGTGTTCCCCCCATATGCAAGACATCCTAACAATGGGTAGGAAACTTTGCATGCACTTCAGCCACTCGTGCACTGCAAAGCAAACCCCTCTTGAACTGCAGCGTCAGAATGGTATCACCCAACAAAGTCTGCTTTGCAACATTTCTACACATTGGAATTCCACCTTCCATATGTTGGACTGACTATACGAACAGAGAAAGCCATCACCGATTTCTTGATGATTCAAGTGGATAGGGGAACTCTGTGTAACTTCAATGTCAACCAGTGGCAGCTCATACGTGACACCTGCCATTTGCTCAGGCCCTTTGAGGAGGCAACCAGTTGCCAGGATTACGGGATGAACAACATCCTTCCACTGCTTCATTTACTACAACATGTGTTGGAAACGGTGATTGGTCAGGGCACTGGAGACGTGGCGCCTACATCTCACGGCCACATGAGGCCTGTGGGGGCTGAAATGGAGGAGGAGGAGGGGTGGGGCACAGTGGAGTTAAGTTAGGTTACGCAAGATGGGCGGTTTTTCTAGTCATCTGACAGGAAAGGAGGAGCAGGAAGCAGCCAGAGGAGCTAGAGGGTTATGAGGAAGGCGAGACAGAGGACCCAGACACACCATGGCATGGAGGACAAACTGACCTACTACAGAGACATCCTCCGTAGTCAGTTGCCTGATGCCTATCTGCGCCATCGTCCATCCTCTCGCAGGTCTGACTCTGCTCTCACCTTCCACTGCCATGGATGTTGGGGAGGGGTGGGGTGAGGTGGCAGGAGCAGTACCAGCTCCATCAGCAGCAGCCTGAGTCTCCAGTCGATGATGAATAGGTTTCTTCACCCGCATAGTGAAGCAACTCATCAGCAGCAGGTAGACCTGGAGCAGGACCTGAACCAGCAGGTGGTGGCATACTTTGACATGACCATGCCAACACACCTTAACCCTTGAAGGACTCAGCGTTTTTCCGTTTTTGCATTTTCATTTTTTCCTCATCACCTTCTAAAAATCATAACGCTTTCAATTTTGCACATAAAATTCCATTTGATGGCTTATTTTTTGTGCCACCAATTCTACTTTGCAGTGACAATAGTCATTTTAACAAAAAATACACAACAAAACGGAAAAAAAAATCATTGTGCAACAAAATTGAAGAAAAAATGTAATTTTGTAACTTTTGGGGGCTTCCGTTTCTACGCAGTGCATTTTTTTGTAAAAATGACAACTTATCTTTATTCAGTAGGTTCATACGGTTAAAATTACACCCTACTTATATAGGTTTGATTTTGTTGTACTTCTGAAAAAAATCATAACTACATGAAGTAAAATTTATATGTTTAAAATTGTCATCTTCTGACCCCTATAACTTTTTTATTTTTCCGCTTCCGGCCTGGGATGAGGGCTAATTTTTTGCGATGTGTCCTGAAGTTTTTATTGGTACAATTTTTGCATTGATCGGACTTTTTGATCGCTTTTTATTCATTTTTTATGACCAAAATATTTAAGTGACCAAAATACACTATTTTGGACTTTTGAATTTTTTTGAGTGTACGCCATTGACTGTGCAGTTTAATTAACAATATATTTTTATAGTTCGGACATTTACGCACTCGGTGATACCACATATATTTATTTTTATTTACATAGTTTTTTTTATGGGAACAGGGGGGTGATTCAAACTTTTATTAGGGAAGGGGTTAAATGACCTTTGTTAACTTGTTAACTTTTTTTTTGCAGTGTTATAGCTCCATAGGGACCTATAACACTGCACACACTGATCTCTTATACTGATCCCTGCAAAGCCATAGCTGTGCATGGATCAGTGAGATAGGGGCTCGATTGCTCAAGCCTGTAGCCCAGGCTTGGCGCAATCAAACCCAGATCGTACGCAACGGAGCAAGGTAAGGGGGTCTCCGCTCGCATCCTAGCTGATAGGGACATCACGATTTTATCGCGATAGTCCCGATCAGCCTGACTGAGCTGCCGGGAAGTGCTTACTTCCATTTTCAGCCTGTGATCATCTTTGATCGCCTGCGTCTGAAGGGTTGATAGCGCGCAGCACAACAGTCTGTGCCGCGCGCTGTTAGCCCAGGGTCCCGGCTATGACTAGCAACCGGGACCGACCCGGTGAGATGCGGGGTCACTGCGTGACTCCGTTTTAAACACTGGGACTGGGCGCAGGGCGTATAGGTACGCCTTGCGTCCTTAAGAGGTTAAAGATCCACTGGACTTCTGGGCAGCCAAACTTGATTTGTGGCCGCAGCTAGCAGAGTTTGCCCTGGAAAAGCTGCCCTGCCCAGCCAGTAGTGTGTCATCAGAGTGGGTGTTAAGTGTGGCGGGGGCCATATTAACCCCAAGGAGAACTCGTCTGTCCCCAGAAAATGTGGAGAGACTGACTCTTGTGAAGATGAATCATGCATGGAGCAGCCAGGATTTCCCCCCACCAATGCCTGATGCATCAGAATAGATTGAATATGCTGCCACACCAACACTTATGGATAGTGAAAACATATTTAACCCCTTAAGGACTCAGGGTTTTTCCATTTTTGCACTTTCGTTTTTTCCTCCTTACCTTTTAAAAATCATAACCCTTTCAATTTTCCACCTAAAAATCCATATTATGGCTTATTTTTTGCGTCACCAATTCTAATTTGCAGTGACATTAGTCATTTTACCCAAAAATGCACGGCGAAACGGAAAAAAAAATCATTGTGCGACAAAATCGAAGAAAAAACGCCATTTTGTAACTTTTGGGGGCTTCCGTTTCTACGTAGTGCATATTTCGGTAAAAATTACACTTTATCATTATTCTGTAGGTCCATACGGTTAAAATGATACCCTATTTATATAGGTTTGATTTTGTCGCACTTCTGGAAAAAATCATAATTACATGCAGGAAAATTTATCCTGGCTGGAATTTTTTTGCGCGTATGCCATTGACCGTGCGGTTTAATTAATGATATATTTTTATAGTTCGGACATTTACGCACGCGGCGATACCACATATGTTTATTTTTATTTTTATTTTATGGGAAAAGGGGGGTGATTCAACTTTTATTAGGCAAGGGATTAAATGACCTTTATTAACACTTTAAAAAAATAATTTTTTTTGCAGTGTTATCGGTCCCATAGGGACCGATAACTCTGCACACACTGATCTTCTACACAGATCACAGGCGTGTATTAACACGCCTGTGATCAGTGTTATCGGCGCTTGACTGCTCCTGTCTGGATCTCAGGCACGGAGCAGTCATTCGCCGATCGGACACCGAGGAGGCAGGTAAGGGCCCTCCCTGTGTCCTGTCAGCTGTTCGGGACGCCGCGATTTCACCGCGACGGTCCCGAACAGCCCGACTGAGCAGCCCGGTCACTTTCATTTTAGAAGCGGCGGTCAGCTTTGACCGCCGCTTCTAAAGGGTTAATACCGCACATCGCCGCGATCAGCGATGTGTGGTATTAGCCGCGGGTCCTGGACGTTGATAAGCGCCGGGACCGATGTGATATGATGCGGGATCGCGGCGCGATCCCACTTCATATCGCGGGAGCCGGCGCAGGACGTAAATATACGTCCTGCGTCGTTAAGGGGTTAAGGTGCTTCTAACCAATTACAGACATTCCTCCGCATCAGACCACAAGTAAGTATTGAGGATATGCATAAACTAAAACTTAACTTTTCTTAGGATAAAATGTGCCACCTACACCACCAAGTATTGATTTGATGCAAAGACCTCTAAAAGGTGTAAGGGAATAACGTGTGGTCCATTGTAACAGGTGGGGGTAAAAACTTCCCCTGTAAGGCCCTACTCTCACACTATTATTTCCCTTCTTGGCAAGTGTTACGCTCACTAAAAAGGGCGTCCCCACACAGGAACATCATTCAGCCACTATATGGTCTCCTCATGCTTCTGCCAACTCCAGGCTGTGGCATTCAGTCCCTATATTGTCTCCTCTTGCTGCCGCCAACTCCTGGCTGTGTCATTCAGCCACTATATGGTCTGCTCTTGCTGTCGCCAACTCCAGGCTGTGTCATTCAGCCACTATATGGTCTCCTCATGCTGCCGCCACCTCCAGGCTGTGTCACTGTACCGTCATGTGGTCTCCTCATTCTGCTGGCACATTGAATAAAACTTATTAGGTTCATCTATTTGAAACATTCAATTTAATTGTTAAAACATATATTTCATATTTTTAACAGTGAGGCCCTATGGTCTCCTCAGGCTATTGCCACCTCCAGGCTGGGTAATTCAGCCACTTTATGGTCTCCTCATGCTGCCGCCATCTCCACGCTGTGTCATTCAACCACTATATGGTCTCCTCATGCTGCCGACACCACCACGCTGTGTCATTCAGCCACTATATGGTCTCCTCGTTCTGCCACAACTTCCACACTTTGTCATTCAGTCACTATATGGTTTCCTCATACTGATGTCACCTACGGGCTCTGTTATTGTGCCATCTCTGCGACAGTGATTCTAATATCGACACCTCTGCATGTTTTACTGAATAACAGTATTATTTCACTAACCCAGCATACACCCTATGGGGGACATGTTTCATTTCCAGTGTATAATAGAAGTTTTTTACCCCTCTGCCTGTTGTCTAAATTTGGTGCAGCTGCGTTAAATTTATCATTCTTGTGCAGCTACTTTCTTGAATTGCGTTTAAATTTAGAATTCTCCTCAGAGCATAAACTTACACCGCAGCTCTATTTAGTAGGAGCTTTGTCTGCAGCATATCTGCACCTAAACAGTAAGTGTGTCCTCGTTATTAGTTTTAGAATTTTTTTTCTTCATTATGTAGAGTTTTAATCTCACAATAATACCACTTTTTGCACCCAATTATAACACATCAATTATACCAATGTCCTTATTCTTCATTTAACATCTGTGACACCCCTGTGCAAATCACTTCAAATGTACATGGTGCACTCTACCTTATGGGCCTTATTGTGCGCCCGCAGAGCACTTTGCGCCCACATGTGGTATCTCCGTACTCTGGCTAAATTGTGTCCCAAAAAATGGGGATCTTTTTTCCCATTTACCTCTTGTGAAAAAGTAAAGTATGCGTCAACACCTGCATGTCAGTGTAAATAATTTTATTTTTATACACTAACATACTGGTGTAGACTCCAACTGTTCCTTTTCATAATGGGTAAAAGGAGAAAATACCCCCCAAAATCTGTAAGGCAATTTCTCCCGAGTACGGCGGTACCCCATATGTGACCCTAAAATGTTGCCTTGAAATATGACAGGTCTCCAAAGTGAGAGACCGCCATGCGCATTTGAGGCCTAAATTAGGGTTTTGCATAGGGGTGGACATAGGGGTATTCTATGCCAGTGTTTCCCAAACAGGGTGCCTCCAGCTGTTGCAAAACTCCCAACATGCCTGGACAGTCAATGGCTGTCCGGCAATACTGGGAGTTGTTGTTTTGCAACAGCTGGAGGCTCCATTTTGGAAACAGTAAGCACACGGGTTGGGAAAAAGAGTTAGGAAACGAACAATGTTTCCCAACTAGTGTGCCTCCAGCTGTTGCAAAACTATAATTCCCAGCATGGCCAGACATGCTGAAAGTTGTATTTCGGCAATATCTGAAGGGTCAGATGTTGACGAACTACAACTCCCAGCATGTTTGGGCAGTCTGGGCATGCTGGGAGTTGTAGTTTTGCAACAGCTGGAGGTCCACAGTTTGGAGACCACTGTATAATGGTCTCCAATCTGTGGTCTTCCAGATGTTACAGAACTACAACTCCCAGCATGCCTGGACAGACTGAGCATGCTGAGATTTGTAATTTTGGAACATCTGGAAGAGCACAGATTGGAGACCATTATACAGTGGCCTCCAAACTGTGGCCCTCCAGATGTTGCAAAACTACAACTCCCAGCATGCCCAGAAAGCCAAAGGCTGTCTGGGCATGCTGGGAGTTGCAATTTTGAAACTCCCAGAGGCAGCAGTGAGATCGCTTTACGGTGATCTCACTGCTGCCAAAAAAGATGCCGCCCTGCTGCAAACTCACCGCGGGGAAGCACCACCCCCGGGACCGCCTGGAGGACACCGCTCGCACCGGGACTGCTCATGACACCGCATGGCCGGGTAAGTGACGCTGGGGGACGGTTAAGGGACACTTAGCAGAGCGGTGTGTGTCCCGATCCCCGTGATCCGGACTCACACACCGCGCTGCTAAGTATTCTCATAGCGAAACGCTGCTATCAGCTAGTCAGATTTGACCAGCTGATAGCAGCGATCGCTGGGGGGGGGGGGGGGATGAAACCCCCCGTGGTCACATGGTAAGATGGCTGGCTATCAGTGATAGCCACCATCTTACCGGGCGCTGGGGAAAAGTATAACGGAAAGCAGTAAATTGTAAAAATAAAAGGAGAATGATCTACAGTGTTAAGTGGATTACAAAGCTATTTTAATGGGACGGATCTTGTTCAATGATAAGTAAGCTATCAAACATTTCCTACGTAAATGTATTAAATTGTTGGATCATAAAATAACAAAACCAATATACAAGTTATCTAATGAATAACTGAACTGGAAACAAATATTCTATATGCAAATTATTTTCAAAGTGCTTTGGAATAACCAAGGAGTAAAAAGCAATATAAAGCAAACCAAATTAGGAATTGAGATAGGAAAGTAAAAACATTCTGGTGGTTCCTTAGTAGAACTTTCCTTCAGAAATAGAAAGGATTGCTACGTGCAGTTAAAGTTGGCTTATATTTATGGGGAAAAAGACGCACTTGCGTCAAAATTTTTGGTGCAAAGGAAAATAATGCAGGTAATAAATCCATGTGTACTATAGATGTCACTCCAAGGTACCCTGATTCAGCCACATCTGGACGACATGCTCTACCAAAACGTGCGCAAAAAAATGCACAAAAAAAAGGGCTTGCGCAAAATTTTGCGCAAAAAAATACACACAAAACAGGGGTAAAATCTTTGATACATGTCCCCCTATGTGTATTACAGAAAGGAAAAGTGTTCTTCACCCCTGTTGAGGCTCTCTGTAAGCCAGAAATAGCAATTTTTAACACATATTCGCCACAAATAAATTCTGACCGAACCAATTTTTTTCTGAGAATTCAGCGAATCAGCCAAATCGAATTTTTCTAAAATTCTCTAATCTCTATTAATGACCCATCCAAATAATAGGTCAGCAATACATTTTACCTGGAAAACCCCTATAGGAAAGGGGGGCAACCACTGAAATATCACAGGCTCTATTCTTATTTTCCTCATGCAGTGTCTCCAGTTGGATTTAGTGAATATATTCTTGACCATATTTGTCAAATACTGACAGATGCTTTATAGACATGTGAACATTTTAGACTCATGGATATTTGATATATTGAAGTGCTTTATATCATGGTGATGAGGTTTGTATTATTATTTGTGAAAATATAAAGAATTACATCAGAAAAATTGAGGAGTTAATTACAGACCCTGTAAGGCTGGGTTCTCCTATATCAGGCGTACGGCATAGTTTCCCTCTGGTGTGCACCAGAGGGAAACTGATTCTAGAACTGATCCCATCCATTTGAATGGGACAGTTCACAATCATCCAACATCTCAATTTTGACGCCGGATGGTTGCAGAAACAATGGATGCCAGATGCCATACATTCGATAAAAACGCGTCATCAGTTGTGGCATCAGTTGCGTCAAGATCTAGGCTAAGTTCACCTATGCCGGATGCCAGACATAAGTGAACCCAGTCTTAAAGTATCAGTATTAGGCTAAGAGAGCCCCATGTAGAAAAGCTATAATGTAAACTGAGCTTGGTCACCAAACCTCCATGGACCATGTTGATACCCCCCCCCCCCCCCACACACACCTCAATGCCCTCAAATGCACAACTAGGCTATTTTAATTTTCAGAACGACCAGATTAAAATACATTTTTAATATCTTAATTCTTGATGACTCTCACTGGCAACATTGCTGTATAACAAACTAACAAGAATTAACATTGTTACATGTTTTTCTTTTTGTAGCTTCTAATAAAATTGATTAAAATCCTTACATTACATTTGCCAGTTAATTATTTAAATTACCTTGTGCTCTTAGGCAAAAGAACTAAACCAATAAAAAAGGATTTTCATATCAGAAATAATATAACAGATCTAAAGAGCCAGCCAGGAAAGCCATATCATAAAGGTAATACCTTCAATCTTCCAGTCACTTAGCAGAAACACTGATGAATTACATAACTACTCTAAAGATTTGTGTTGTTTTAAATTACTTTTTACATCTGCTGGATAGTCCACTAATACTGAAAATTAAATTTATATCTTAGCTTTTCTGATGTTCTTGGCAGGTGTCCACACTGTAAATAAACTGTATTGGAATATTTCACTTTGCCAAGATAATTAGAACTGCAGCAAATTCTCTGCCAGAAACTAAAGTGGTAAATAAGCAACACAATCCTCCCTTAGAGATGAATGCAATTATAAAATGGATTCAGAATAGAAAAGACAACATTAAAACAAGGAATGTTATATTTAGAGGGAAAAGAAATAGTGCTACAGTGAAATATGACTGCCATGAATGTATCCTGTTGTAAAAGAAAATCACAGATGCAAAATATTTGTTTCTTTGTTTAAAGAAACACCAGTGTGAGACTCTAACGGGATGATTCAATAGTGTGTTGCCATGGTAAAATTGTTCTAGAATGTAAGAATGATAAAGCTAAAGCTATGAATACAATTGTCCAATTAAATCTATATTTTATTTGTGTTATATTGTATGACCATTGAGCTGATTTGATTGCAAAAATAATGCAGGTATGGTATAATATCATAATGTAATATATGTATATTTACAATAAAAGGGGTTATGTCACGTCATACTTTTATTTATTTTTGTATTTTTTTTTTTAACAATCCTCCCTGGGCTGCTTACATGGAAACTAGAGATGAGCAAACTTTTGAAAAATTCAATTTGGCCGGTTCTATTTCTGGACTACACAGAGCCTCAATAGGGGGTGTAGAACACTTTGCTTTGTTCTAACACGCATATGGAGTGTGCTGGGGTAGTGAAAAAATACTGTTATTCAGAATGACATGCAGATTACAGGCATCACTTTTAGAATCACTGCCGCAGAACGGCACAACGACAGAGCCTGGAGGTGGCATCAGTATGAGGAGACACTATGGCTTCACAATCCCTAAGATGAAAAGATGAATTTTGGAATTTAAATTGAAGATTTAGGGTAGCTAGTGTTACCATAAAAAATTTTTTATGAGACATCCTGGAGTTGCCTGAAGCATCAGGAGACCATGTAGTGTCTGAATGGCATAGCCTGGAGTTGGCAGCAGCATGGGGAAACACTAGGGCTTCACAATCCCTAAGATTAAAAGACACATTTTGACATTTAAATTGAGGATTTAGGGTAGCTAGTGCTACCATAAAAATAAAAATTTAAGGCCCAGATCGAGGCCCAGCAGCATCAGTAAACCATATATTGGCTGAATTACACAGCCTGGAGTTGACTGAAGCATGAGGAGACCAAATAGTGTCTGAATGGCTCAGCAGTGGGTTGGCAGCAGCATGAGGAGACTCTAGGGCTTCACAATCCCTAAGATTAAAAGACAAATTTTGAAATTTTAATTGAAGATTTAGGGTAGCTAGTGCTATCATAAAAAAATGTTTAGGCCCAGACCCAGGCCCAACAGCATCAGTAAACCATATATTGGCTGAATGACACAGCCTGGAGTTGGCTGAAGCATGAGGAGACCATTGAAATTTACTGATTTTTAAATTTAAATTGAAGATTTGGAAATTGAAATTAAGAATTTTTTAATTTAACTACTATACCTGACATACTTGTTGCGTATATGAGGGGAGTACAATACGCTTCACTACACTAAAAAGAGTATTTGTCTAGAGCAACAGCAGGTGTGTACCATTGGCTGTCCTTTTACAGTATATAGACCTTGAAAGATTAACAGGTACAAAATAGTACACTACTTAGATGTAGGTATGTGGTATGCACTTATGAGGGCAGAAAAATTTGCTACAGTACGCTTAAAAATACTTATTTTTACCTGTGTCCCAGATTCCAAAATTCCTTTATAATCAGAAAATGGCAGAATACCACCTTACATTTAAACTAAGAAAATTATACATACGTTCTCTGAAGAAAAGGATCCTTTTAGATGTTCCAATGACATTAGCTCATCGGAGGAACAGGAAAACATGATATAACTTAATTCTGCAACTGTAGGACCTCAACAAGGAATGAACGACTTAAAGCCTACTGGAACTGAGGAACTTCAAAATGGTAAATCTACCATATGGGATAGTCACTTAATTCCAACAGCCGGTGGTCAGTATCCACAGTTCCCTGTTTCTGCTAGTCCTGTCACGATTCGGCTTACAGGTAGTGGATCCTCTGTGTCAGCGAGGGATTGGCGTGGACCGTGCTGGTGGACCGGTTCTAAGAGGCTACTGGTGTTCACCAGAGCCCGCCGCAAAGCGGGATGGTCTTGCTGCGGCAGTAGCAACCAGGTCGTATCCACTAGCAACGGCTCAACCTCGCTGACTGCTGAGAAGGCGTGGGACAGAAGGACTAGGCAGAGGCAAGGTCAGACGTAGCAGAAGGTCGGGGCAGGCGGCAAGGTTCGTAGTCAAGATGGAAAGCAGGAGTTCAGGTAACACAGGCTTTGGACAACACTAAACGCTTTCACTGGCACAAGGCAACAAGATCCGGCAAGGGAGTGCAGGGGAAGTGATCAGATATAGCCAGGGAGCAGGTGGAAGCCAATTAAGCTAATTGGGCCAGGCACCAATCATTGGTGCACTGGCCCTTTAAGTCTCAGAGAGCTGGCGCGCGCGCGCGCCCTAGAGAGCGGAGCCGCGCGCGCCAGCACATGACAGGAGGGGCCCGGGACGGGTAAGTGACTTGGGATGCGATTCGCGAGCGGGCGCGTCTCGCTGTGCGAATCGCATCCCCGACGGCCATGTCAGTGCAGCGCTCCCGGTCAGCGGGACTGACCGGGGCGCTGCAGGGAGAGAGACACCGTGAGCGCTCCGGGGAGGAGCGGGGACCCGGAGCGCTAGGCGTAACAGTACCCCCCCCTTAGGTCTCCCCCTTTTTCTGTCCGACAACTGCTTAACCTGGGACGAGGACACCGGGAGTGAATGGAGGGTTTCCTCAAAGGCAGGCAGTACAGCAGGAGTGGGAATGGGGAGGGAGGGCAGAGGGTGAAGCTTGGCACGGGGCAGGGTGACACAAGGACGGGGGCCATGAGGAGGCACTGAGGCTTGCCTGACGGGACTGGGAGGGGGGGAGAGGCATCTCTTGTGGCAAGCAGAGTCCCAGTTCTTGATCTCCCCGGTGGTCCAGTCAAGGGTGGGAGAATGAAGCCGGAGCCATGGCAGACCGAGGAGGACCTCAGAGGTACAGTTGGGAAGGACGAAGAACTCAATCCTTTCGTGGTGGGGTCCAATGCACATTAAGAGGGGTTTTGTGCGGTAACGCACGGTGCAATCCAATCTGACTCCGTTGACCGCGGAAATGTAGAGCGGCTTGACGAGACGGGTCACCGGGATGCAGAATTTATTCACCAAAGACTCCAAAATAAAATTCCCAGAGGCACCAGAGTCCAAGCAGGCCACGGCTGAGAGGGAGGAGTTGGCTGAAGGAGAAATCCGCACGGGCACCGTGAGACGTGGAGAAGCAGACTTTGAACCAAGAGACGCCACACCCACGTGAGCTGGGTGCGTGCGTGCGTTTCCCAGACGTGGAGGACGAATAGGGCAATCCACCAAGAAATGCTCGGTACTGGCACAGTACAGACAAAGATTTTCTTCCCTACGGCGATTCCTCTCTTCCTGGGTCAGGCGAGACCGATCCACTTGCATGGCCTCCTCGGCGGGAGGCCCAGGCGTAGACTGCAAAGGATGCTGTGGGAGAGGTGCCCAGAGTTCTAAGTCTTTTTCCTGGCGGAGCTCCTGATGTCTCTCAGAAAAACGCATGTCAATGCGGGTGGCCAAATGGATAAGTTCTTGCAGGTTGGCAGGAATCTCTCGTGCGGCCAGCACATCCTTGATGCTACTGGATAGGCCTTTTTTAAAGGTCGCGCAGAGAGCCTCATTATTCCATGATAATTCGGAAGCAAGAGTACGAAATTGGATGGTGTACTCGCCCACTGAAGAGTTACCCTGGACCAGGTTCAGCAGGGCAGTCTCGGCAGAAGAAGCTCGGGCTGGTTCCTCGAAGACACTCCGGACTTCAGCGAAGAAGGACTGGACTGTGGCTGTGGCAGGATCATTGCGGTCCCAGAGCGGTGTGGCCCAAGACAATGCCTTTCCTGAAAGAAGGCTCACTACGAACGCCACCTTAGACCGTTCTGTAGGAAACAAGTCCGACAACATCTCCATATGCAGGGAACATTGAGACAAAAATTCACAGCAGAGTCTAGAGTCCCCATCAAATTTGTCCGGCAGGGACAAGCGGAGGCTAGGAGCGGCCACTCGCTGCGGAGGGGTTGCAGGAGCTGGCGGAGGAGATGGTTGCTGCTGTAGCAGAGGCAGAAGTTGCTGTAACATGGTGGTCAACTGCGACAGCTGCTGTCCTTGTTGGGCAATCTGCTGCGATTGCTGAGTGACCACCGTGGGAAGGTCAGCGAGACTTGGCAGCGGCAACTCAGCGGGATCCATGGCCGGATCTACTGTCACGATTCGGCTTACAGGTAGTGGATCCTCTGTGTCAGCGAGGGATTGGGGTGGACCGTGCTGGTGGACCGGTTCTAAGAGGCTACTGGTGTTCACCAGAGCCCGCCGCAAAGCGGGATGGTCTTGCTGCGGCAGTAGCAACCAGGTCGTATCCACTAGCAACGGCTCAACCTCGCTGACTGCTGAGAAGGCGTGGGACAGAAGGACTAGGCAGAGGCAAGGTCAGACGTAGCAGAAGGTCGGGGCAGGCGGCAAGGTTCGTAGTCAAGATGGAAAGCAGGAGTTCAGGTAACACAGGCTTTGGACAACACTAAACGCTTTCACTGGCACAAGGCAACAAGATCCGGCAAGGGAGTGCAGGGGAAGTGATCAGATATAGCCAGGGAGCAGGTGGAAGCCAATTAAGCTAATTGGGCCAGGCACCAATCATTGGTGCACTGGCCCTTTAAGTCTCAGAGAGCTGGCGCGCGCGCTCCCTAGAGAGCGGAGCCGCGCGCGCCAGCACATGACAGGAGGGGCCCGGGACGGGTAAGTGACTTGGGATGCGATTCGCGAGCGGGCGCGTCCCGCTGTGCGAATCGCATCCCCGACGGTCATGTCAGTGCAGCGCTCCCGGTCAGCGGGACTGACCGGGGCGCTGCAGGGAGAGAGACGCCGTGAGCGCTCCGGGGAGGAGCGGGGACCCGGAGCGCTAGGCGTAACAAGTCCTTGGCAATATTGATTTTATTACTGATATCAACATGGCAATAATACTGGAACAGTAACTCAATGATACCCACATGTTTCCTACAATACACAGTCAATATATGGAGACTATATAGTGGCTGAATGAAACAGCCTGGAGGTGGCTGAAGCATGAGAAGACCATATAATGTCTGAAAGGCACAGCCTGAAGTTGGCTGAAGCATGAAGAGAGACCATATAGTGTCTGAATGGCACAGCCTGGAGTGTGCTGAAGCATGAGGAGACAATATAGTTGCTGAATGACACAGTCTGGAGCTGGAAGTAGCATGAGTAGACATTAGGGCTTCACAATCCCTAAGATTAAAAGATGAATTTTGAAATTTAATTTGAAGATTTAGGGTAGCTAGTGCTACCATAAAAAGTCTTTAGGCCCAGGCCCAGAAGCATCAGTAAACCATATATTGGCTGAATGACACAGCCTGGAGTTGGCTGAAGCATGAGGAGACCATATAATGTCTGAATGACACAGCCTGGAGTTGGCAGAAGCATGAGGAGACCATTGAAATGTAAGATATTTACATATAAATTTAAGATTTTGAAATTGAGGATTTTGAAATTGAAATTTTAACTCCCAAGTTTTAGTGTCGTGTGGGTACAAAGGACCAAATCTAACAAGGAATCACATGTCATATGGCAGCGCAATGACAGAGCCTGGAGGTGGCATCAGTATGAGGAGACCATATAGTGGCTGAATGGCACAGCCTGGAGTTGACTGAAGCATGAGAAGGGACCATATAGTGGCTGAATGAGACAGCCTGGAGGAGGCATCAGTATGAAGAGACCATATAGTGGCTGAATGACTGCCTGGAGTTTGTGGCAGCATGAAGAGACCATATAGTGTCTAAATGGCACAGCCTGGAGTTGGCGGCAGATGAGGAGACAAAAGGGCTTCACAATCTCTAAGAATAAAATATGAATTTTGACATTTCCATTGAAGATGTATGGTACTTAGTGCTACCATAAACACATAAATGTAATGTCCTAGGCCCAGCAGCATCACTAAACCATGTAGTTGCTGAATGACACAGACTGGAGCTGGCTAAAGCATCAGTAAACCCTATAGTGGCTGAATGACACAGCCTGGAGTTGGCAGAAGCATTAAAAGAGACCATATAGTGGCTGAATGAGACGGCCTGAAGGTGGCAGCAGCAGCATCAGTAGTCGTGAAAGTGACCCGGTGACAGAGTGGTTTGGTGGGTGGCAATGTGTCTGATTCGATGGATGTTTGTAACTGGGGAGCAGCGTCTTAAATCTGTTTGGCACTATCCATATTTGTGAATTGTTGGTGTGGCACCATGGTCAATCTACTCTCATGCATCAGGCATTGGTGGTTGGAAATCCCGGCTGGTCCATGCCTGATTCATCTTCACAAAGGTCAGTCTCTCCACATTTTTCGTGAACAGACGAGTTCTCCTTGGGATGACTATGGCCCCCGCCGCACTAAACACCTGCTCTGATGGCACACTACTGGGCAGGCAGGACAGCTTTTCCAGGGTAAACTAAAGTTTGGCTGCCCAGAAGTCCAGCGGATCTTCAAGGTGTGTTGGCATGGGCATGTCAAGATATGCCACCATCTGCTGGTTCAAGTCCTGCTCCATGTCTACCTGCTGCTGATGAGTTGCTTCACTATGCGGCTGAAGAAAGCTACTCATCAGGGACTATAGACTCAGGCTGCTGCTGATGGAGCTGGTTCTGCTCCATCCACCCCACCCCTCCCCAGCATACATGGCAGTGGAAGGTGAGCGCAGTGGGCACCTCGATTCAGACCTGCGAGACAATGGACAATGGCGCCGATAGGCATCGGCCAACTGACTACATAGGATGCCTCTGTAGTAGGTCACTTTGTCCTCCCTCTCAATGGGTGTAAAAAAGGCCCCTATTTTGTGGCAGTAGCGAGGGTCCAATAAGGTGGAGATCCAGAAGTCATCTTGCTGCGGAATGGTGACAATTTGGCTGTCACTATGCAAGCAAGTGAGCATTCATTGTGCCATTTGTGCAAATGAATTGGAAGGACTCCCTGTCTCCATCTCCACTGCATACTGTCACGGTGTGTCTGGGTCCCCTGTCTTGCCTTCCTCATAACCCTCTAGCTCATCTGGCTGCAACTGCTCCTCCTCTCCTGTCAGATTACTAGAAAAACTGCCCAATTTGGTGAAACCTAAACTGTGCTCCACTGTGACCCTTCCCCTCATCCTCCAGGTGAGCCCCCACAGGGCTCATGTGCCCTGACCAGCCATCGTTTCCAACACGTGTTGTAAGAAATGAAGCAGTGGAATTACGTTGTTCATCCCCTAATCCTGGCAATTTACTAATAATGTGGCTTCCTCAAAGGGCCTGAGCAAACGGCAGGTGTCACGTATGAGCTGCCAGTGGTTCATGTTGAAGTTACACAGGGGAGTACTCATATCCGCTTGGATCATCAAAAAATCTGTGATGGCTTTTCTCCGGTCGTACAGTCGGTTCAACAAATAGAGGGTGGAATTCCAACATGTGGCAACGTCACAAATCAGACAATGTTGGGGGATACCGTTCTGATGTTGCAGCTCAAGGAGGGTGTGCTTTGCGGTGTACGAGTGGCTGAAGTGCATGCAAAGTTTCCTTCCCATTGTTTGGTTGTCTTGCAAATGGGGGGAAACACTTCAGGAACTGCTTCACAACTAGATTGAACACATGTGCCATGCAGGGCGCATGGCTCAGCCTTCCCAGTCATAGCACATGCAAGATGTTCTTCCCGTTGTCACTCATTGCGGTTCCCATTTCCAGTTTTCGTATAGTAAGCCATGCTCTGATTTCTTTACAAATTACTTTTAGCAGTTCATCCCCTGTGTGACTCTTTTCGCCAAGACTAACCATGTGAAGAACAGCGTGACACCGCCGTACCCTACATATTTGGTATCCTGAAGGGCCACTGAGATTTGTTCGTGCGGTGGAGGATGAGGAGGCGGAGTTGCACACTGTCACAGAACCAACGGCCTGAGAGTATGGAGGCGGAAGCGACGTGACCTGTCCAAGTTGGTGTTTTGGCTGTGCAAGACCCACATTTTTCCAGTGAGCTGTAAAGGACATGTACCTTAAGGGGTTAAGACTTTAACAGGAACAAAATGGTACACCACTTAGATGTATGTATGTGGTATGCACTTATGAGGCAAAGACAATGCGCCTCAGTATGCTTAAAACAGTATTTGTCTACAACACCAGCAGGTGTGTACTTTTGCCTTGCCTTTCACAGTATCTAGGCCCTTAATACTTTAACAGGAACAAAATGGTACACCAGTTAGATGTATGCACAGGTTACACTCAATAGAGAACCATACGCTTTTAGTGCTCTGCTCACCCTCACGGCCTGGCTACTATTAGCTTTTCAATTGTTGTACACACCAGTGCTGCAGCACACAGTCGCTGTGTACTACACCCAACATTGCCCTTTCTCTCTCAATCTCACTCCCTTCCCTATCAGTGCTTCTAGGCTGGATTTGGGCTTGAGGTGAATCGCTGTTGTAAAAAAGCTTTTCTGTGTAACACACTGGTCTCTGTCCCTCCCTCTCTGCAATAGAATGCTGATGTGACTAGGAGGTGAATAGCTGCTGTAAAAATGCTTTTCTGTGCAACACACAAATTAGCTCATCCCTAGTCATTAATGTAAGATATGTGGGGTGCTGTAGTGCCACCATACACAGTTAAACTGGGCAGGAAACAGATAGTTCCATACATTGTGCTCTTGCCGAACTTGGATACTGCAGCTGAGCTTTCACTACATAATGTATGGCACTGTCAGCTCAGGCAAACAACTGATCAGCAGGGATGGTGGGTGTTGGCTTCCCATTATTGATGACCTGTCTTGAGGCTAAGCCATCAAAACATTTTGGCCAAAAAAGTCTATCAGCATGAGAAGAGTAGATGACTTTTTAGGGGAGATGTCATTTTATACAGATTTCATATTTTTTCATATTAATTTGCATATTTATTCTCACAATCCCCATAGTTATGGTCAAGCTTCATAAGTTATTCTCTCATGATCATAATTAGAGAGGAGACAAAGTTAGCAGTTGCACCTGGGCTCTGGTACCTTAATGGTCCTATTAGCTTACTTGACTATGTAATATAATAACAGTTCCATATATCTATTTTTGGGAAGCCTTGTTATATATTTTTGAAGGGGGTTAAGGAGTTTCATGTTGCATCACATAATTCTGTGCTTTATATATAGAGGGACATTCATCATTGTGTGTCTTTAGTGTGTTTTGAAGTAATTTATTTTTGTTTCGGTTTTGCTTACGTGAAACATATTGATCACAAAATCACAAGGGGCTTGATACATTTGGTGCATATCAGCAAAAAAATAAGAAATCACCTCAGAACACTACTTTGTATAATTCATACTCTGCAACTTTTCCGCGACTTTTTACCGCGTTGCGCAAAAAAGTTGGGCCATGAAAAAAAAACTCTCCCCATCTTGTTTTGTAATCCAGAGGTCTGGGCTGATGTAGATTTGTGACAAATTTAGGACTTTGTCACAGACCTGTTACTTTGTTAAAGAAAAGTTGCACTTCCGGCCTCCCCGTTTTGATAATCATCCACACCCCCTCAGCCCTCTGACCTACCTACCTATCTCTACCTATCCCCCTGGGGGATTAACTGTAACCTCCCTCTTGCTATACTACATTGGCTTCCTTTCAGCCATGGATGTCATGCTCCTTTTTGTATTTATTTTGTTTGTTATATCCTGTTTCTACATTTAAATAGCTACCCTCATTTATATTGCCCGGTCTGTACATAGTTGGGTCCCTCTCTTCCTTATTGTTGACTAGAGGTGCACCTGCCCGTTGACGTTGTTTGTTATGTTCTCTGATCTACAGAGAACATTTCTGCAACTTTTCTACATTAAAAAAAGGCTCTAAACCTGTTGATAAATACTCCCTATGGGGGGAATTTATCAACAGGTTTAGAGCCTTTTTTGATGTAGAAATGTTATTCTAGAAAAGTAGTTAAAGAATGTATTCCCTTATGATAATGAGCACACTGTATTATGACAATAGTTTTATATGCCTATAATGGTCAAATCTGAAGCCAGATATACACCACAGGGATAGTTTTTTTGGCTCCATATATCCATAAGTCATTTTCATGTACACTAAGCAACACAGAGTAATTCAATTTTACTTTCACATTGTGTGACAATCAATCATAGCTGTATTAAGAACTTCTTAAGCCTCTGGCATAAATTGAAAAGAAGATAGAACACCAGGACGTGTTCTGTGAGCACAACATGATCTGAGACCTAATGACGTCGGGCTGTTTCAAGCTAGTGCCTTGAAATGCTTACAAATCCATTTATTCTTCAAACCACAGTGCAGATGTCAATTACTATGCAATGTCTGCTCTAGTGCATTAAGTAAGCGCTGCTTTTACCAAGAAAATCATTGTTGGTAAATGGACCAAAACTTGCACTTTGTACAAAGAATTGTGAAGTCAAAGAAAGTTGTTTGGAAACCCTGTTAATTTACGGGTGCATTATTATGTGTGATGTTAATTCACCGCATGGCTCATTGGTTGTAATCTTGCCTTTGCTATTTAACCAAAATGCAATAACTAAAACAATGAAAAAAAAAATAAAAAATAAAAGACAACCACTTTTTACATTGAAACTTGCTCATTTGGCTTCAGCAATCACTATTAGCTGTTATGTAGCTGGCCAGGTCAGGGGGGCTTCTGAGAAATAAGAACAGGAATCTTATTGGGTGATATGGGTAACACCTTCTCTGTATAGATTACCCACTTACTATCCAGCAGATATACTTGCATATTGCATATATGGCTGCTGCCACCCAGACGATTGGCATGTACCCTATGCCCCTCTCGTTCCATCATGCTCTATCGTGGATCTGAGTGAGTGGTCCTCATTGGACCTTCTTATCGTTTCTCTCTTTTTTGAGCAGATTTTATCAGTCAGTCATATTGCCTACTTCTGAGTATCAAGTATCTATATTGTTTGCATCTCCTACAAGTGTCCCCCTATGAACACCATATTGCTCTGGTTGCATTTTTGCTAAAAGGTGTGGGGGGGGGGGGGGTCTGGAGGAACACGTTGGAACTGTGATTTTCATGTTCAATTTTCAGTATTATATTTAGTCTTTGTAGGAATTTACTTAATCAAATATATTTGGTTGGTGAGGATTATTTTTGGGGTCTCATGTGTTTAGACCCTTTCCCCCACTTCCTTTGCATGTCCTGATTTTGACACTTTTTGTAATCAATTTAGAGGACAGCCTATTTTATATTTTAGAGATTAACAGTATTGCATATACAGTAGAATTGTGTTATAATTTTAATTTTTAGGCACTGTAATATGATAACATTGTTCAGTTTTATTCTTAACACATTTGTCACCTCATTGATCAGTTGCCCAACAAACATATTTCCCTCTTCTATTCTGAAAACAACACTACGGTCAGCCAAGCATGCCTTTTTCTTTTAATGAAGTTAATAATCCATGGACAGTCCCTTCTGCCAGTGCTTAACACACATAATAACAAAGGATCCAACAAGTTCAATTCTTCTTCCCCACAATGGAAGTGACCATTAGGCAGCCCCATATACATTCAAGCTACGATTCTATCTGAAATCAGTGAATGTGGCACATAATAATGTAATTTTACAGTGAGAAGAACAGCTATTTATTATATTTTTTTGTTTATCTTACAGTATGGGGATAGGTAAAACTATTAACAAGTATAAAAAAATAACTGTACTTTCTGTGCATAGTTTATCTCTGTGAGGCAGTATGTGATGTCACATTGACCAGCAGTTATCTTCACAGAGAAACTGAGACAAATCATTTGTATCTGGTTTTCCCAATGTAATTTTGTTACCAACTGTTAAAGGGAATAGAAGAACAGAGATCATTTCTTCCTAAAACAACACCACACCTGTCCTCAGGTAATGTGTGGTATTACAACTTGGCTCCATTGACTTCAAAGAAACTGAGCTGCAATACCACACATAACCTGAGGACTGGGGTGCTGCTGTTTTTGGAAGAAATCACCTCTGTGTTTCCAGTGCTGTATATCATTTTGATATAAATTTGATCTCCTTTTGGTAGAAATCAAGGCTTATTTTAAAAGACCACTAGGGGTCCCCATACTATTCAGAACATAATCTTGTCCAGCTGCAGCATCATCTATATCCCAAGCTGAAACACAGGCATGGACACAGTCCAGGAAGTGAGGGCAGGACGAGCACAACTTTGTGCTCACTCCTGTCCTGTCTATCAGTCTGCAGAGCAACCTGCAGTGATTGGATAAAGAGACCCAGCAAAGCACAGCAGACTCAGGGAGAAAGTGAATGCATGGTGAGTGAAGGTGGGCTTAGTGTTTGCCCTGGACATGCCCCTACCTGAGCAGTGGATGTCAGAATGAGTGAACAGCAGAACAGAGGGATTTGTGAGCCAAATACAGAAGCTAGAAACATATAAACAGACATGTAAAGCATCTGTATGACCTAGTGAGTAACATATATAATCATTATTTTTTTCTGTTATGAGACAGGTACGTTTTTAAGCTGCTAGACTTTCAGCTCTGTTCACCTCCTCTTCATACCCTCTGCTTAGTTCAGTTTTACTGATTGTGAGAAATGTTCTGGCTTTAGCTTCAATTGAAACTTTAGAAATGAAAGGATGTAATTATATCCATTGCAATCCAGGCATATGGCACTATGGTGTTCTTTTGTCATATGTTTGACAGATTTACACATGGATATCCTTTTTTTTTTTTTTTTTTTTTAATAAGCTGCTACAATTTTCAGAGCTGCAAGAATTTATATTTATCAATAATATAAACACACACAAACATATATGTATCTGTTAAACTGAACTAAGTAGATATATATATATATATATATATATATATGTTTGTGTGTGTTTATATTATCGATAGATATAAATTCTTGCAGCTCTGAAAACTGTCGCAACTTATTAACAAAAAGGATATCCATGTGTAAATCTGTCAAACATATGACAAAAGAAAAGAACACCATAGTGCCATATGTCTGTATATATATATATATATATATATATATATATATATAATATATATTTTTTTTTTTTTAAATGTGCACCCACTTTCATGGTTCACTTGTGATCATGCCCCAATTATATCTGTATTTCCCAAAGATGATGTACTCTTACTGATACTGATGTATAGCTCTAGCTATCTCAAAAGGAATTGACATTGAAACAAGGTAATTGTTACCTAAAAATACAGTCTCAGAAAGTGTTCTTTTCCAGACTTAAATGTAGTGTCTGCTATGCCTGTGTAGGGGTTTGCATTGCATCATTGTCTACTTTCTGCTTGCTATATTAAATACAGTCTATTCCATTTATTAAACTGTGGTTCAGACATTTAGGGAGCAGAATGTGATCAGGCAGCTGTTAGACACTGTGACGAAAAGAGGTGGGGTATATTTGATTTGAGTAATGTACAAATTGAATTTCAAGTGACAGAGCAGCCTCTTTATCTCTGGGAGACACAACTAAGGACTGAGGCAGTGTTCTTACAGGAAATTAAAATCTAGAGAGCTGGTTCAATCATTAGGTAGTTACCATAGCCTTCCCAGCAGTCATCCCAGAACTGCTGATGAGTATGACCTTTACAAAATGCACAAAGCCTTGATTTCTACACAGTTAACCTTTCCATGCTGAAGCTCTCCTGTGAAACACAACTGAAGGATGCCTCTGAATAATAAGCAATAACGAAAAGAAAATATTACAAAATGAATTAGGCTCCGATCACCTTTCATCTTTTTCCAAGTTGAGTGTCTGCCCTTGGAACAAACATGTCCATGGGCCACAGTGTTCCTAATATTTACCGAAAGAGTTTCTTTTTGCATATGCTGTGCCAGTATGTTTCTCTGTATGGAAAAGTCTACTGAGCTTTGCTATGCATATTAAGGTTGGGTTCACAGAGCACTTTCCCTGTTGAAATTTAGCATTTTTCAATTGTGTATGGATTTTTCCATTATATGACTTTGACTTTATAATTTAAGCGATGACGTGAGAGTGAGGATGCCGGGGAAGCAGAGGCCTTGCCGGAGCGTCGGGGACACCCCAGGGACGCAGCGACAGCGATATCCAGGGCAGCGGTGATGAGCGGTGACGGTCCGGAGCGGCGGGGACACGTGAGTATAACCTCCAATACCAGTGGTCTTCAACCTGTGGACCTCCAGCCGTTGGATGTCCGGGCACACTGGGTGTTGTAGTTTTGCAACATCTGGAGGTCCGCAGGTTGTAGACCACTGTCCTATACTTTACATTGCACTGATCCCTCAACGTACGATGGTTTCAACAAACGATGGTTCATTTGGAACGGATTACCATCGTATGTTGAGGGACCACTGTACAACAAATTAATTACATTTTGCTAAATATAATATATGTATATATTGCTTAAAGGGGTAGTCCCGCCCTAAGGCATCTTATATCCTATTCAAAGGATTCAAAGGATAATCTCTATTGCAGAAAACCACCTGTGGCAGCTGCACAGAATGATGTTTGCTCTGTGTCTGAAGGGTTACGACTACGGGGCCGAAGTTTTGTGACATCATGACTCTGCCCCCTTGTGATGTCATGCGCGCCCCCTCAATGCAAGTCTATGGGAGGGGCGAGACTTGCATTAAGGGGATGGGGTGTGACGTCACAAGGGAGCGGAGTTGCAATGTCATAAAACTCCAGCCCCATAATCGTGACCCTTCAGACATGGAGCGAACATCCCTCTGTGCAGCTGCCACAGGTCGGTGTCTGCGGCGGGACCCCCGCGATCAGACATCTTATGTGTCTTAGGGCCAGAGTACCCCTTTAAATGGAAGATAACATTTATGTCTTCTAAATAAGTGTCTTACAGCCCAGGAAGGCATATATTGCTGAAAGATGTGGATCTAAATAAACTTACCCTTTGAGTGCTAAGTGCTAAGAACTTTTAGATCAAGAATTAAACCAGACATGATGAATATTCTTCTCTGTTTAAATTTTCAGACTGATGATATTTTGTGTTTTATTTTTTTGGTATGGGGCAGCAACTTGTCTGCACTGCTGTTAACAGCATTCAGAATATGCAATCTGTAGTCTAGAGCTATTCATTGACTAATAATAGAATGTGTTTTAGGCATGCTCTGTACCTGTGCAGAGGTAGGAAGTGAATTATTGTGAGTAGTGTGCTCTCCTGTATTTACACGTCACCCCAAAGCAAAAAGTCTATTTTTTCAAATAGAGAATTTTAAAATATCACCATACATTCCTGGAAATATGTTTAGTATAAACCCTTTAAAGAGGTCCTGGGGTCATTTGTAAAACGGTGGTATGTATACATTCCTTGGAGGGAGAATGGCTGATCACATACCATTTTTACGGTTTGTCAATTGGAAACACTGTCCCCCTTCCAATACAGGAGTAGTGCAGTGTTTATGTTATTCTAACAGATTCTTAAATTTGTATATAGGCGTGCATCTAGTTATGCTGTGCTGGGGTGCTAGGTGCTATAGGTGGGCTTATCTTGGTGGGCTTTCATGAATGTAGTATGCATTCCCATAACTTCTTTTTGATATTGTCAGAAGAATTTGTCTCCTGCACCGATTCTGGTGACTATGATAGAAGGAAGAGATGGGAGTGCATACTACAGCATGTAAGTAATTTATGCCCCTGGCCCAGATAAGCCCACCCTTAGAACACAGCACTGAAAAATTAGATGCACACCTATTCTGATGAGTTCAGGAATGTGTCCGATAAACTAAAACACTGCATAACTCCAGAATGGAGGTGGGGGTAGGGAAGGGTTGACAGACTGTTGAAAACTATGTGATCAGCCCTGCTAAGGAATATATAAATGACCACAGGTTCGCTTTAAGGTGAAAACTTAATGTAAGCAAGACACTTTCTGAAGACAAATTGCCTGTGAAGCGTGATGACATACACTTAAAGGGCATTTCTCCTACAGACAATCATTTTAAGTATTAAGTATATTCGGTTTCTCAAAACCCAACAGGGAAAGTCATCATTAAAGGAGACATTTGACAGAACCTGGCACCAACCTCCTTATTATGTACATGTAATAGCAATACACCTTGCTGATATATACTGTATACTGATGAAAAAAAGCAGTTTGACAGGAAAACCATTTTTTATACATAAAATCTGTTTTAGTAACTGATCAGATTTTACTTGAATTCAGATCCTGTTTGACAGTTAAAGTAATTGTTTTAATTGTTGCTAAGACGAACATCAATACTGTCAAATGCCTCTCCTGGATTCTATGCTCTCTGCAGCATTGCACAGAGATTGCCATGTCTCACAAAAGTCCTTTTTCCAAATAGGGAGTACAATAAAACATATATTTATATTGTCAGTTTCATAAGAAGCCATTTACCCCATCAATACATTTATGTAGGAAAACGTAGAGAAAAATTAGAACTGGCAAGTTCCATACAGCATATGGCAAAATTGTGGCAACCTGACAAGCCTTACATTTTGTAAAAAAAATTTAAAAATGTAAGCATGTTATATGAGATAAATGAAGAAATTGATGGAGTCGGATTAAAAAAAAATCCATATAAACAATAAACCAAAAGGCCCAAAAATTTCCCTACACTTTCAATTGCTGTTGGCCTGATGTTCCTTTGGCTAATATTTATTTCTACAGGTGCAACCATACACATAAAGGTACAGCACAACCAAACCCCTGGAAGAGGCTTATTTCTCAGTGGACCAACACATAAGGCAGTTAAAATCCAATGTGCTTAACCCCTGTTTCCCTAGACATGTCTATGGGAGGGGGCATTGCGGCCATTACGCCCCCTCCCATAGAAATGAATGGAGGGGGCGTGGCGTGACGTCCCCATCTCGGAAGCCCAGAGGTTTCCAAAACTTCAGACGCAGGTACGCATAGAATGCGGGCTGCTGCAGGGAGATAGCGGGGGTCCCAGCAGCGGGCCCCCCGCGATCAGACATCTTATTCCCTATCCTTTCAATAGGGGATAAGATATTTTTGCCCGAAATACCCCTTTAAGACATTTGGTCCCACCAAAGTTGACGGGTTTGGCTAACTTTTGACTCAAGAGAAAGGGGCCGCTAGTGTGCAGTGGAAAAAAAATATGTATATATATATATATATATATATATATATATATATATATATATACATATATATATATATATATATATGTTGTAATATGTTTTTATACAATGTGAGCCAATTGGAAACAGATACTGCGGTGTGGCATGCAGCAACATCAATTTTTAACATCAGTTTAATGTATATCTTCTAAACCTAAAAAACATATATGTTAACCGTTAACACAAACACTGTGTGAACCTAGCCAAATATATGAATGCCATGGCCATTGTTTCAATATACAGTGTACACTATTGCATATACATATTAAGTTAGGAGCCTGGCTTGCTTTTGTTCTAATCATTTTCTACAGTCTAAAATGACAGATTTGTATAGCATATGGTAAAATTGTGGCAACTTGACAAGTCTTACGCTTTGTAAAAACTGTTAAAAACATAAACATGTTATATGAGATAAATGAAGAACTCAGGAATAAATAAACCCTTGCCAAGAGAACATTATGTTGATGGATAACCCTTAAATTACATTAAGACACTGCCATGCATTTTGGGAAAACAATAGGAAATGTTATTGCTTGTAGAAATCAGATATCCCAGTAAGCAGATGGAAATTCAATATCAATGTTGACCTTTTTGTCTTGAGTAGAGAACAAGAAGTGAATACCATTTTATCAATTACAATTATCAATACATTTTTAAAACCACATGTGTCGACATAAATGGGTTATAGAACCAGCTTTAACTGGAAAACAACTCATTTCTAATGGTTAGTCTTCTTAAGTGACTCCAGGAAAAAAGGAAAATATTGCTATTCTCTTATGCTAATATTACAGCTAAGTGATCAGTCCATATTTTGTACTAACAAGTATACAAAAGATAGTACATAGTGGGAGATTTATCAAAACCTGTCCAGAGGAAAAGATGGCCAGAGGTCTTGTTGAAAGAGGAAATCTAATAGGTTGCTACAGGCAACTGGGCAACTTTTCCTCTGGAACGGTTTTGAACAATCTCCCCCATAGTCCATAAATCTGACATTATGGGATGTATCATGTATGTGTCAGGTGCCTTGTTGGCTCAATTGGGATGTCCTTCATGGCATTTCCCAAATCAACAGCAGTGAACATACACCAGCACAGTGCCTTCTCTGCTGTTACAGTACTGCCAACTAAATCACTGTTGTATTGTATTAGCTGTATGAAACGTGATTGAAATGGTTATTCAATGGATAGAAATTCAGACACTATAGTATTAGAATGTATAAAAAGTAAAGTAAACTTACTTAAAGAGAAACTACTGACAAGATTATCTGTTAGGACAAGTACCTTTCATATATCTATCTGTGCTTTCTCTATCTGTGCTTCCATATTATAGAATAATAATTTTATTCTCTGGTGTCAAGTGTCAAAGAGTTGTTCCAAGCCTCTGAAGTACTGCAGACTGAAAGGCCATCTTGCTCCCCTTTCCATTCCTGTTGTTGCTTAAAGCTAAGCCCTATTTCAAGTCTTGCATCTGCGCACAATTTGTATGTACAGAGTAAGAAAGACATTTGGAAACAGGGCTCATCTTCCAGCTGACTTCAATCTGACATGTTGAATTTTAGTACCTGACCCTTTTGTCTATGATGCAGATATGTGCCTGTGTTACACTGAAACCAGTTTTACACTAAGTTTCCACACAGGTTTTCTCTGTTATTTATTTATTTTTTTTGTATTAGTTTTTTGGGGAAAACTACCACTGCAGTTTTTGAGCTAAAGTCAGAAGTGTATCCAGTAGGAAGGAGAAGTGAAAGTCCATCTATTATATTTCTCATTCCCTTTGAACACACTTCTGGATGTGGCTCAAAATTGCAATTGCAAAAAAACTACAGAAAGGCTAGGTTTCCACACAGATTTTTTTCTGATGTCACGACAACCTTAAGATAGGACTACATGGTTTAAGCTAGGACTATAGCTGTGATCATACTGTATTGTTTCTAAGTAATTGGCTGTGACTGTTGGGTTGTGGTCAAGTGCACTTGTGGGTCCCAACATGGTTCTATTCACTTACCTTAGCTGCACCATACACCACACCATATGACCCGTTCCACAACCAAAATTGCTGTGTAGTTCTAGTTAGAAAGATGAAGTTTCTGCTTCAAGCATCACAGTGTGGCTTTAGATTATGACTGAGGCTATAAATACACAGCAGAGTTTGGTATATTGCAATGAAATTGCAGTTGACATATGTCTGAAATGATTGTTATGGGAAATAAAGCTGCAATCGATCATAACAGCAACTTTAGAAACTAGTGGAATACTGAAAATATGCATAGTTTTTTTTTATATATATTTATCAACATCATAGCACTAATAATAATAATAGTAATAATAATGATAATAATAATATTGTTCAAGTGCTCAACTCTTGAACTGTAGACCATTTGCTTTAGGAAATGTATAAGCAAGCAAAGCTGTCATGGAAACATATTGTTTTTTTAATCAAAAAGACTAGGTGAAACCATAAGTGCAAGTAACACAGCTAAAATGTTTCTTTGCAGATATATGCAGTTTTGCTGCAGCCAGGAGATTGTGTAAACATAGCCTTAAGGCATTCCAGTGGGGGAAGGGTACAATAATACATCAGGCTGATCCTCAGCTCTGGCTTTAACAACCCCATCGCTTAAATTAAAAGCAATGTTCTTTTTGCTGAACCTTTCCTTTTTCCCAGCTGCTAGAAACACATCCATATTTCATCAATCTGTAGAACATATCCAGCTGACCTTTTTATTTTACTAATAATAGGCATCAAATACAAGTGTACAGCGCACATTCTACTCATCACATTGAGTGCCGCTCAGTAAAAAGACTTTAATATAATTCTCCTAGTTGTAGACAACAATCGCTCCTTGCTATTCATCAGGAATCATACGCAGCTGCATCTGTGTTCACTTTGTAAAAAGCTAATACAATAGTGTTCTTGTGTGGGTGAGAGACTGTCCCCGCCACATGTTAATCTGTGATGCTGTCTCGATACAATTTGTAAAATACCTATTGAACTGAATATCATGTATTATGTGAAGTACAGTTCTGATAGCACATCTAAATGTCTGCAAAACATTGGCCGACATTTATCATTGTCTTTAGACAGTTTTTTGTGTCTACAAAAGGCGCAAAATCGGTGCAAAGCCACTGAAAAGTCTCTAAAACAACACCAGCCTAGACTTAATTTAGCTTTTTGGTGTATGTGAAGAGAGAAATTTCAGAAAATGTGACCTGCACGAAATTTATGAAATGTTCTGTGACCATTTAATAAATGTGGTGCTCCTAGTCCTACACATAACCAGCACACAAAAAAATGGTGTAGAAAAATGCTTCACTTACACCAATGATAAATGCCGGCCATTGTATTTATATGTTATCTAAAGAAAAGGTGTGCTTTGTAGGTTGTGCCCAAATTTATATAGTCCCATGATGACCATCCATAAATTTGGGGCCAAGACTATAAATAGCATGTCAAGTCGAAATTATCCGCTTACACAGTCCAATATTTCCTTTAAAAAATAAACAAGGCTTCCTTCACAGTTTTTTGCAACTTTTTGAAAAGAACCTATGGGGACAAATAACCATACCTAGAGAAAACATGCCATAAAATACAAACGCACATTTACACTTTATTTTTTTATTTTTTATTTTTATTTTTTTTTGTTTCTGATTTGTTTTTTTCCATTTTAATAAAGCTGTAAAAAAACCTGTGCATGTTAAAGTGGAGTATAGAAGAAAAATGACCATAGGAAGGCACTGCTGTTTTCCAAGCGAATAGTAACAAACCAACCCAGAGTTGCAGTGGTACAAAACACTGGAGAGGTATATTGAGGTAAAATAAAGAACATAGATTATGCGTTTCGGGGGAGCCACCCCCTTCTTTAGATCAGTATACACAAAATGGATAGATTCAAGCTATATAAAGGTTAAAAACTGGTGCCCAAATTAAGGTGGGAGGGGCGTGACAGAATGACAAACACATGGTAAAACAAGAAAGAGTATAAAAAAAACACATTTGTGTGCTAAGAGCAATAAGATAAGATATCCATTAGATGCCAAACTATCTTTCACAGCGCTACTGTTTGCACCCCAATTAGAAAGCGCTGGTGCTCTGAAGCACTTGTCAGTCACTGATTGGCCACTCCGGAACATGTGAATGTCGGGCCCTAGCAACGCATCCTCCACTACAACATAGAGCGCATCTGACCGCGATCCTGGACTCAACAATTGCAGCTGCACGTGTCCAGGCACCGCTCCAGATGTGACCCGCTGTTGACATCTGTATTCTGGGTGCCTGGGCACACCGCATGCATTTCAGATGCTCTGTTTATTGATATATTCAGTGATTTTTACATAATTTTATATATACTTGATCTACCTGCATGATTCTATTATTGCTCTTAGCACACGTTTTTTATACTTTATTTTTTTTGTTTTACCATGTCTTGTCATTCTGTCAGGCTCCTCCCACCTTAATTTGGGTGCTGATTTTTTACCCATATATAGCTTGAATGTGTCCATTTTGTGCATACTGATTTGAAGAAGGGGTGGCTCCCCCGAAACACATAATCTATGTTCTTTATTTTACCTCAATAAACCTCTCCAGTGTTTTGTATCCCTGCATCTCTGGGTTGGTTTGTTACTATTCATTTGGAAAACAGCAGTGCCTTCCTATGGTTATTTTTCTTCTATACTCCAGTGCTTCATCTAGGACTGGCTCTTCTTCTCCTGTGACCCCAGGAATAGCAGCTGTTCCTGCAACTATTGTAACCCTGCATGTGGGTTGATACAAAAGTTTTTACTTGCTCCAAGATGAGCGTCCACTACCTAATAGCTCCTTCTTATATTTCATTTGTCTAAGTAGTAATTCACGAGGCACGCCGTGTTGGTCTCTCCTCTTTTCTTATACCAGTAGATTAAAGTAATAACATGGGTATACAATGCTGTATTTTGGGAACACTGCCCCTGACTGAAGAAAAAAAATGGAAAAACATTTCTGTAAAAATGCAGGAAAAACACTATTGCCTACACAGTGTTTTTATTGTGGCATTTTTATTTTTTTGTGGTATTGTTTTGTGTCCCTGGAGAATAAGGCAGGAGAAAAACTGACACATAAATTCCTATACTAATACATACTATTTTGAGGAAAACCTCTCACAAAATCTGCCTCGTAGTCACATACTGTAGTTTTTAAGGTTGAAAAAAGACAACAGTTCATCAACTTCAACCTAAAACCCTACTGTGTTGATCTAGAGGAAGGCAAAAAAAAATAAATTTCTATCCCCATAAATCTTCTATCCATAACCTATAATGTTTTTCCATAAAAACATCCAAGCCCTGCTTGAACTTGTTTATTGAGTCAGACATCCCAACATCATAGGGCAGAGAGTATTATAGCGTCACTGCTCTTATAGTGAAGAATCTCTGTCTGTGATGATGATGAAATCTTGTAATCAGATCGCCCTAAAACATCTTTTCTCCAAACTAAATAACCCCAAACTTGATAACCTGTCTTGGTCCTATAATCCTCCCACACCATTATTTATCTTTGTTGCCCTCCTATGTACTCTCTCCAGTTCCGCCATGTCCTTCTTATACAGGAGCCCAAAGTTGGACACAATACTCCATGTGCGGTTTGACTAATGATTTATACATTATACTATGCCCTTGTTATGAGCCTCTATGCCTCTCTTGATACATCCCATGACTTTGTTAATAGCTGCTTGGCACTGATCACTTTACCCAATTTAGTTTCAACTGCAAATATTACAATCCTAATCCAAAATCCTTTCACAAGGTCATTAATGATCATAAACATATTGAAAAGAAGTGGTCCCAGTACTGATTCCTGCAGTACCCCACTTTTAACTGTCACTTAACCAGAATAAGTTTCATTGATCCCCATTCTCTGCTTCCAAAAAAATATTGGCCTTACATTTACGCTCTGGGGTACAGCATTTTTTTTCCCAATATATGTCATGCCATGTCATGTCCCACTGTATGCTATACAGCCGGTGGAGGTAAGTAGTATTGCTATCTGGTGGAGGTAACTAGTGTCGCCCGGGCACTCTGCATCTGATTCACAGAGTGGTACCCTGAGGGCTGTGAAAAACTGCCACAATGTAAAAAAAAAATTGGTGTTTCCACACAAATGAAAAAATTCCGTGGCATGTTTAGCTACTGGCGTAGTGTGCCACGGAATGTATAGGAGTATGTACTCCTGTTTACCCCTGGTGCCCCTGCTCTTGTACAATACTGAGTGGCCATCTGCATTGCCACTTACTTTATTCTTAGTGGAACAAAATTGTATGATCATCTGATTGTAAGACTTTGTGTTTATTTATTAGACTTCTGTACTAGAGATTTTGCGCCAGGAGAACTGACTCTACCTCTATTTACCTCCTATTTCTATGAATCCAGGAGCAAATCATAAAATGTTGCAGTATCTTGTAATACCTTTTTTATTGGACTAACAGAATTTTGTAGAGACAGGCTTTCGGGATTCCTCCCTTTATCAAGTCCAAAGCAAATCTAAGTTCCCAAGCAGAAGACACAGGTTACATCTCACAAATATGCAGGGGTTAAGACAATAGATGTGGAGAATTCACACTAAGATGGGCCATAAATTGTCCTGCTATGGGAACATAGACTAAATAGATAAGGATCAGAAAAAGGGGAAGGGAGGGCGGAGCAGGGGAGAGACTGGTAATTAAGCAGGACAATGTGAGATGCAAAAGAGAATACAGTACAGTATAGTACAGGTTATAAGAAATTTTGATAATGAGATAAGAAGCTCAAATCCACATTAAGTCCCCTGTTTTTCGAGTAAAAAAAACAGTATCATTTTGGCTTCAAATGTCTTTTTTTCTCGTGTGTTTTTGAAATTCCCTCTCAGTATCTTGATTGTAAGGTCATGTATGGAGTGGCGTGATTGGGTAAAAAGATGTCCAACTGGGGTGCAGTAGTCATTTTCTTTATGGCGGTTGATGGAATGTCTGTGTAGATTCATCCTTTCGTTGAGTTTCCGGCTGGTTTCACCAATGTAGCATCCCATGTCACACTTGATGCATTGTATCATGTAGACCACGTTTGGGGATGTGCAGGAGTATAGACCCCTAATGTTATATGTCTTGTTGTTGTGGGTGGCTTCCATCTTGGTGCAGATATGTTGGCAGAGTTTACAGCGAGGTTTGGTACAGGGTTTGGTCCTATTGTCTGTGTCTGTTCTTTCTGTAGGTAATTTTCAGCTGACCAGCTTTTGTTTTAAATTGTGTGGTTGTTTGAAGGCCAAGATTGGAGGTTCAGGGAAGATTTCTTTTAGCATCTCATCTTCCACCAATATCAGCTGTAGGTCCTTGATAATTTAGCATATTTCTTCAAGGGCCGGATTGTATGTGGCTACCAGTGGTACGCGTGGTGATGATTGTATCGCTCTGTATTGTAGCAGGTGTTCCCGTGGTGTTTGAAGGGCGGAGTGTATTTTCCTATTGATTGTCCTAGGTTTGTATCCTTTTTGTTTGAATTTCTCAGACAGTGTTTGTAGGTGCAGGTCTCTGTCATCAGGGTTGGACCAGATGCGATGGTACCTGGTAGCTTGGCTGTATATGATGACTTTCTTGGTGTGTGATGGATGGAAACTGGATTTATGTAGATAGCTGGATTGGTCTGTGGGTTTTCTGTATACAGACGTTTGTAGTGTGTTCCTGTTTATTGTGACAGTAGTGTCCAGGAAGTTCACACTTTCTGTAGAGAAGTCCATTTTGAGTTTGATAGATGAATTGAATGTGTTAAAGGCATCATGAAACTTTCTGAGTTTTTCTTTTCTTTCTGTCCAAATGATGAAAATATCATCAATGTAACGGTAGTATCTGTAGGGTTTGTGAAGTTGTGTGTCTAGAAATCGTTGTTCAAGATCCTTCAGGATCTATGGGAAATGCATCAACATATGGCTGAACAAGTGGAAAAGGATATACAATATTTCAATAGACAACAGAAAAGAGAACTCTTCATGAAGAAAAATAACAAACTCAGGAAACTCTCTCAAAATGTCAACCAACCCAACACCAGGCAGAGAGAGAGAAACCAGGATCATTACAAGCAATGGAATACCTGAAACAACCGATGACCTCACCACTACTCCTGACAACAATATGAGCACCACCACTCCCGACAACAATAGGACCACTACTCCTGACAACAATATGACCACTATTCCTGACAACAATACAGACAACGCAGGGATTATTAATATTTCCGATTATGAACTATCCAACTCTGAGAGATCTGTTCTCTCTAAAGGACTATCATTCTGTCCAAGCACTAAACTGGATGACATGAAATTATACTCAGACTGGGTAGTATTCTTTAGGAGACTACAACTGAAAGAGTAGTTTCATAAGAAAGAGGACAGTACTACAACAACCCTGGATTACAATATCAAGAAAAATAATTCTGATTTTACTCCATCACCAGGACGCAACAGCAAACTGGACAGCTACATTGCAAGTTTCAAATTAAGAACAGCATCCTTGGTCAAAAAACACCATTATAAAACCATCTACAATCTCTCAAAACTAGAAACAGACGCCATCAAAAACTTAAAGAATAATGAAACCATAACAATCAAACCAGCAGACAAGGGAGGAGCAGTGGTGACAATGAACACTGAGGATTACATAAAAGAGGGAAACAGACAATTGTCAGACACTACATACTACAAGAAACTGACAGAAGACCCCACCAAAGAATACACTCTGGAATTGAAGAAATTGATCGAATCCTTCCCAAAAGAGTCCCGGAAAGGATTAGAGACACTTATACCCACAAATCCCATAACAGGGACATTCTACATGCTTCCAAAAATCCACAAAACTGGGAACCCAGGAAGACCAATAATAACAGGTATGGACACATTAACAGATCAGATCTCTGGCTTAGTAGAAAACCTATTAAAGCCCTTTGTTAAAAACACCAGCAGCTTCATACAGGACACCACTGACTCAATCAGATTACAAACTTACCTGCCAACTCCATATTAGTAACAATGGATGTAGAATCCTTATACAGCAACATTCCTCACAGAGATGGAATTGATGCCTGCTCCCTGTTCCTCTCACCAAAACCAACAACCGGAAATACAGCCCGGGAGTCATCACTAAACTAATAGAATTCATCCTAACACACAACTACTTCATTTTCAACAGTGACATATAGCTACAAATGATGGGCACTGCAATGGGGACCTGGATGGCACCACAATATGTACACCTATTCATGGCTGACCTTGAACAACGATTTCTAGACACACAACTTCACAAACCCTACAGATACTACCATTACATCGATGATATTTTCATAATTTGGACAGAAGGAAAAGAAAAATTCAGAAAGTTTCATGATGCCTTTAACACATTCAATCCATCTATCAAACTCAAAATGGACTTCTCTACAGAAAGTGTGAACTTCCTGGACACTACTGTCACAATAAACAGGAACACACTACAAATGTCTGTATACAGAAAACCCACAGACCGATCCAGTTATCTACATAAATCCAGTTTCCATCCATCACACACCAAGAAAGGTGGATTTGAGCTTCTTATCTCATTATCAAAATTTCTTATAACCTGTACTATACTGTACTGTATTCTCTTTTGCATCTCACATTGTCCTGCTTAATTACCAGTCTCTCCCCTGCTCCACCCTCCCTCCCCCTTTTTCTGATCCTTATCTATTTAGTCTGTGTTCCCATAACAGGACAATTTATGGCCCATCTTAGTGTGAATTCTCCACATCTATTGTCTTAACCCCTGCATATTTGTGAGATGTAACCTGTGTCTTCTGCTTGTGAGCTTAGATTTGCTTTGGACTTGATAAAGGGAGGAATCCCGAAAGCTTGTCTCTACAAAATTTTGTTAGTCCAATAAAAAAGGTATTACAAGATACTGCAACATTTTATGATTTGCATCTGCATCACTGGACTAATACGGCTACTCAAATTCACTACATTATGAATCCAGGGGAAATTGAGACAATCAATGGGATACAAAGAAATGATAATGGAAACCAATCCGAGAAAGAAGGTTTGGAAATGTTTTTGCTGTTCCCACCTAGGTTTAAACCTCATTTTTGGCAACAAAAGTAGAGGGGACAAATGATCTCTCCATGTCTGGTGAGAACTGAGCCTTGTGGCATTATATAATTAAGGGTTTATAAGGAAAGTATATGCCATTAAAACCTAATTGGCTGCTTAAACCTGTATGCCAAAATAAATTATGTAGTTTCATGACTACTATAAGTGCTAAGGGAGTTAACTAAATTGTATTGTGGACTTTGTTAGAGGCTACAGCTGAATTCACATCTCAGTTCCTTGTGCTTTTCTCTGGAGCTATTTGCATTTTCTTTGTATTCTAAGTCACAGAATATTGGATCAATATATTAGCTGGATACTGAAAGAAATCATCAAAAATATTATGGTAGCATCTAAAGTAGACAAAAAAATAAAAACAAATAGAATTCTTAAAAAATCCTTTTAAATGACACCCTTTTCAAAAAACCATGCTTGTATTTTAATAAAGGAGTCATATGGTGTATATGTCACTGGAGGACAAAATACAATTTAGCTATAGCGTTTATGGGCTACATAGCATTTTTAGACATTTCTTTTGCAGAATTTTTTTTGTTTAAAAAAAGCAACTAAAAACAAAAAACATACAGCCAGATGTTTTCTGAAACCCAGTAGTGAAATATAAAACACATTTCAAACAATGCTTTATGACTTTTAATTTTAGGCAGATTTCACACAAGAGTATTTGCCATCCATATTACATCCGTATTTTGCAGACCGTAATGTTCATTCATGGGGATATTTACATGGAGGTATGCATTTTAACAAAACGGAGCATGTGCTACCTTCATCGCTTTTGGAGAATATGCATTGAAGTCTATGGAGAGGAATTAAACTATGAATGCATCTAAATATGTTTCACTGATATTCTGTATGGCATCACTATGTTGTTAGGATTTCATCTGTATTACTTTTGTTTTTCAAGCTATAGTTTAATTTGCTGTCTATAAAAATCAAGCAATACCAATGGAATACTGATGACTAATGCCATTGCTGTAAAATGCCTGGATTTTGGCTCTGTATTACGGATGTATCCCAATATGTTTGAGGGATACACGCTTGAGGCTATGTTCACACAGTGTAAAATAAATAGAAAAATATGTCTGTAAAATAGGAATATAGTATGTCTGTATAATTAATCACATACATAACATTCATACATCCCTAATTCTATTGTTTACAATGGGTGAACATAGCCTTAGGTGAGTTTCATATGGAAATATGTCCATGATATGGATCTGTTAGGATATGTTCACACGGAAGAAAAATTCTGCCGGTGTACATTGCCTTAAGCTAGGTTCACACTACAGAATTTCTGCATGTGATTCCGCTTTGAAATTGCAGGCAGAAATAACGCTTACTAAAATGTATTGTATAGTGAATGGGTTTCTGTTCATAAATTCACATTTCGGAATTTGTGAAGCGGAATTTGTGAACAGAAAATCCGCTTGAAAATTTCCGCCTGAAGAATAGCGTGACTCATTCTTCAGGCGGAAATACTCGCGGAACTAATTGCAGTCTATTGGAGACTGCAATGACCGCGCGGTCCTAGCACTGACTGATTCAGTGTGCGCTGGCCGAACTCGGAATCTTCGGGCGGAAATTTTCTGCTCGGAGATTCCGTAGTGTGAACCTAGTCTAAGGGTTTATTCACACGGCAGAATTTCCGCTTGCGGAATTCCGCCTCAAATTAAAGCCCATAGACTTCTATGGGATTTCGCACTCCCATTCACATTCCGAATTCAGAATTCCATTAGCGGGCAATCTGTCTATTAGAACAGATACCACAGCTCCCAGCATGGAGCAGAGTGTGCTCCATGTTGGAAGCAGTAGTACCTACAGTAAGGTACTGTGAATAAAAATACAGGGAACCCTATGCATTATTTTTCATAAATAAATAAATAAAAAAAATGCATAGAGTTCCCCATATTTTTATTCTCAACCAGATACCAACAGAGCAGAAACAGCCTGACTTTAACAGGGTGGGTGAGGACCATTGTTACTGGCCCTCCCAGCCTAAATAATACCTGCCTGTTACCGCCTAGGCCCAGGGGCACCATTTTTGATGCTCCGGGCCTGTTGGTACCTGCTCTTCCCGGCTCCCCTGTGGCGGTGGATACCGGGGTAATAATTGGGGGTTAGCACTTGCTGTTTTTGGGGCTACGCTAAGCCCCGGCTTAGTAATGGATTCCGTCAATAAGACGGCCTCAACTACTAAGCCCGAAAATTCAATAAAATAAAAAAAACACAACACATTGGAAATATTATTTTATTTTAAAGAACACTCCCCCACAGCCCTCGTTAACCATTTTATTAAAATTAAAAAAAATCCAGTTCATCCACAGTAGTCCTCCGAATCTGCCATAATCCTCTGCATACATGGATCTGAAACAAGAAGAAAAAAGGAACACAAAAAATTGGTTAGGACATTTTTGGCGCTCTCTGCTGGGGAGAGTGCCCATAATGCAATGTCTTCCCAAACAGAGAGCCTCCAATTGTTGCAAAACTACAACTGCCAAATTTGGCTGTTTCCACACACCAGATAAAATGCCAGAAAAACTGCCAAAATGCGGGAAAAAGCTGTGGCAGTTTTTCCTTGCATTTTTGCTGGAAGGAAAAAACCTCAGTGGAATCCTAACCTTACACTTCTCAGCCCTGATGGCTCCACTTCTGGCTTTGGCTTGAAAACTGCAGTGACATTTTTCCAAAAAAACTGTCACGTGTAAACCAAGCCTAATGCGCATTGTTCCCTAGAGGTTTTTTTTTTCTTTTTTTTTGCACAAAAAGCAGCATGCCTTATGTAGGGTATTTTTTCTTGTTTACCAAAGGCATCTCTATATCATGTCATGAAAAAACAAAAAAAAAATGTACAAATAAAAAAGCCACCCTGAAAACACTTAGAATTCACTGAGTTTCTTACATGCCAAAAATAAAGGCTGAAAAAATGTGTGAAGAGAGCCTTAAGCAAACATATGCTTTAGTAGGCCTGGTTTTCCATATGTAAAAACTATTTTTACTGCTTCCAACTGAGACATTTTTATAAGCAAGGCTAAGATCAGTCTGGTAAGGTGCTGAATGCTAAGAACTTGCTTGGCAGATACTCTGCAGCTGAATGACTTGAATCACAAAATCCCCAGCTGAGTGTTTTGAAGCTAACAGCATTTACACTCTGCAAGAGGATCAATACTGCACCTCGATTGATTCTCTTCACTGGCAGAACCAGGATTATTCACAGTATGAAACTGTATTCCCAGTCTTATCCAGTCTTATTTTATAGGCTGTAATAAAAAGGCATGATGTTCTAAACACAAAGTTATATAAGTATGACTGTGTCACTACCGCACGGCTATACCCATCAGATTTAGAAGCTGATGCTTAAGAAAAAAAAAAGCATATGTTCTCTTCCTAATGTTGACTGTACGGCTGAAAGACTTCTATTTATCGCAAGCTTCACTTTGTAAAAAAGATATCAGAACTAAATTTGAAATGTGCTGCATGTGTTTAAGGAAGTCCCAAGGCAATTTTGAAATGTCATGCAATTTTGTTCTTTTGGCAGGTTAAAGTAAGAAATTGTTTCTGCAACACATTTAATGCTCTCATACACTACTTCAAATCACCTTATAATTTGCACTGTCAGTCACATTCTAGTGCATAACAGTTATTATAAAATGTATCAGTGCAGCAATGACAGTTCTGGCAGTCCCTTCTCTTTCTTCCATAGTATTTAATCTGACACATCTCTCTGCTGTAAACAGGCAAAAAGCCATGTTTATATGATGATGTAGAAGCGCAGTGCAGCTGTTCAGTTTCTGTAGTCCTGTTGAACCAGCGCCATTCTTCTAAATGATGCTAAAGGAAATGGCTTACATTTTGTAAACGGATGCAACACACATTTCAGCTTCCATTGTCAAATCTAAACTCATTTCAGGATATGTTCACACACTGTTTTTTGAGCATCGTTTGGAGCCGTAAATGGATGGAAAAGAAAAAAGGACCAGAAGCAGAAGACACAAATGGAGAGATTTATCAAAACCTGTGGAGAGAAAAAGTTGCCCAGTTGCCCATAGCAACCAATCAAATCACTTATTTCATTTTTAACAAGGCCTCTGTAAAAATAATAGAAACTATTTGATTGCCTGCTAAGGGCAATTCAGCAATTCGCCCGCAACGCCCCCTCCCATAGAGTTCTATTGAGGGGGCAGGCCGTGATGTCACGAAGGGGGTGGAGCTGTGACGTCAAGATGCTTCAACCCCTGTATTGCCACTCATTACGCACAGTTTTGTCGGGTTGTGCGCCAAATTCTGTCGCATTGCGCAAGAAATTCTGTCTGTGCCAGATTTTGCGCCAGAATTTGCACCAGTATTGAAAAAAACCCCGACCAACTCTCCATTTTGCTAAAAAAAAACCGAAAAGGGGGGCGTGACCGCCGGGAAAAGGGTGCATAGTCTCCAAAAAGGGGCGTGTTCCTGATATTTTCACACAAACCCAACATATTTACTAAGGTTTCCACATAAAATGTGGTGGATTTGAGCTGTGGTAAACCTTACAGTTCAGAGCATGTGTAAAAAAAGCAAAGTGTACGGAAAGTGGAAAATGTAGGGAAACCTTAGTAAATACTGTGGAAAATAAATTGTAGGGAATTAAAACCCACAAAGAAACCTACACTCCACTCTTAGTAAATATGGGCCAATGGGTGAGAACTTTCTATAAAATTTTAGGATGCCCCAGTAATGTTTGTTAACAAATGTTAGATAGCAGCCTAACCCAATGCTATGCTCTTGCTGAAGCCTCAAATAATTCCCAATAGCTAAATATAACAAATCTTACATTCTGTTGATTATTCTTGATATATCTGCAGTATTTGGATCATGGACCACCAACTGCTAATGTTTTGGTTTTGTTCTAACCTTTTAGCACCTACTCTTCCAGCTCTATGTCACAGGAACGAAACAGTCTCATAAGTCCATGGGATTGTCTCATAGACACAGAGTGGGGAGAGAAGCTCATTCTAGTGATTGGTTGAGTTCTGGAAACTCAGACCCCAAATTATAATAACTTTAGAATGAATGAAAGTTACACTTAAATTCATTCTCATCTTTATTACTGGAACTACTTGGTCTTGCAAACTCTCCTCTCTACAATTTATCTTAAATGCAGTAGTGTTGCTTATCTTCCTGTATCCAGAACAGCAGAAACCTGGCAGTACCAAGTAACCCAATGACGCTGGGTGTCAGGGTAATAATGGGGGTACTGGTGGATACAGTTTGGTGGTCTATTTACTGCTTAGGGCACAAAGTGGGATAATATATCTACATGGGAGCTCATATGAGATGTTTTTTTTTAAAGATTGTAGTCTAATGTGCTTAGTAAGGATATTCTCCTGATTGGGTCAATAAGGCTGGGTTCACATAAATCAGGCCTCCGGCATAGTTTCCCTCTGGCATGCAACGGAGGGAAACTGCTGCTAGAACTGATTGAATAGGACAGTTCACAATGATCCAGCATCTCAATTTTGACACTGGATGGTTGGGCACACCAGTGAGCACGGATGCCATACAACTGATGTAAACTTGTCATCAGTTGTGGCATCAGTTGTGCCCAGATCTAGGCTGAGTTCACCTATGCCGGATGCCAGACATATGTGAAACCAGCCTAACAGGGTCTTCTGTTTATGTTGAGGGTGTCATACGAGGTTGTGTTGGAGTTTGCATGTTGTGCTAGAAAGTTCATGTGTGGTTACATTAGGGATCTTGTTTTAGTCATGTATCAAGAGTCCTAGTAAGGTGTGTTTTGGTTTCTTTTGGTGGGGTTGTGTTATGGATTCTCTTGTCAGGGTAATGTTATGAATAGTGGGGTCTTTTTAGAGTGCTGCAAGATGGGATAGGCTATAGGGTGCTGTGTAGTGTGTTTATGATATAAAAATTAATTTTGATTTGTCTTATTACTTATAACAGATTTATGATTAAGAATATAAAGAGCTTGATGCTCTTGAGGAAAGAAATCAAGTGTTGAAGTAAATTTAGGCATTTTTTATTTATTTATTTCAGTTGACCAAATAGAGTCTAATCATTAATGTTAATTACATTTGCAAGCATTTAAATTATTTATTTATTTACATTTGAATGTGTAATTATGCATTTTCTAAAGAGAAAGATGAAACAAAGACCTTACATGATCTGGTATGCAACTTGCTGTAAATTAACAAACAACTATGTAGTTATTCCAAATCCTTGGTAACACTATGCTGTTCAATTGCTATTTTAGTATGCTGACCTAGTGATCATGGTGATCCTAGGTTCTAGAAGTCAAATGTGATGAAACGGTATGAAATGTTTGAATCAAATATTTTTCAAGTAAATGTAGCTTTGTGCATTATGTTTTCAAACATAAAAGAAATATAATGCATGTCTATACCTCATGGTGACAGAATAACTAAATAATTTAATGTTGCTATGCTAAGATTTATCCCTGAACACATTTTTATAAAGAAAAATTCCTTGTTACTGACATTTGATTTTTGATAAATTTTATGGATTGTCTGCGTGCTGCTGTAGAAACCTTGGTGCTTCATGAATGATTCCCTTTGGGCTCCAGATGAAGAGAGGCCAACTCTAAAAGCAAAACAGGAAAATTGTCTGAACAACAATAATTGGTGTCACTGCAGCCATTGTATGCCAATGACAACTGTCTAGATATCCATCTGCTGTCATGAAATTCCTGCAATTTCTCATTTTCTTGAAGGAAAAATATTGTGTACCATAGACCATCAGGACTTTCAAAATAAAGTAATTTCTAGAGACTGCCCAGAGTTTCTCATTGACAATTTCAAAGATTTCACAAGTCACCCTAATGAAGTCTATGCAAACAGATACAGAAAGAGAATGCAATATCTTGTGAACTACAGATTGAGCAAGTGCCACATTTATTGCACTGGCATAAAACCCATCCCAGAGACTCTACTAACAGTAATAAAAAAGCATTGCTGGCTTACTGTTCTGTAAGTGGATAAGGAATGAATAGTACTCCTGCTCCACTTCCCATGATGCACAACACTATGGGGGGAAATTTGCCCAGTTGCCCATGGCAACCAATCAGATTGCTTCTTTTATTTTGCAGAGGCCTCATTGGAAATTAAAGAAGGGATCTGATTGGTTGCTAACGGCAACTGGGCAAATTCTCCTCTGCACAGGTTTTGATAAATCTCCCCCAATAAGCTTACAGCACCACAGGAATCATGCAAGGGAGCAGAGTCATCTGTTAGTAACCTGTACATTTTATTTCATAAGGAGCATTAGTGAGATAAACCAAACAGCTGTTCTTCTCTCTCTATTGCCAGTCCCTGGTGAGTTGTACTGTGACCAGACACTTCACATTGGGGCCTGTGTGTGGAGTGGAAGTCGCTTCCATAAAATTCTTCTCATAGAGTTATATAGAGAAAGTGCCTTCTGCTCCACACACAAACCTCAATGTTAAGCAGCTGGTAACAATTCAGCACTGCATGACCACTACTGGGGGATTTTTGTGAAACAGAGCCACCTAGTAAGAGAAGGAGCAGGGTGGCTGCTTGTCCCCATTGTGACCTAATATATATTGCTGGAGTGTGTTACCCTACATGGTGAAGACCATAAGAGAAATAAAATAAACCCCACAAATGATGGTACATTTAAACTTTGTACGTGCAAAACATGTTATATTTAGAAATCACCGTAAATAAATTAAAAACTCCATGAATACACCTTCCCAAGCATGGCTCAGCAGTCCCACTCAGCAGATGGTCAAAGTAATCTATTGATATGCTGATCAAGCAGGTCACTATAACACACTTCAGTTGTTCCTTACTGACATATGCACTGTGAAAAAAGAAAAAGCATGAAAACAATGTGCCACCTCCTATATCCTGCCACCCTAGGCTCTGGCCCACAAGTGCCTTGGTATTAATATGGCCCAGTGTGGGATATGTACTTTGTCTGTTTCTCAGTCTTATATTTAATGTATAATTTGCAGGAATCTTTGTTGGACTATCTACAGAGGCTGCTCTGAAATGGTGCACGGATATCTCGGTACAAGGAACTGCAAAGTCTTATCATCTTGTGTTGTCAACAAAATCAGAGCAACATGTTCAGAGCCTGACAGCAAATATACTGGCTTTACACTATAGATTCTCTAATGCCTTAATTCTATCTCATGTGAACTTTTAAGGCATTGTTTTTAAAACAAACATATGAGTTGTTTCGTGCTGCCCAAAGCATGATCAGCATGAAAGAGAGAAGAGAACTATGATTTACTTAAAAATGCAACAGTGTTTAAAGAAATGATAGTTTCAAGGAGTCAGGGTAGAGAGCAGCCGCCTGGGTGCACACACATGACTAATCATACCAATCCAGGAACATTGTTAACCTATGATTTCTCAGAAATGCTGTTGCATTTCTGAGTGTATCATAGCATTCTGTGATAATGGAGCCTGTGCTGTTTTCTGCTATCTAAGCTTCAGGCAGCATGAAACAAGGTTACAAAAATAGTTACTTTTTCAATTTTTGTTGGCCACATTTTCTAGATCAACATCAACAACCTTGTAATGCAAACAATAAAAATATGCTATTGCATCTAATAAAACATTCTAATGATATGATTTTGTGTTTGGTTTTTTAATAAATAAAATATTTAAAGGGTTATAAAATTTGTTCTTTGTTTACAGATGTAGCCAATGGCAACCGTACGGCACTACATTAACATGCTACTCTTTCTGCATATCATGCTTTGCAAGGAACAGTGGCACCTGTCTTTGACAGAAGTCCCTCTCCTTGCGTATAGTGATGAGTGGCAGGGGCCATATTCAAATTTGCTATATTTCACGAATATATGGACAAATATTCGTCCTATGTTTGCGAAATTTGCATATTTGCTATGTTCGTTCCCTTTTTTTCCATGCAAAAATTTGTAATGAAATTTGCATAGTGTGCATGCGCAATTATATCTTTCACCTAAAAGAAGGGAGGGATCAGTGTCCTCTGGAAGTGCGGATATTTGTGCATATTTGCATATTCGCATATACGAAATATTCCCGCTCCACACTGACTCACACAGTAAATAAAATGGGAGCCTTCTTTGGACCACAAGCTAGAAGCAGGGAGGGCTGATCACTTTTTCTTTTCCTTGTACACATCATTGTTGTGATGTGTACTGTGAAGAAAAAAAACAAATATTTGTCATTCCGAATATATATCGCTATATTCTAAACATTCACAAAATCGTGAAGTTACGAAATTTGCGGTAAAAATTAGCATTTCAAATATTCACGCTCAACACTCCTTGTGTACAGTACTTTTCAGGCCCTGGCCATGCCTGGTTATCCTCAATATCTCTCTCAGGCATGACAGAGCTCAGAAGGGCAGAGCACAATAGAGATGGGCATTTGGCACATACTGGAGCCAGCACCCACAGGACCAGCGCTGAAAGCCTAACCTGTGCTGATTTGTAGTAGCACTGTGAATCCAAGAGGACAGGTGTACGGTACCTGGCCCATCTCATAACTCCCTAATTTGCCCCTACACAGAGTGCCACTGTGCCAAACATCAACAATGCTGGTTAACACTTCTGGCCAGCTGGAGAGACTCCCTGGGCTGTGTGCCTATTGAGTCTTCATACGTAAACACAACAGTGATGCACAAAGCATTGGGGACTTACTTGTCAAAGGCCAGACAAGTCTGCTGGGCTTGACACAGGGAACCAGGCCTAACGAATCTGTCAGGAAGCCAATGATCTAGGGGAATTAGGTAACATAATAGACAGGACTTCATATCTAATATTTAAAGGGGAACTCTCATCTGGCTGATTACCTCTCCCTTTGCCTCTCCTGTCAGCTCACACTCCCTGGTGGACAGGGCTGGGGTCAAAGGCAAGTCATCTGCTTCTGTGTCTGACAGTTCCCAAGCCAAAAGCACTGTGCCTGCAACTGTCAGACATGATAAATGTGCTGAGTGGAGCCTGCGCTCAGTGCTCCGGCCAGCGAATGACAACAACACTACTTCTAAGGCAGAGTTAGTAGACAAGGCCTCTTAGAACACTTTTTGATCAAAATATGTCCCCTCACTTTGGAAGGGACCCTAACTTGCCTCCTCCACTCGCCTCTTCTGGGCACAGTGGTACATACACTGATTGGGAGGCTGTTAGTTGTGTGGTACCACAGGGTTCAGTTTTGGGTCCTGTATTTTTAAATATACAGTACAGACCAAAAGTTTGGACACACCTTCTCATTCAGAGTTTTCTTTATTTTCATGACTATGAAAATTGTAGATTCACATTGAAGGCATTAAAACTATGAATTAACACATGTGGAATTATATACATAACTAAAAAGTGTGAAACAACTGAAAATATGTCATATTCTAGGTTCTTCAAAGTAGCCACCTTTTGCTTTGATTACTGCTTTGCACACTCAAAATTGAAGGCATACTGAACCAGCATGGCTACCACAGCATCTTGCAGCGGCATTCTATTCCATCCGGTTTGCGTTTAGTTGGACCATCATTTATTTTTCAACAGGACAATGACCCCAAACACACCTCCAGGCTGTGTAAGGGCTATTTGACCAAGATGGAGAGTGATGGGGTGCTGCACCAGATGACCTGGCCTCCACAGTCACCGGTCCTTAACCCAATTGAGATGGTTTGGGGTGAGCTGGACCGCAGAGTGAAGGCAAAAAGGGCCAACAAGTGCTAAGCATCCCTGGGAACTCCTTCAAGACTGTTGGAAGACCATTTCAGGTGACTACCTCTTGAAGCTCATCAAGAGAATGCCAAGAGTGTGCAAAGCAGTAATCAAAGCAAAAGGTGGCTAGAACCTAGAATATGACATATGTTCACACTTTTTTGTTATGTACCATATATACTCGAGTATAAGCCGACCCGAATATAAGCCAAGGCCCCTAATTTCACCCCAAAAGCCCAGGAAAAGTTATTGACTTGATTAGCCTAGGGTGGGAAATACATCATCCCCCCGTCATCATCCAGAACACCGTCATTAACACCCTCATCATCATCACCCTGTCATCATCATTCCTCCTTCATCATCACCGCCTGTCATCATCCCCCCTTCATCATTACCCTGTCATCATCCCCCCTTCATCATCCCCCCTTCATCATCACCGCCTGTCATCATCCCCCCTTCATCATTACCCTGTCATCATCCCCCCTTCATCATCCCCCCTTCATCATCACCGCCTGTCATCATCCCCCCCTTTATCATCCTCCTGTCATTATCCCACACCCTCCCTTCATCATCACCGCCTGTCATCATCCCACACCCCCCTTCATCATCACCGCCTATCATCATCCCACACCCCCCCTTCATCATCACCGCCTGTAATCATCCCCCTGTCATCATCCCACACCCCCCTTCATCATCACCATCTGTCATCATCCCACACACCCACCTTCATCATCACCGCCTGTCAATGTCTGAACAGTTGTCTTCAACCTGCGGACCTCCAGATGTTTAAAAACTACAACTCCCAGCATGCCCGAACAGCCATCGGCTGTCCGGGCATGCTGGGAGTTGTAGCTTTGAAACATCTGGAGGTCCGCAGGTTGAAGACCACTGTAGACTTCGTCATCATCCAGACCCCCCCCACCCCCTTTATTTTTGTACTCACCTCCCCTCAGCGGGAAGGAAGGGTGAGCTGGTCCGGGCCATCTGTGCTGCAGGGACCGTCCGGTGGGGAGGAATAGTTGTTCCGGGCTGTCCATCTTCACCGGGGGGGGCTCTTCTCCGCGCTTTGGGCCCGGAATAGTGATGTTGCCTTGACGACAACGCACAGGGACGTTGCGCACGAACGTCCCTGTGCATCGTCGTCAAGGCAACGTCACTATTCAGGGGCGTAGCGCGGAGAAGAGGCCCCCCAGTGAAGATGGACAGCCCGGAATGACTATCCCTCCCCACTGGACGGTCCCTGCAGCACAGATGGCCCGAACCAGCTCACCCTTCCTTCCCACCGAAGATAGGTGAGTACAAAACAATAGGGGGGGGGGGGCTGGATGATGACGAAGGCCGCAGTGGTCTTCAACCTGCAGACCTCCAGATGTTTCAAAACTACAACTTCCAGCATGCTGGGAGTTGTAGTTTTGAAACATCTGGAGGTCCACAGGTTGAAGACCGCTGAGGGCGGAGAGTTCACTCGAGTATAAGCCGAGGGGGGTGTTTTCAGCACGAAAAATCGTGCTGAAAAACTCGGCTTATACTCTAGTATATACGGTATATAGTTCCACATGTGTTAATTCATAGTTTTGATGCCTTCAGTGTGAATCTACAATTTTCATAGTCATGAAAATAAAGAAAACTCTGAATAGGAAGGTGTGTCCAAACTTTTGGTCTGTACTGTATTTATTAATAACCTTCAGGGGTATTGTGCAATAAAGTATTAATCTTTGCAGGCGATACTACGAACTCTGTATATCACTCCCCCCCCCCCCAGACTGCGACTAGAATAATAAAGTAGGCAATAAAGGAGAAACATGAGGAGGTGGAGACTTAATTGTCACATGAGTCTGTGATGCACTGACCACTGGAGGCTCTAACCTTAGCCACTGGTGGGTTCCCCCTAGCTACCAATCTTTGCCCCTTGCTACCAATATAGACTTAGGGATATTAATCATGAGAACACCCGTTACCAGCCACCAGGATGAGCAGAACAGCATTTTAGAGTGCATGGGAAAGAAATGTGGGTGAGTTGTACTTTAAAAAAAAAAAAATGTTTAAATACACAGCTTAAATCGGTACTCTGCCCCTAGACATTGCATCCCCTATTATAAGGATATGGGAAAGAAGTCTGATGGCGATAGTCCCACCGCTGGGACCCCATGTGATCTCTGTGTAGCACTCGGCATTCTAAAAAGTATGCTTAGAATGCTGGGTTCCTGCGGTGGGGTCATGATGTCCCACCATGCTCCCTCCATTCATGTCTATGGGAGGGGGCGTGATGGCCATCACGCCCCCTCCCATAAACATGAATGGAGGGGGAGTATAGGGGAACCCATGATTTTAAACATACTGTTTATAACACGGGGTGCTGCAAGGAGATTGCGGGGTGGGGGGTCCCAGCAGTGGAACCCCTGCGATCAGACATCTTATGCCCTATCCCTTAGATAGAGGATAAGATGTCTAGGTGCAGAGTACCTCTTTAAGTAGAAAATCTGTTTAATTTTCACTGTAATCCTGCCTGTGGCGTCTTCAACCTACTGCATGATTAATGACCCCAGCAGAAGGGGGAAGTCTGTTTAAAAGAAGTCAGAAAGTGTAGTCTTGGCTCTCACTTAGGGTGGTTTCACACCACGTTTTGTACTTACGGTTCCCGTATATGGCTGGGAGGAGGGGGCGGGGCTTAATCGCGGCACCCGCACTCAACCGTATAGGGGAACCGTATTTAATGCATGTCTATGAGCCGACCGGAGTGAACCGCAGCCTCCGGTCGGCTGCATTTTCGGCTGTATGTGGCTGTATGTGGTTACCACGTTTTTGCCTGCGGTCGGGAAACAGCAAACGTCCGAAAACGCAGCCAACCGGAGGCTGCGGTTCACTCCGGTCGGCTCATAGACATGCATTAAATACGGTTCCCCTATACGGCTGAGTGCGGGCGCCGTGATTAAGCCCCCCCCCCCTCCTCCCAGCCATATACAGGAACCGTAAGTACAAAACATGGTGTGAAACCACCCTTACACAGAAGTGGCTATAAGAGGGAGAGACACTTTGTCTACTGCCAAGCGGGCACAGCAAGTGTGGACTACCTGAGTGAGAGCAGTGGCTCTCTGGTAACACACTGCAGGTGGCTGTGTGTGAGGCTATGTGAATCAGGACTTTTGTTTTAGTGTGAACTGTGGCTGATTTTGTTTTCCTGCCAATAAACCTGATCAAGTGTCAGATTGAAAGAAGTTGTTGTGGACCTGCTTGTTGGAGTGAAGAAACATTTCCCTTTGACCAAAAAAGGGTGATCCATAGAGCTAAAGCTCACAAATTATAGTAAAAATAAAAAATTTATATTTTTAAATAGTGTTTAAAGTAAAAAGTTAATACAACAAAAAATAATTTATATGATGATACTACAATTTTGCAAATAAAGTTATGTAGTCATCTAGTCTAGTCATAACCTGTAGTGATTGTCTTTAATGAATGTTCATTATTGTCATTATAAAAGGAAATAATATTCCATGTTAAAGATTTGTGTAGACTCTATTGTTGCATATGAGCCGAGTTGCTTTAGGGCATTAATATAGGATTGAATGGCCTCCCATTGTCGAGCTGTGATCCATGTTAAAAAGGCATTGTTCAGTTGTCAGACCACACATGAAACATTGTGTACAAGGATGAACACTTGCCTATAAGAAAGACACAATGAAACTAAAGAGGACACAGAGAGGGGAAAGCAAAGAAAACTAAAAATGGGTACATTCTGCCACCAAAAAAGACTCAATTTTGGTAATATTAAGTGTGAAAAGTAATATCTAATCAATACATATAAACATATCATTGTACAATCCAGATATGTCTCATGATCTATTTTATATCTAAGTCTGTAACTATAACAGAGGGCAACCATTACTTCTAAAGGACTGCTGGTGTACTCTTAACTGTAGGAGATGTTGTGATATCTGATATATTGAATGATCTTAATAGATATCTAAATGCTTTTCATGTAAGAAACAAACGATAACCTTGCTGCAAACTACATATATTTTGCCTTTCTTTGGATCAACGCTGTGGCCCAGATTTATCAATCTGACTTTTAACCATTACTACAGCTCAGTTTCATATCACCAGAGCTCTTTAAGATATAAGAACTGAGCTGTGATTGGTTGTTATGGGCAAAACCAGACTGATTTAGTTTCAGGCAGATTGATAGTCCTGATCTTCAATTTGCACCATAAAAATAGTCTTTCCACACAGGGGCCTATCAGACACATGAGGGCCACATCCAGCCCACTCTTTTGCCTTTACTGTTTTATCATTATTATTATTATTATTAACGTTTAAGTAAAATAATGTATTAATAGTTAAGAAAATGTAAGAATTCTATGAGCATGGTTAATACTAAAGTGGCTAAAACTTATTTGTGTTCAGTGCCAAAAACTACACTACTTGACTGAACTTAAAAAAAACAGACTCCAAGATCTAATGAATTAAGCTTCATTGTCAAGTAATGAATGGTACAAGGGACACTGGGGCCTCATTTAACAATATCATTGATCCTGAAAGACAATTTACTGTGGAAACAATGTTTCTTTTATATCTATTGAATGAGGCTAAAAGTGTGCAAAAAATGTTTTAATAAAGTAAACTTGTCTTGAGTTCATTTGTTCTTGGAAAAGAACAGTGATAATCTAGTTTTTTGCTGAATAGAAAACTACACAAGCTGCAAATCTAGTTTGTTTACTTGCTGTCAAGAAAAAAAAATACATGAATAATAAATATGATTGTGTTTTCAGTTTGTTAAAAATACAAAGTTTAGAAAGAAGCGTATGAATTATAATTCAACATTCTGGTTAACTTTGAGGTAATATATCAATGGTTTAAAGCTAAAAGAAAACTGTAATAAATATGTTAAATAGATTGTGCACTTATAAATGTGTACATTTTTATCTTAGATAATAACAACCAACAGTTTAAAAATAGGCAAAAGTAAGCCATTGCTATTTTCATATATGTCTTCCCTCTCTATATTGGCGTTTCCCTCCCCCAGTCCTTCGTTTAAAACTCCTCCAGCCTTCTGGCCATCTTCTCCTCAAGTACATCTGCACCCTCCCTATTGAAGTGCAGCCCGTTCCTACTGCTGAGCTTGTATCAAACAGAGAAGTCGGCCCAGTTCTCTATGAACCCAAAACCCTCCTTTCTTTCCAGTTTATGAGTTACCTATTTAGCGCCCTAATTCCCAACTGCTTCTCTGATGGGGAACTTGATACAGGTAATATTTTTCAGAAACTATTACCTTGGTGGTCCTTGCCTATGGACACTCCACCTACCCCTATCTTTGTCATTCCCAGTCCCATCCAGTAATCTGTCAACCCGATCCACAATGTGTCAAACTCAAGTGCCAGGAAGACAACACATTGTTCAACGAACCTGGTCTTTGTGACAGATTGCTCCATCTATCCTCCTAATTTTTTAATATCCTACTACCAACATCTGTCTGGCCTGTCCTACACTCCTTCTCCCCTCCTTATTGGAGCAGACACTTTGTGGCTATCAGAGGCAGTGTCTTGCTGTAATAACTATGAACTGATCTCCCCATCTGCGAACCGGGCAAACTTGTTGAGGTGTGCCACATCAGGGCTAGCCTCCTTGACCCTTATCTCTCTTACTCACCATCTAACTGTGACAAATCTAACTGCTTCATTCTTCTGCATCTCCATTAGTGCTGAGCATGAATATTCGAAATGCAAATTTTTACTGCAAATATCGGCACTTCGGGATTTCGCGAATCTTTAGAATATAGTGATATATATTCGTAATGACAAATTAATGCGAATTTATGTGAATATTTATGCGAATATCGGCACTTCCAGACTGGACACTGATCCCTCTCCTCTTTTAGGTGAAAATTATAATTGCGCATACGAATTTCATTACGCATGGAAAAAAAAAGAACATAGTGAATATGCGAATTTCACGAACATAGGATGAATATCGAATTTCACGAACATATTGGAGAAATATCGCAAATTCGAATATGGCCCCTGACACTCATCACTAATCTCCATACCACTATCTTTCCCCCTCTTCTTAGTAAGCAGCAGACTGCTCTCCATGCTATCCCTGCCTCTCAATATTGCAACTTGTTTGTTAAGATCCAGGATCTAGGCTTCCAAGCGCACACCAAGCTCACATCTCACACAGCAACATTTTTCCTCAAATGGCTGTTTAAAGATGCATAGCACAAGATATACATTGAACAAAATTTTTAAACATGTAGGACATTGTATACTTATGGGGATAACAGAATCTAAAACACAGTTACCTATAGAGACAGGTGTAAATAATTATAAGGAACTTTTCTAAACATCCAGAAGTCACTGAATCTTAACTCATACACTTACAAATTGCACACTTTGAAATTGCAAACCAAGCACGCATACATCTTGCTTCCTCAGTAGCTTTGAAAGCAGTCTTATTCCTAGTCAAAATGCAGTAGCTGCTATTCCCTGCTTCTTCTTGATAAACTACATATGTTTTTGAAAATAAAAATATAATACTTGTTACACTTATCTTGCCAGATTTTAACAAAGATTAAAATAGTTTACTTGGAATGCTGTCATATATGGACAGGACTCATCACAGGGTTATGCCATTGGGTTTACAAGCAACACGATACAAACAGATGTTCTTTTGGCAATGCTGAGTTCTTTGTACTTTTGTGCACAGCATGCTAGTCTTAAAATGTACTTGTTAACACATGCCAACATAATGCAATAAAAAGCTGAATTTATTGATTCAGCTGCTATACAGAACACATAAGGTAGGCTTAATCAAATATCTTTATGAATCCAAAAAGCCTAAGTAAACCAAAGTAAATATGTTTTTATTAGTCTCTGTTCACAATAGCATTATGACTTTTGTTTACCAGTGTGATGGATCAAAACAGTGACTAACATAACAATTGACTTATAATTGGGTTTGCCTGGTTATTGTCAAGGTTTCTGTCATTTTATAAGTAGAACAGCTCTGCATGCTACACTATTCTTCATCAAGAATGGTAGAAGCCCTGCCAGGACTCAACAGTGAAGTGATTTGAGCACAAGCAGATCAAGATGGATCCCTCATATCCTTCATGAATCTTTTAAAAACACTAGTTCGAACAGAGCCTTACTTATTTGTTGATAAAAGGTTGCTGTGCTGCCATAAGCAGTCACACATAAGTGTGCTCTGGCTCCCAGTGACCCAAGATAGCACCCAGATAAGCAGTGATCCTACCTGTTTTTATCATCTTAGGACCCTCTTTGATCCTTATACCATTGAATTAACATGTAGACTGGTACTTCTTATACAGTTCCCAGAAATTGCAAGACAAGTATACTCAGGGCTCCAAAGCCATGCCTGATGATTTTTTTTGCCCAACTCTTACAAAAGCCATGTACATTTGCAATGCTTCACAGTTTGGCTTCTCCTTACAGCTTTAGTGTAAAGGGGTTATCCAGAAATAGAAAAACAGAGCAAATTTTTTTTTTTTTAAATGCTCCCCATCTGTATCCATTTTGAGTGCGGAATTACAACTTGGCTCCATTAACTTCAATGGAACTGAGCTGCAGAGCCCCACCCAACCTGGAGAAAGTTTTTTTTAAAGAAATTAGCTCTGTTTTTCTATTCCTGGATAACCCTTTTAAGTCAGTCATTTTCGAACAACCAGGGTTCACCATACTTTTACCCATTCAGATATGTGTGACATAGTTATATCAGACAATTTCTCTGTCCCAGTGTAACTCTGTGACTGCTGTCCTAAGGGCAAGGAATTTCTTACCCACTGTCCAGTGTATTTGGGACTTGATCAGATCTGTAAAAAAAGCTCTTTGGGGATGGTGGCTTGAATTCTTTGTGGATCATCAGGCTCATTCTCCTGACTAACTGTTGCTGTGGTGAAACAGCAAAAGTGGTCCTCAGGGGTTACTTGATTTCATACAATACTACCCAGAAAAAAAAAACCTGTAACAGTTTTAAGGAGCTAGTAAGTAGGTGCATAAATCTTATACCACTTACCTTTTTTCTGGCCAAGGCAAATTTAGATTTCTGGTATAAACGGAAATGTGCTGCTCATTACATGTACATCCATACAAACCTTTACTGCTTTAGAAAAAAGTCTGGGCCTTTGCGCAATTAGCTAGGGTGTGATGCCCACCTCAAATCATTTGAGTGCACCAGGGTAAGCAGAGTGACATTCAAATTCATCCTTTATTCTTTACCACACAATTCTGATGGGTCCTAGGGTATTTCTTTCCTTAACCAGTTTACTCTGACAACTCTAACAACTGAAGAGAGAGCATCTCAGTAGTGATTTCAGTTAGATCTGAAGTCAAAAGGGCCATAAAAGAGCTCCGTAACAATAAATCCCCTGGCCCACATGGCTATTTGGGAGAGTTTAATAAGGCTATTTGTGACCAAATAGCTCCTCTCATTAATGAATTTTCAACTCATTGTTGCATGGGGAAGAAACTGTGGGGTAAGTCAATCTGGCTTATGTCAAGCTATAATTGAAACCCCACAAGGTTCCACTTTGCCCCAGATCTCTGATTGATGTGGATTTTAAGCTGGCTGTGAAATTACTGGTAGACAGACTCAGCGGTGTAATGCCCACACTGTTTGGTCCCTCATAGGGATTTGATCTTGGCTTGAAGCCTTTGTGAGGACTATTCTTTGGACATCTATATCCCCAAAAAAAAGATCAAAATTACCATTGTTGCTGATGACATTCTGCTATGTATGCCTGATCGACAGTCCCAACTAGATGTCTTTGAATTGATCCATGGATCCAGTTATTATTCCATCTGCAATGGCCTTCATGGCACCCTGAAATCTAATCTCCCATCTCCATATACAAAATACCTGACTTCTCCCATAGTTGATGCTATGCCTAGTGGTTAGAGATACTATGAAAACTTAGAGGGAATGGCTATTAACCATTTAGATTTAGGAACATTTGCATTACTATTGGTGTCATATGCTCGACTAAAGAACTGTATTGGCCCAGGTATAGTTATATATAAGTCTTTTTATGTTTTCTGATAGAACCATAATACCTGTGCGTAACAAGTCAGTCAGTAAAGACTTGAATGTTTGGAGAGTAACCATTTGTCTTTGCAGCCACTCACAGGCAATGATCAGTGTTATTGGTGGATTTCAGGCTTGGAGCAATCCATCACCGATTGGACGTGACAGAGGCAGGTAAGACACCCTCCGCTTGCGTTCCAGCTGATCGGGACATCGCGATTTCACCCCGATGGTCCCGATCAGCCTGACTGAGCTGCCGGGAGTGTATTTTTGTTACTTTAAAAACGCTGCATCAAAGGTTTAATAGCGTGTGGCTCAACGATCGGTGCAGCACACTATTAGGCCAGGGTCCCGGCTTTCATTAGCTGCCGGGACCGACCCACTTATATACCGGGCACAGGACGTACAGGTACGCCCTGCGTCCTTAAAATGGTCAATTGCAATTTTTGCAATGGAAAAAAGTGAACGAACATAGCGAATATGCAAATTTCGCGAACATAGGATGAATATTCATCCATATATTTGTGAAAAATCGTGAATTTGAATATAAATGCTGGCAGCTCTCATACGTATTTTTTGCAATGACAACATCTGGATGTGATGCAGAGTACGTGCACTCAACCTTTATGGTGGACCATGAGTGGATCATGTCTGTGAAACCTCTGTATGGCCTTTCCCACTGTGTTGCAGGGTTTTTGCCATGAGATTCTGTGTTGGACTTCCAGAGACCATTAATAGAGAATGTAAGAGTGATAATACCAAATTTAAGACACCTGCTCCCGTTCACATTTGAGACCTTGTAACACTAATGAGTCACATGACACCGAGTAGGGAAATAGCTTATTGGGTCCAATTTTGGATATTTCCACTTAGGGGTGCACTCACTTGTCTTGGCAAGGTTCAGACATTAATGGCTGTGTGTTGAGTCATTTTAAGGGGACAGCAACATTAACCACTGTTAAACAGGCTGTGCACTCACTACTTTACTTTGCTGCAAAGTTTCATTTCTTGTCACATGAAAAAAAAATGTGAGGGGTGTATTCACTTATGTGAGATACTGTATGCATACATGACATTTTAATTGGGGCACGCTTAGTTCTAGTTGCATGTGTGCATATGTATATGGATAGCTACAGCTTTGGTGTTAGTATATGTTTTGTTCTAATAAAAACAAATAGCATATTGCACTTTAAAGTACCATGGGAACATTAGCTTCTTAAGTTAATATGCTGAACATCAATCATTGATCTTGCAGTACCATTTTTTTTATTTTTTTCTGAATGTCTGCTTCCTTGCTACAGAGATCACTCACTGACCTTGAAATCTGAAATGGCATTTACTTGTCTAGAGGAAAAAACCATTTACAAAAATGTATATTAATTTGATAATTCTTACGCTTTTGAAATGTCAGTGCAGTTACTTTGAATATATTGATTTAAGAATAAAATGATTTATCTTTGACCAGAGTGAAGTGCTTGGGGTTATATTTGCTGTAACTACCTTCTGTGGCTAACTGCTGGAAGCTGTGAACATAATGTAACTTTAAAGCTAGAAGCAGTCTGATGTTTCTTTATGTCTGCTGAATATTATGTGAGATTTTTAACCACTTAAGGACTCAGGGTGTACCTGTACATCCTAAATCCGGTTACCGGGGTTTAAAGCGTTCTCACGAGCGGAGAACGCTTTAAACCTGGTGCGTCCCGACTGCTATCAGCAGCCAGAACCCAGGGTCAATGCCAGGCATCACCAATTGGCATTATCCCTTTAGATGCCGCGAGCAAAGTTGATCGCGGCATCAAGGTTGAAAGAGAAAGAATCCCAGCAGCTCAGCATAGCTGATCGGGACTATCGTGACAAAATTGTGATGTCTCGATCTGCTAAAAGGACAGAGAGAGGGTGACATGGTCATTTTGTATATTCAGGGTTAAACAATATTTCACTATATTTTATAAATACACCATGATCTCTATGTATTACCACCTGCCCCCTATAGAAGATATAAAGAGCTGATACATTGTCTCTCCAGAATAGTCTTGTTGTATTGAGCCATTACTCAATAAGCTGTGTTTTCACTTCCCAGAAGAGAAGATGCTATACATACAGTATATTGTCTGTCCTTAGATGGTTTTGTCTAAACTGCCTACTCTGCTGTATTGAGAATGAAAACACATCATCCCATTGGTTGACAGTCTATTGTGGATATAAAAAGGCCTGGCTGGTACAGTACTGGGTGCTGGGCTAACCTGCCACGATCGTAGAATGAGCTGTTGTGTGTCTTTCCTTTGTATGAATGTGAAGCTCACAGACAGACAAAGGGCCTGATGGGGTAAACGGGAAGTAGCCTGATAAGGACACTCCCCTTGATCCTCGCCGCATGATCGGTGATCTATTGCTCCAAGCCTGCCATGCAAGTTGGAGCAGCAGAGCACCGATAACACTGATCAATGCTATGCTACGGCATAGTATTGATGAGTATATGCAATCAGAAGATTGAATGGTATAGCCCCGTAAGGGGCTAAAAAAAAAATAGTAAAAAAGTGTAAAAAGAAAAAAAAAAAGTTAATAAATGTGAATAAGCCCCTCCTCTAATAAGTTTGAAATAAAATAATGTGATAAAAAATAAAAATAATCATATGTAGTATCGACGCGTGCATAAATGTCCGAACTATTACAATATAAGGGTAGCAAAACCGCACAGTCGATGGCGTACACATAAAAAATAAAATCCAAAGTAAAAAAATTGTGCATTTTTGGTCACTTCATATTCCATAAAAATATTAATAAAAAGTGATCAAAAAGTCCCATTAAGACAACTGCAGACCACGGCGCAAAAAAGTAGCCCTCATATAGCCCTGTATGCGGAAAAAAAAAAGTTATAGGGGTCAGAAGATGACAGTTTTAAAAATACAAATTTTGGTGAATGTTATAATTTTTTAGAGTAGTAAAATTAATTTAAACCTATATTAATTGGATATCTTTGTAACCGCATGGACCTACAAAATAAACTAAAGGTGTCATTTTTACCAAAAAGTTCACTGCGCAGAAACAGAAGCTCTAAAAATTAGCAAAATGCCATTTTTTTTATTTCATCCCACAAATAAGTTTTTTTTATTTGTTTTGCCGCAGATTATGTTATAAAATAAGTGATGTCATTACAAAGTACAGTGATCCCTCGACTTATGATGGCCCCGACATATGATAATTTCAACATATGATGGCCTCTCAGAGCCCATCGTATGTTGAAGGCAGCCTCGACATATGATGCTGCTGTGTGTCGGGTCCATCGTACAAACAGCTATCTGACAGCGCTGACAACTTCAGCAAATGACAGATAGTTGTATAATGTGCCCGTGTGCCCCGTTCTGCCTCCTGTTACTCACATGCTGTCCTGCTAACTCACGCAGGCTTCCACTGTGAGCTCTGTGTAAGCCCCGCCCCCCCCAGAGCAGCCATAGCCAATAGCCTGCAGCATCTTGCTGCAGGCATCCAATGAGCTGCTCCCCTTCCTTTCCTATAGAGCTGTAATCGGCAGGATCGTAATGAAGGACATTCTGTCCCCCCTGAAGGTATTTAAAGAACTGTACAGTACTGTATGCGATGTCACACATCACATACAATACATATACACACACTATACACCCCATACATCAATGTTTCCCTATCAGTGTGCCTCCAGCTGTTGCAAAACTATAACTCCCAGCATGCCCAGACAGTCAAGGGCTGTACATGCATGCTGGGAGTTGTAGTTGTGCAACAGCTGGAGGCACCCTGGTTTGTTAAACACTCCCCATACACTCCACATACAATGGTCATCCCAGAACCAATTAGCAGTTTCCCATAGAGATATGTATTCAACATACAATGGTTCCGAGGCCCCAGAACCAATTACTATTTTTACATAGACATATGTACTCGACATATGATGGTTTCAACATATGATGGTTCTCCTGGAACCAATGAATATCATATGTTGAGGGACCACTGTACTTGAAAAAGAGTAGCTGCAAGAAATCGCACTCACCAGGATCCATGAATAGGAGCTTCATTCCAAGTGAGAATAGCGCAGCAAACAATGAAACACAAGTTCCATACGTGGGGAGTGAGAGCAGCCACTCTCAGGACGCAGGGGCACACCACTGGATGGCTACTAGTTTCGCGTCATGGTTAGATACTTCTTCCGGGCAAATGTTTACCGATTTGGTACACATTTGGCCGGATGAAGTGTCAAACCATGATGCGAAACTAGTAGCTAGGGATGAGCGAATCATATCTGACAAATCTGAATTAGTTATGAATTTCAGGGAAGATTTGATTCTTAACTAATGCAATTATTGCCGCGATTCGATCGTGCAAATCACTGCATTAAATTCCATTTAGTGCGGTCCAGGCTCCAGGGCATCTAAAATGGTGGATCCACATGTAAGGACGTGGGGCAAGCAACCCTGGGAAGGCGGGTAGGCAGGATCACCCTTAATCACATGCAGCATGCAGCCTATCAGCAGCCAGCCACCCCTATGATGTCACAGCCCTATATAATCGGCAGCCATATTGTGGCCAGACAATTCAGCCTTTTATTGCAGAGAGACAGAGAGAGAGAGAGGGACAAACAGCAGTGTGTTGCACAGAAAAACATTTTTACAGCAGTGATTCACCTCCCAGTCACATCAGCGGTCTGTTGCAGAGAGAGAGGGACAGAGAGAAGTTTGTGTTGCACAGAAAAGCATTCTTACAGCAGCAATTCACCTCCCAGTCACATCAGCTTTCTATTGCAGAGAGGGACAGAGAGCAGTGTGTTGCACAGGAAACTTTTTTTTATAGGAGCGATTCATCTCAAGCCCAAATGCAGCCTAGAAGCACTGATAGGGAAGGGAGTGAGATTGAGAGAGAAAGTGCAATTTTGGGTGTAGTACACTGTGTGCTGCAGCACTGGTGTGTACAACTAGTGTTGAGCGGCATAGGCCATATTCGAATTCGCGAATATTCGCGAATATATGGACGAATATTCGTCATATATTCGCGAATATTCGCATATTCGTTATATCCTCGTTTTATTTTCGCATATGCGAAAATTCGCGTATGCGAAAATTAACATATGTGAAAATTTTCATATACAAATTAGCATACACGAAAATTCGCATATGCGAATTTTCGCACGCCAGTCTCGCACAGTAGTATTGCAGCCTTCTTTACACCACACAAGCTGGAAGCAGAGAGGGATGATCACTGTGATGTGTACTGTGAAGAAAAAAAAACAAAAAAAACCCGAATATTCGTAATTACGAATATATAGCGCTGTATTCGCGAAATTTGCGAATTCGCGAATATGCGATATTCGCGAATAATATTCGAATTGCGAATATTCGCGAGCAACACTATGTACAACAACTGAAAATCTAATAGTAGCCAGCCAGTTAGAATGAGCATAGCACTAAAAGCATATTGTTATTTATTAAGCGTAACCTGTACGTACATCTAAGTGGTGTACCATTTTGTTCCTGTTAAAGTCTTCAGAACCTAGATAATGTGAAAGGCCAGCCAAAAGTACACACCAGCTGGTGTTGTAGACAAATACTGCTTTAAGCGTACTGGAGCACATTGTCCTCCCCTCATAAGTGCATACAACATAGGTACATCTAAGTGGTGTATTATTTTGTTCCTGTTATAGTCTTAAGGACCTAAATACTGTGAAAGGCCTGCCAAAAGTACACACCTGCTGGTGTTGTAGACAAATACTGTTTTAAGCGTACTGGAGTGCATTGTCCTCCCCTCATAAGTACATACCACATATGTACATCTAAGTGGTGTACCATGTTGTTCCTGTTAAGGGCCAGCCAAAAGTACACACCTGCTAGTGTTGTAGACAAATACTGTTTTAAGCAAACTGGAGTGCATTGTCCTCCCCTCATAAGTGCATACCGCGTATGTACATCTAAGAGGTCTACTATTTTGTTCTTGTTAAAGCCTTAAGGGCCTAGATAAGGTGAAAGGCCAGCCAAAAGTACACACCTGCTGGTGTTGTAGACAAATACTGTTTTAAGCATACTGGAGCGCATTGTCCTCCCCTCATAAAAGCATACCACATACGTACATCTAAGTGGTGTACCATTTTGTTCTTGTTAAAGTCTTAAGGGCCTAGATACTGTAAAAGGCCAGCCAAAAGTACACATCTGCTGGTGTTGAAGACAAATACTGTTTTAGGCATACTGGAGCGCATTGTACTCCCCTCATAAGTGCATACCACATACGTACATCTTAGTGGTGTACCATTTTGTTCCTGTTAAAGTCTTAAGGGCCTAGATACTGTGAAAGGCCAGGCAAAAGTACACACCTGCTGGTGTTGTACACAAATACTGTTTTGAGCGTACTGGAGCGCATTGGGCAAACCACATACATACATACATCTAAGTGGTGCACCATTTTGTTCCTGTTAAAGTCTTAAGGGCCTAGATATTGTGAAAGGCCAGCCAAAAGTACGCACCTGCTGGTGCTGTAGACAAATACTATTTTAAGCGTAGTGGAGCGTATTGTACTCCCCTCATATACGCACTAAGTATGTTAGGCAGAGAAGTGCCAGGACATGCACAGAGGAGTGGCAGAGGCCTAAATTCATCAGGCAGAGGTCGCAGCAGACTAGGGGCGAGTGGCAGCAGGAGGCAAAGTGAGAGGCCTGAGCTCCTGGTATCAGAAAGCAGTCGTGTCTCGACCAGCAACCCATCTGCCATCATAAATTGGTTAACTCGGTCATCCACTTCATTCCAAGTGACATCTGGAATCCCCAGTCAACAGTCAGTGGGTTGTATAGCAATTATTTGTTTAAATTACATTAAATATTATTTAAAAATGTACAAGTCAAAAGCAAATTACAGGTGTCGCCATTAGAATAACTGCTCCAGAGTGTCTGGATGTGGCAGCAGGGTTGGGAGACCACATGGTTTCACAATTGAAGAGATAAAAAAAGATATTTTAATTTCATTTTTATTTAATTTAATTTCAATTTATTTTCAATCCTTTTTAAATCCTTTTTTGAGGACCCATTGGAGGGCTAGTCTGGGGCCAGCATCTGCAGTTATTCCAGCTCCAAGTAGTTGGAGTGTTAATATTTTTAAGTAGAAGATTACAAATCTGGAAAAAAAATTGAAACCAACTGGTGGAAAAACATTAATCTCAGAGTTCCCCTCATTCAGGTTTATGAAACGACTGTTGCAGAAATTTCTACAAAGAAAACTGCCCCCCTTTTAAATCCACCCTTTATGACCTTGTCACATATAATGCAACCTATTTTTTATAGCACTTTAATCACAGATTTTAGTGTATTTTGAAGTATGAGTATTTGCACTTGCATGTTCTGTAACCAGGGCTGTAGCTCCGATGAGGCGAGTGAGTCTTTCGCCTCCGGTGTGCTATTGCAAGGAGGGGCAAGGGGGGGGGGGGGGTAAAATTTTCTTTATTTACTTTTTTTTAAACTTTTTTTTGCAATGTTGTAGCCCCCATAGGAGGTTATAACACTGCACACACTGATCTTTTACATTGATCTTTGCTGTCCCATAGGATAACATTGATCGATGATTCTGCCGCTTGACTGCTCATGCCTGGATCTCAGGCACTGAGCAGTCATTCGGTGATTGGACACCAGGAGGAAGGTAGGGGGACCCTCCTCGTGTCATACGGCTGTTCGGGATGCCGCGATTTCACCGTGGCGGTCCAAAACAGCCCACTGAGCTAGTTGGGAGCAGTTTAGTTTCACTTTAGATGCAGCGATCAACTTTGAATGTCGCTTCTAAAGGGTTAATAGCACGTGGCACCACGATCACCACGACCTGCTATTAGCCACGGGGCCCGGCCATTGCTAGGTGCCGGGCCCCACCCACTATGATTCCATGGCTCCGCATTATAGAAAGGGAGCAGACTCAGGGCGTACAGGTATGCCCTGCATGCTGAAGGGGTTAAAGATGTTTTATAATTTTAAAAGTGACTTGTAAATTTCATAAATAATCATAATTTAACATTCTAATAGGCTATAGATAAATAAACACTTATTTACTTAAATAAAAAGCTAAACAGCTGTCTGGATTGGAGTGTAAATGTGGTAGATTCATAGGACAGCTTGGATATGAAGAATGCTGTAGAAGGGAAGAAGTGAACAAAAATATCATAGGTGTCCATTGCCATTAAATCATTTAATTAATGTGCTGATTTGACTCTATGTAACGTTTGTGTTTATAATGTGAAAGTGTCCAAAACATTTTATCGTGTTTCATTCAGGCTTCAGTTTTTGAGAACTTTTGTAGTTTGCAGACTTTGTTTAACTTCTTAAGGACCCCTGATGTACCAGTACGTCATGAGTCCGCTCCCGGCCTCTAACAACGGCCGGGACCCGTGGCTTATAGCGTGCAACACTGATCGCGGTGCTGCGCGCTATGAACCCTTTAGACGCGGCGTTCAAAGTCTAAAGTGAAAGGAAAACCATGCCGATTAGCTCAGGGAGCTGTTCGGGATCGCCACGGCGAAATCGCGGCATCCCGAACAGCTTACAAGACAGCCAAAGGGTCCTTACCTGCCTCTGCGCTGTACGATCACCGAATGACTGCTCAGTGCCTGAGATTCAGGCATGAGCAGTCAAGCGGCAGAATCATCGATCACTGGTTTCCTATGAGAAACCAGTGATCAATGTAAAAGATCAGTGTGTGCAGTGTTATAGGTCCCTATGGGAACTATAACATTGCAAAAAAAAAAGTCAAAAAAAGTGAATAAAGATCATTTAACACCTTCCCTAATAAAAGTTTGAATCACCCCCCTTTTCCCATAAAGAAAAATCGTGTAAATAAAAATAAACATATGTGATATCGCCACGTGCGGAAATGTCCGAATTAGAAAAATATATTGTTAATTTAACCGCACGGTCAATGGCGTACTTGCAAAAAACTTCCAAAGTCCAAAATAATGCATTTTTGGTCACTTTTTATATCATGAAAAAATAAGTCCGATCAGGGCAAAAATGGTACCGCTAAAAACTTCAGATCACGGTCCAAAAAATGAGCCCTCATACCGCACCAAACGCGGAAAAATAAAAAAGTTATAGGGGTCAGAATATGACAATTTTAAACGTATACATTTTCCTGCATGTAGTTATGATTTTTTCCAGAAGTAGGGTAACATTTTCCAGAAGTAGGGTAACATTTTAATAATCGTATGGACCTACAGAATACAGTGGTCCCTCAACATATGATGGTAATTCGTTCCAAACGAGCCATCGTTTGTCGAATCCATCGCATGTTGAGGGATTCGTGCAATGAAAAGTATAGGAAGCTGTACTCACCTGTCCCCGCCGCTCGCAATGGTGTCCCCGCCGCTCCCGATGGTGACCCCGGGCCTCCGCTGGGCTCTCCTGGTCTTCTCCAGTCCTCCTCTGTTTTCTCCGGTCCTCTGCTGTCTTCCGCAAGGCCTTACTGGGCCTGCATAGCGACGTCATTACACCGCTACATACGCCATTCCTATTGGATGACGTGCGCAGCAGCATATTGACGTCAATGGTGAGGGCCGAGAAGACACCGGAAGACCAGCGCTGGACCCGGAGGGCACCCCGAAGCATCGAGGAGGGGTAAGTAATACTTACTGCACCACACTGCGAACATTAAGCTGCTATCCGGCAGCAGCTTAAGCATTTTGCGCTGCCGGATAGCACTTAATGCGATGGCCCCGACATAAAAAAGCATCGTATGTCGATGCTGACATCAACATGCGATGGCCTCTGAGAGGCCATCGTATGTCGATTTGATCATATGTCGGGGCCATCGTAGGTTGGGGGGTCACTGTACAGAGAAGGTGTCATTTTTACCAAAATATGTATGTGTAGAAACGAAAGCCCCCAAAAAGTACAAAATGGCGTATTTTTTTTCAATTTTTTCTCACAATTATTTTGTTTCCATTTCATCGTAGATCTTTGGGTAAAATGACTGACGTTTTTAGGTGTAAAATTGAAAGAGTTATGATTTTTTAAAGGTAAGGAGGAAAAAAACTCAAATGCATAAACGTAAAAACCCTGGGTCCTTAAGGGGTTAAAGGTGTTTTATAATTTATGAAAAGGGACTTGTACATTTTAAAATAATATTTCATATAAGTTAAATAAATAATTGCTATACCTAAAAGCCAGGTAAGAAGTCCAGATTGGAAGTTAACTCTTGTCACTACATTCTCATGGCATGAAGGACATTTCCAAAATAATCTGCATGTCATACTGAATAACAGTATTATTTCACTAACCCAGCACACTATGTGTGTTACGGGAAGGCAAAGTGTTCTACACCCCTATTGAGGCTCTCTGTAGGCGGAAATAGCTGGTTTTAATAGCAATTTGCTGCACATAAATTTGTATCGAACCAAATGTTTTTGGAAAATTCGGAAAATCGGCCGAATTGAATTTTTCAAAACCTGATATCTGACAGCAGATCTGAGTGACTCTCTGTTTTTGTATACTTTTAAAATGTTCAGTTTCAGTGTTCAGCTGCTCAGTTGGGCTGTTCGGGACCGCCGCAGTGAAATTGTGGCGTCCCGAACAGCTTGCAGGACACTGGGAGGGCCCTTACCTGCCTCCTCGATGTCCGATCGGCGAATGACTGCTCTGTGCCTGAGATCCAGGCAGGAGCAGTCAAGCGCCGATAACACTGATCACAGGCGTGTTAATACACGCCTGTGATCAGGATGAGAGATCAGTGTGTGCAGTGTTATAGGTCCCTATGGGACCTATAACACTGCAAAAAAAAAGTTAAAAAAAAGTGTTAATAAAGGTCATTTAACCCCTTCCCTAATAAAAGTTTGAATCACCCCCCTTTTCCCATAAAAAAAATAAAACAGTGTAAAAAAAATAAAAAGAAGCATATGTGGTATCGCCGAGTGCGTAAATGTCCGAACTATAAAAATATATCATTAATTAAATTGCACGGGCAATGGCGTACGCGCAAACAAATTCCAAAGTCCAAAAAAGCGCATTTTTGGTCACTTTTTATACCATTAAAAAATGAATAAAAAGTGATCAAAAAGTCCGATCAAAACAAAAATCATACCGATAAAAACATCAGATCACGGCACAAAAAATGAGTCCTCATACCGCCCTGTACGTGGAAAAATAATTATAGGGGTCAGAAGATGACATTTTTAAACGTATAAATTTTCCTGCATGTAGTTATGATTTTTTCCAGAAGTGTGAAAAAAATCAAACCTATATAAGTAGGGTATCATTTTACCGTATGGACCTACAGAATAATGATAAGGTGTAATTTTTACCGAAATATGCACTGCGTAGAAACGGAAGCCCCCAAAAGTTACAAATTGGCGTTTTTTCTTCGATTTTATCCCACAATGATTTTTTTTTCCGTTTCGCCGTGCATTTTTGGGTAAAATAACTAATGTCACTGCAAAGTAGAATTGGCATGGATTTTTAGGTGGAAAATTGAAAGGGTTATGATTTTTAAAAGGTAAGGAGGAAAAAACAAAAGTGCAAAAACTGAAAAACCCTGAGTCCTTAAGGGGTTAAGGTGCTGGTCCCCAGTTACAGAAATTCCTCCGCATTAGACCACAAGTAAGTATTGAGGATAAGCATTAGCAAAAACAAAACTTTTCTTAAGATAAAATATATGGACCCAAAAATTGAAAAAGAAAGGTGTGCAAAAAACACCATGTGCCACCTACACCACAAAGTATTGATGCAATGGAAGACCTCTAAAAGGTTAAAGGAAACAACATATGGTCCATTTTAACAGGTGGGGTAAAAACTTTCCCTGTAAGGCCCTACTCTCACACTATTAATTCCCTTCTTGGCAAGTGTTGCTTACCCTAAAAAGGGCGGCCCCACACAAGAACCTCTCCCTATTTCCACCTAAAAACACTTCCATTTCCCTGGGTTTTTAGTTCGAAATAGGGAGAGTTTCCTGTGTTGGGCCGCCCTTTTTAGGGCGACTAACACTTGCCAAAAAGGAAATTAATAGGGCGAGAGTAGGGCCTTATAGGGGAAGTTTGTACCCCCACCTGCTACAATGGACAATACTTTGTTCCCTTACACCTTTTGGAGGCAAGTCCTACTCGTCCTAAAAAAGGCTGCCCCTTTTTAGAGCAAGAAGCAATTGCCAAAAAGGAATAGGGCCTTGCAGGGGAAAATTTTACCCTACCTGTTAGAATGGACCATACGTTGTTCCCTTCCACCTTTTAGAGGACTTTGCATCACATCAATACTTGGTGGTGTAGGTGGTACATGATACTTTTTGCACACCTTTCCTTTTGTTAGATTTCCAAAAAATTTTTGGTACATATATTTTATTCAAAGAAAAATATTAAAAGTTAAGTTTTACATAATGAATACCTTCAATACTTACTTGTGCACACTAACACTTTGACAAACGAGACCGTTTTCTTCTGCCTACTTGCTTCAGCTACTATTCTGATCCTGCCACCCACCTGATGCCATACATCTGATGCAAATTTCTCCTTTCACCCACCTTTGTCACTGGGTACTGGTATTAACACCCACCGCCCCACTCTACCAAAGTGTACCAAAGTGCATGGCAGTGCCAACGTGTGGAGCTGTAACTATGGTCAGGGACAATACATGTCCTTCACGGCCCACTGGGTGAATGTGGTTCCTGCACAGCCACAACATCAACGTGGACAGGTCATGCTGCTTCCGCCTCCACGCTCTCGTTGGTCCTGCAACAGTGTGCGACTCCGCCTCCTCATCCTCCACCATGTCCTCAGCCTCCATTGCATGGTCAAGTCTCCCTATCCCTCCAGCATACCATGTGTGCAGTTCTTCACATGGTATGTCTTGGCGAACGAAGTCACACAGGGGAAGAACTGCTAAAAGTCATTCATCAAGAAATTGAATCATGGCTTACTACATGGAAACTGGAAATGGGAACCATGGTGACCAACAACAGGACAGCATCTTGTCTGCGCTGCGTCAAGGAAGCCAGAGCCATGCACCCTGCATGGCACCTGTGTTCAATCTGGTTGTCAAATGATTCCTAAAGTGTTAGCACATCTGAAAGACATCCTAACAATGGGAAGAAAACTTTGCATGCACTTCAGCCACTTGTACACTGCAAAGCACACCCTCCTTGAGCTTCAGCGTCAAAACGCCATCCCCCAACATAGTCTGATTTGTGACGTGGGTGAAATATGAAATGGGTGGTTATTATAGTCATCTGACAGGAGAGGAGGAGCAGGAGCAGTCTGTGGATCTATAGGGTGATGAGGAAGATGAGACAGAGGACCCAGACACACCGTGGCCATGTGGTCTCCTCATGCTGCTTGCACATTAAATGAAACTTTATCTTAATTATCTTAGTAATCTATTTTAAATCTTTAATTAGAATTTTACAAAATATCTTTAATCTTTTCGATTGTGAGGCCCTATGGTCTCGTCAGGCTTTTGCCACCTCCAGGCTGGGTCATTCTGCCACATTATGGTCTCCTCATGCTACTGGCACATTAAATTAAATGTTATCTTAATCTATTTAAAATCTTCAATTTAAATTTTACAAAATATATTTAATCTTTTCAATTGTGAGGGCCTATGGTCTCATCAGGCTGTTGCCACCTCCAGGCTGGGTCATTTGGCCACATTATGGTCTCCTCATGATGCTGGCACATTAAATGAAACTTTATCTTAATCTTTTTTAAATCTTCAATTAAAATTTTGCAAAATATATTTAATCTTTTCAATTGTGAGGTCCTACGATCTTGTCAGGCTGTTGCCACCACCAGGATGGGTCATTCGGCCACTATATGGTCTCCTCTTGCTGCCGTGAATTCCAGGCTGTGTTATTCTGCCACATTATGGTCTCCTCATGGTTCTGCCAACCCAGGCTGTGTCATTGTGCCACCATATGGTCTCCTCCTGCTGTTGGCACATTAAATTAAAATTTTAAAATTTTAATCTATATAAAATCTTCAATTTAAATGTTACTAAATATATTTAATCTTTTCAATTGTGAGGCCCTATGGTCTCATCAGGGTGTTGCCACTTCTAGGCTCTGTAATTGTGCCACCATGTGACTCCTTGTTGTATGGGGTTTCATGATCATACAGTATTAGTTCAAAGTAATCACTTGGGGTACCCGGGACACAAAAACTTCAATTTAAATGAAAAAAAAATCTCTTCAGTCTTTTCAATTGGGAGGCCCTATGGTCGTCGTCATGTTTTACCTGTGGAATTAACACAAGAATTCAATGAAACAGGTTGGAGCGATAACAATAAACCATAACTCATTAAATAAAAAAAATTGCAGTTCCACACAGAGTAAGACAGTCGGGGGCGGGGGTGCTGAGAAGCAGGGGCTTTAACCCCTTAACAACGCAAATGTACATCCTTGTGAGGTGGTACTTAACGCACCAGGACGTACATTTATGTCCTAAGCATAATCGCGAGCATCGGAGCGATGCCCGGATCATGCGCGGCAGCATGCACGGCATATGAGGCATCTGAGGGGGTTAATGGTGGACACCTGCGATCCTGCAGATGTCCGCCATTAACCCCTCAGATGCCGTGATCAATACAGATCACGGCATCTGCAGCATTGCGGTCACTAAAATGGATGATCGGATCGCCTGCAGCGCTGCCGCGGCATTCTGATCATCTAGCACGGCAGATGGAGGTCCCCTCACCTGCCTCCGCTGCCTTCCCGACATCTTCTGCTCTGATCTGCCTTCCCGCAGACCAGAGCAGAAGATGACCGATAATGCTGATCAGTGCTATGTCATATACATAGCACTGAACAGTATTAGCAATGGAGTGATTGCTATAAATAGTCCTCTATGGGGAATATTAAAGTTTAAAAATAAAAGTAAACAAAGTAAAAAAAATAAAGTAAAAAAAAATTTGAAAAACCCCCTCCCTCAATAAAAACATAAATTGTCCCATTTTCCCAATTTCACCCCCAAAAAGTGTTAAAAAAATATTTTATATACATATTTGGAATCGCTGCGTGCGTAAATATCTGAAATATTAAAATAAAATGTTAAAGATACCGTACGGTGAACGGCGTGAACTTAAAAATGAAAAAAAAAAGTCCAGAATAGATGCTTTTTTATAACATTTTATTCCCAAAAAAATTAATAAAAAATGGATTAAAAGTTCTATATAAGCAAATATGGTATCAATAAAAAGTAAAGATCACAGGGCAAAAAATGAGCCCTCATACCGCAGCTTATACGGAAAAATGAAAAAGTTATAGGTCTTCAAAATAGGGGGATTTTAAACGTACTAATTTGGTTAAAAAGTTTGGGATTTTTTTTAAGCACAACTGTAATAGAAAAATATGTTATCATGGGTATCATTTTAATCGTATTGACCCAATATGATGTCATTTTTACCGTAAATTGTACAGCGTGAAAATAAAACCTTCCAAAATTAGCAAAATTGCGGTTTTCTTTTTAATTTCACCACACAATAGTATTTTTTTGGTTGCGCCATACATTTTATGGTAAAGTGAATGATGGTATTAGAACAGAAAACTGGTTGCGCAAAAAACAAGCCCTCATACTAGTCTGTGGATGAAAATATAAAAGAGTTACTGATAGCGGTGCTGCACGCTATTAACCCTTTAGACGTAGCATTCAAAGTTGAACGCCGCATCTAAAGTGAAACCAAACTACCCACGGCTAGCTCAGGGGGCTGTTCGGGACTGCCGTGGTGAAATTGTGGCATCCCGAACAGCTGTAGGACACGAGGAGGGTCCCCTTACCTGCCTCCTGGTGTTTGATCGCCGAGTGACTGCTCAGTGCGGCAGAATCATCGATCAATGTATTCCTATTTCAATGTAAAATATTAGTGTGTGCAGTGTTATAGGTCCCTATGGGAGCTACAACATTGCAAAAAAAGTGGAATCACTAATAAAAGTTTGAATCACCCCCCTTTTCCCATTTAAAAAAGAAAAAAAATATGTAAATAAAAATAAACAAACATATGTAACATCGCCACATGTGGAAATGTCCAAATTAGAAAAATATATTGTTAATTAAACTGCACGGTCAATGGCGTACGCGCAAAAAAAATTCTAAAATAGTGTATTTTTGGTCACTTTTCATATTATGAAAAAATGAATAAAAAGCGATCAAAAAGTCCAACCAATACAAAAATGGTATCACTAATAACTTCAGATCAGGGCACAAAAAAATTAGCCCTCATACCGCCCCGTCCGCGAAAAATTTTTAAAGTTATACGGGTCAGAAGATGACAATTTTAAATGTATAAATTTTCCTGCATGTAGTTATGATTTTTTCCAGAAGTACGTCAAAATCAAACCTATATAAGTAGGGTATCATTTTAATCATATGGACCTACAGAATAAAGATAAGGCGTCATTTTTACCAAAAAACTTACTGCGTAGAAACGGAAGCCCCCAAAATTTACAAAATGGTGTTTTTTCTTCAATTTTGTCGCACAATGATCTTTTTTTCAGTTTCATTGTCGATTTTTGGGTAAAATGAATGTTGTCATTACAAAGTAGAATTGGTGGTGCAAAAAATAAGCCAACATATGGATTTTTAGGTGCAAAGTTGAAAGAGTTATGATTTTTTAAAGGTAAGGAGGAAAAAAATTAAGTGCAAAAACTGAAAAATCCCTGGTCCTTAAGGGGTTAAAAGTCTCTTTAATCTCTTCAATTGTGACACCATATGGTCTCCCGACCCTGCTACCACATCCAGACATTTTGTGGCAGTGATTCTACCAGCGATGCCTGTAATCTGCATGTCATACTGAATAACAGTATTATTTCACTAACACAGCACATTCCCTACGCGTGTTACGACAAGGAAAAGTGTTTGCCATTTTTAATAGTGATTCACCGCAAATAAAATCGGACCAAACCAAATTTTATGGGAAAATTCTGTGATTCGGCCGATTCTAATTTTTCAAAAATGCGCTCATCTCTAGTCATGGCAACTACAGTGGTGTATAAAATGATAGCAAAATGTTGCTCTCATGTCAGTCATAAACCATCTAGATTTAACCCCTTAAGGACAAAGCCCATTTTCACGTTATGGACCAGAGCATTTTTTGCCCATCTGACCACTGTCAATTTAAGCATTAAGTACCAGGACGTCAGGGCGTACCTGTACGCCTTTGGTCCATAAGGGGTAAAGTCACCAGTAAAGCTGAGGTAAAAAAAAGGTTCAATGTATACTGCAATAGACAAGCTAAGGCATAAATAAAAATTCCAGGATTTCTTACAAGACTGGAGATTGGTTATGTCTGACTTTGAATTTCATAACATGATCTGAGTGAAATATTTAATCTTTCCTTCATGTACAGCACACAAATTGTGTTTTAATGTGATATTAGTGACACACAATCTCCAATAATTTGACATGCATGAAGGCTCCAGCCAAAAGAAGATTATTTATATTAGGTACTGTACATTGGCCAAATGTTTAAAGGAAAAGAGAGGAAGGGAGGTTGAAAGAGATTCGGAATAAATTACACTGATATGGAGAAGGAACACAGAGAGGGAAAGATACTGAACTCATTACTGATATGTATTCTTTTTGATGTTATACTGTAACAGTAATAACAATGTATGGCTTAAATAAATAATGATGTATTTTAATTGCATTAGCTTTTTAGGGCATGTTTACATGGGCAAAAATCATGTGTGTTAAATCTGCTTAAAAAAACAGTTCCAAAACTGCTTCTTTTACAGTGATGTTTTTTAGTCTTTTTTTTATTTTTGGGTTAATATTTTTTTGTGGGTTTTGGACCATTTTTTTTTACTACACAGCTAGATAGGGTCTTAAACAAACCTATGGCACCTTGGAGTGGTTTTTAGTGCAACGTACCAAGAACCACACCACACCACCATGCACGAAAACCTCATCAAAATAAAGCAAAAAGTTTTTTTTTTGTGCTCTCCTCTTAAAGGGGTACTCCGGCGCTTAGACATCTTATCCCCTATCCAAAGGATAGGGGATAAGATGCCTGATCGTGGGCGTCCCGCCGCTGGGGACCCCCATGATCTTGAACGCTGCCCACGTTTATAATCAGTCCCTGGAGCGTGTTCGCTCTGGGTCTGATTACCGTCGACCACAGGGCCTGCAGTGTGTGACGTCACGCTCCGCCCCTTAATGCAAGCCTATGGGAGGGGGCGTGATAGCTGCCATGCCCCCTCCCATAGGCTTGCATTGAAGGGGCGGAGCGTGATGTTCATTTTTATCCTACAAATGTTTATAGGGAAAATAAACTCCCACTGGAGTTCTCCTTTAGCTAGCTTTAGTTTGCCTTTTTGTAATGGATTGATTTTCTATCACAAGCATCTACAGTATGTGGTAAGAAGCAATGTGATTTAATGCATTCTTTATACGATGCTGAAAATGCACCTAAAGGGAATCTGTCAGCTCTGTATCATTCTAAGAGCTGTATACTTGATGGCTGTTTGCATAGGTATAAAATCATGCTTTCCTTCCAAGCTCAAGTGCCATAGAGACTGTTCTGGGCTGTAGCCTGCATGCCTCCTCCCTCCCCCATTCCTCCTTGCTTGACTTACATCAATAAGCCCCCCTGTCAATCTATCTGTTAAGGCATGGAGAGGTAGGGGAAGATGAAGGCATGCATGCTGCAGCTCAGCAGTCTCTATGGCACTTGAGGAGACAGGTACTTGTTTTATCTCTCTATCAGCTATTTGCCCATGTCTGCAGTTCTGAGGGTGATAGCTGCAATATTGGGGGAGATTTACCAAGCCTTGTGCAAATAATCAGTTAAACAGTTTTCCATAGCAGCTAATCAGATTGCTTCTTTTCATTTTTTCTAAAAAAAAAAATAATGCTAAGGGCAACTGTTCCACTGATCCTTTGTGCAGGGTTTTATAAATCTCCCCCATTACTTTGGAAATATTCATACATTTGGTCTGATGTCTTCCTGCATGAATTGTGTGGCTTTACATTCTACAAGAAGTTACCAACATTCATCAGGGTATACACCTATATATAGAGGTGAAAGTATATTATTTTAACTTGAAATTTTTGGACACCTAAAAACATGAAGTATTACTAAGTAAATGTGTTGAATATCAGAAAAGTGCGATCTCTAAAAAATGTATTTGCATGTGCTTATTTATTTTAGAGCCAGGACTTTGACATAACTGCCCTGTCTTCCTAGAGGGACATATTGTAATGTTTACTCCCTTAATTTCATTTGAATTGGCGATAGCTCTTACTGCTAATCTATATGAAAGAAGCAGCTGTCATTTGATAACCAATCTGATCTATTCATTCCTTGCTGATTATATAGAGATCAATGTAGCCAGACCATATTGCCAGATTTGCCTTGGATGCCTAATGAGCTTATTTCACATGCCTGTTTAATACCTTAATAATCTTCATAAACTGAAAAGACTGTTTTGTATCTGGATAAAGTGAATATTCAAGTAAGAACAGCAATGCCTAAAATTATACATGTATATCCCTTAAATTATATGTGTCATCTAAACCCATTTTATTATCTTCAGAAAATTCCCTATGACTACATTACTTAGTGGTTCACACATATTTCGTACAAGACATTACATATTGTTGGTAGATTGTTAGATAGATTATCACATTTCTGATTTTATTTTCTTCTGTAGCTAACCAACTTTTTTACTCAACTTTTAAAACTATTTTCTTTTACTTTTAGTATTGCAATAGCGCATTACAAATACCAAACATTATCAGCTTCAGACTGTAAACAGATATTTACTTTATTGATCCGTATTCTTGTAACACAGTTACTAAATATGGTGTCTATAGAAATGTTCATTTGGGTCTGAGTTTCTTCTAGAAAAGAATATTGACCATACAGTGGCATACTCATGGATTTCATGAAATCTAAAACTAAAACTTCTGTTGGACTAAATCCAAATTGTTGAACTTCATCCAAATTACCCTCTGTAAAGTCCTCATTCTTATTAATGGATATAGTTTTAAATCCAAACTTCTGACATCCCTGTATAGAGGATGAGAAGAGGTATGTAATGGCTGGTTCACATATGTCCGGCTTCAGTCATTTTTTCCCTAAAAGGAACCGGAGCGAAACTGATGCTAGAACTGATCTCATTCATTTAGATGGGACAGTTCACATTCATCGACACATCTCAGTTTGGACATTGGATGGTTGGACATGCTGGACCGTCATTGGCAGGGGAACACATGTTGCTGCTTTCCCCCGTCCAGCATTCAGAAAAAATGGAAGGTGGATGCTAAACAACTCATGACACATTGCACGTCATATGTTGTCATCAGATGTAGCATCAGTTGAGTTGAGTTTTAGGCTGGGTTCAAGCCAGACATGTGTGAGCCTGGTCTAACAATACCTTGGGTTACAGTCATACAACCTTTATAACTGAGGAAATTGTGTTTTATTGACCCAGATACCAATATGGCAAATACCCAAATAGTGGGATCTTCAGGGTAATTGTTCAGGGCTTGTTGCATTGAAAGCTTCCCCAGCCACTCCTTTCAGCTCTGATTGACTTTAGTAGCATTCTCTTTATTGGACTTCTACACACTCTCTAATACAAGCAAAAGTAGTCAGTCCAAAAAGCAAAAGGGGCAACAAAACCAGTTAAGCTTATTTACTGATCAAACAACATGCATAAAAAATGCTTGGTCTATCTCAAGCATTGTTTAAAAAAGACACAGCTATTATAAGAGGTGAAAAGGTTAAATTTTTCTGTATGGTGTTGGATCAGTAAAAAATCTTAATAGATAATAAGTGTTTTTTTCACCCGGGTATTTGTTCATACATTTCCAGGAGAATTAACACAGTACATTGGAACAATGCACCATCTAAAAGCAAATGCTCCAGCACCCTATTTCCACAGAAAACACAGCATTAAGGCTCACTGGAATGTACAACACGTTCACAGACACTGTCTTTCTGCTTTCAGACACTTCATGAGTGCAATGAAGAAAGATTTCTAATTCTAGTATAATTCACATACTATTGGAGGTGATCCCTACCATCACTCACTGAACAAATGCTGCAATTTTTGGTCATAGGTCAGTCGGCATTCAGTGTAACTGCTGTCTCTACATAGCAGTATGTGGTTAGGTCTGGCTTACTCAGACCGTAGAGATGTAACATGACAAAACAGAGACAGACATGTAGCAGACAAGTCCTTATGGATTACTCTTACACAATACATAGAGGAATAACCTAAAACTTCCACTGTAAGTGTATTTGGAATAATGAGGGTGCTGTTGAAAGATGAGCTTGATTTTACTTTCTCTGATACAAGTCAGATGTGTCTTCTGAATATCATTGACCAATAATAAAAACGTTAAAGGGGGTCAAAATAGGGCAATTTTAAGGACACTTATTATGTTAAAAAAAATACTTTATTAAAAAGTAATAAAATAATACATTACAGTAGAATAAGTTATGTACATATGGGTGTCGTTGTAATCACATTGACCCACAGAATGCAGATAACATGTTAGTACCCTGTAAAGTGCACTGCCTAAACGCACAACCTCTGCTACACAAATAATATTCTTTTGCTTTTTCCATGCATTTTATGGCAAAATGAAAGGTGTCATTAAAAAATACATTTGTTCCTGCAAAAAAATCAAGCCTTAATATGGCTCTGTGGTCTGAAAAATAAGAGTCAGAAAAAAAGGCAAGGAAAAAATATACATTCCCCCCCCCCCTCACCCCTGTTTATGACATATTTAATGAAAGGTGGGTGCAACACGATCTCCTGAGATGTTGGCAACACCTCAAACATTAAATATGCACCCCCCCAACTACAGTCAGCGCATGGAACACAGTGCACATAATCATGGCTTCCAGCCCTTTAAGAGAATGCCTTGATTGTCAGAGGATACTACTAAGCCCTATAGTTCATGAAAGTCAGTAAAGGAGGAGGGGGGCGATCGTCATACTGTAAACAGGTATGTGATCAAAATAAAAACACATGCACACTCAGCCAAGCTAAGTGTACTTGTGTATAGGGAAGGGGATTAGGATTGATAGCTGTTGGCCAATAATTATATAATATGTATGGCCAGCTTTACAATTGCTTGTAAAATTTACTTTGCATCTCTATTGCTTGTAAACTTTTGCTTGTTAAAAGCTATTTACACTAAACTATTGCCACATTATGACTTATTATGGTAAAAACTGGTGTTGCCATATATGCCAGTCATGTGTTTGTTGACTTTCACACCACCGTTTAGCCCAGTGAATTACGGCCGTCAAACTCTCCTTTTTTGGGGAGTTTGAAGGCCTTCATTTTGATGGGGCACAACGGGCAATAACGGGTCCTGATGGACCCCATTATAGTTAATGGGGTCCGTTGGGCACCACTATTTTCAGAGAGAATAGTGGGAGAAAAAGACGGTGCAAGAACAAACTATTTTTTCTACCATTGTTCTCCGCGGCGGTCCTGACGGCCGCCACACTACCCGGTCTTAACGGTAGTGTGAAAGGAGCCTTAGCTGGGGTATTTGCTGGCTAATTTCTGTCTGCAAAACTTGTCTTTGTCCTATATTTGGGATAGTTTTTTTTTTCTCAATGCACCCCTGACCCTAATGTTAGATACTGACCAGTTCCAGGCATTGACCTCCAATTCATGATTTTGCTTTTCCTAGTTGACTTTATTCTGGAGTTCTATTTGATTTACAGTAAATGACTGAACTTTAGAAAACCATCAATATAATTCAAACTTCCTTATAATGATTTGAACGGTTAACCCCAAAATATTTATTAGCCTGTGTAAAGGGCATTGACAGTTTGAATAGCATCATTAGCAGTAACTATTGCTGTCAAAAGTAACAGAACCCCAAAAGTAACTTGAAAGACTCTGTTACTAGTCATTCAGATCCATATTGATCTGACATAAATACCAAGTCTATAAACAGAAAGCGGTGAACAGAGGCCAACTTCAGAATCAATAGCACAATTTTACTATACTACTTTTTATATTATTCTTGTTAAACAGGTGCAATGTAAATAAAAATGATTTGCCCCTCTTCCGAAGGACATGAGCGGGTGCGGGAGGACGACCCCGGGTGCTGGGGATCCCGATCCCCGGCGTCCATGTTGGGATCGGGGCCCCAGGAGCGACGGCCGCGGCGAGGGACAGTCCTGCGACGGAGCAGCAGCAGGAGGTGAGTTACAGCCTCCTGCTGTTGCTTAGCAACAGCTCCCAGCATGCAAAAAGGGCATGCTGGGAGCTGTAGTTATGCAACAGCAGGAGGCAGACCACCACAACTCCCAGCATTCCCTTATGGGCATGCTGGGACTTATGGTTTTGCAACAGCTGGAGGCACATTTTTTCTATGGAAAAGTGTACCTTCAGCTGTTGTATAACTACAACTCCCAGCTTGCACAAACAGCTAAAGTGCATGCTGGGAGTTGTAGTGGTGCATCTGCTGGTTGCATAACTACAACTCCCAGCATGCCCATTGGCTGTCGGTGACTGCTGAGAGTTGTAGTTTTGCAACAGCTGAAGGCACGCTGGTTGTGAAACTCAGTTTTTTGTTTTACCTAACTCAGTGTTTCACGACCGGTGTGCCTCCATCTGTTGCAAACTACAACTCCCAGCAGTCACCTTACACCATGCACCGTACATGCTGGGAGTTGTAGTTTTGCAACAGCAGGAGGCACGCTAGTTTTGAAACACTGAGTAAGGTCACAAACTCAGTGATACATAACCAGTGTGCCTACAGCTGTTGCAAAACTAAAACTCTCAGCATGTACAGTCTGTCAGCGCATGCTGGGAGTTGTAGTTTTGCAACAGCTGGATATCCCCCCCCCCCCCTCCCAATGTGAATGTACAGGTTACACTCACATGGGCGGAGGTTTACAGTAAGTATTCGGCTGCAAGTTTGAGCTGCGGCAAATTTCTGCAACAGCTCAAACTTCCAGCGAGAAACTATTGTGAACCCCCGCCCGTGCGACTGTACCCTAAAAACACTACACTACCACAAAAAATAAAATAAAAAGTAAAAAACACTACATATACACATACCTCTACACAGCCCCCCTCCCCAATAAAAATGAAAAACGTCTGATACGCCACGGTTTCCAAAACGGAGCCTCCAGCTGTTGCAAAACAACTACTCCCAGTATTGCCAGACAGCCACTAACTGTCCAGGCATGCTGGGAGTTTTACAACAGCTGGAGGCACCCTGTTTGGGAATCACTGGCGTAGAATTCCCCTATGTCCACCCCTATGCAATCCCTAATTTAGGCCTCAAATGCGCATGGCGCTCTCACTTTGGAGCCCTGTTGTATTTCAAGGCAACAGATTAGGGACACATATGGGGTATCGCCGTACTCGGGAGAAATTGTGTTACAAATTTTGGGGGGTATTTTCTGCTTTTACCCTTTTTAAAAATGTAAAATTTTTGGGAAAAAAAGCATTTTAGGTAAATTTTTTTTTTTTTTTTTTTTTACATATGCAATAGTCGTGAAACGCCTGTGGGGTATTAAGGTTCACTTAACCCCTTGTTACATTCCCCGAGGGCTCTAGTTTCCAAAATGGTATGCCATGTGTTTTTTTTTTTTTTGCTGTCCTGGCACCACAGGGGCTTCCTAAATGCGGCATGCCCCCAGAGCAAAATTTGCTTTCAAAAAGCCAAATGGGACTCCTTCTCTTCTGAGACCTGTAGTGCGCCAGCAGAGCACTTTTCACCCCCATATGGGGTGTTTTCTGAATCGGGAGAAATTGGGCTTCAAATTTTGGGGGGTATTTTCTGCTTTAACACTTTGTATAAATGTAAATTTTTTGGGAAACCAAGCATTTTAGGTAAATTTTTTTATTTTTTTTTTCCATATGCAAAAGTCGTGAAACACCTGTAGGGTATTAAGGTTCACTTTACCCCTTGTTATGTTCCCCGAGGGGTCTAGTTTCCAAAATGGTATACCATGTGTTTTTTTTTTTTGCTGTCCTGGCACCATAGGGGCTTCCTAAATGCGGCATGCCCCCAGAGCAAAATTTCCTTAAAAAAAGCCAAATGTGACTCCTTCTCTTCTGAGACCTGTAGTGCGCCAGCAGAGCACTTTTCACCACCATATGGGGTGTTTTCTGAATCGGGAGAAATTGGGCTTCAAATTTTGGGGGGTATTTTCTGCTTTAACCCTTTGTATAAATGTAAATTTTTTGGGAAACCAAGCATTTTAGGTAAATTTTTTTATTTTTTTTTTCCATATGCAAAAGTCGTGAAACACCTGTAGGGTATTAAGGTTCACTTTACCCCTTGTTATGTTCCCCGAGGGGTCTAGTTTCCAAAATGGTATACCATGTGTTTTTTTTTTTTTGCTGTCCTGGCACCATAGGGGCTTCCTAAATGCGGCATGCCCCCAGAGCAAAATTTCCTTAAAAAAAGCCAAATGTGACTCCTTCTCTTCTGAGACCTGTAGTGCGCCAGCAGAGCACTTTTCACCACCATATGGGGTGTTTTCTGAATCGGGAGAAATTGGGCTTCAAATTTTGGGGGGTATTTTCTGCTATTACCCTATTTTAAAATGTTAAACTTTTGGGAAACCAAGCATTTTAGGTAAAAATTATTATTATTTTTTTTACATATGCAAAAGTTGTGAATCACCTGTGGGGTATTAAGGTTCACATTACCCCTTGTTACGTTCCCCGAGGGGGTCTAGTTTCCAAAATGGTATGCCATGTGGGGTTTTTTTGCGGTTCTGGAACCATAGGGGCTTCCTAAAGGTGACATGCCCCCCAAAAACCATTTGACGCTCCTTCCCTTCTGAGCCCTCTACTGCGCCCGCTGAACAATAAAAATAGACATATGAGGTATCTGCTTACTCGAGAGAAATTGGGTTTCAAATACAAGTAAAAATTTTCTCCTTTTTACCCCTTGCAAAAATTCAAAAATTGGGTCTACAAGAACATGCGAGTGTAAAAAATGAAGATTGGGAATTTTCTCCTTCACTTTGCTGCTATTCCTGTGAAACACCTAAAGGGTTAAAACGCTTACTGAATGTCATTTTGAATACTTTGGGGGGTGCAGTTTTTATAATGGGGTCATTTATGGGGTATTTCTAATATGAAGACCCTTCAAATCCACTTCAAACCTGAACTGGTCCCTGAAAAAAAGTGAGTTTCAAAATTTTGTGAAAAATTGGAAAATTGCTGCGGAACTTTGAAGCCCTCTGGTGTCTTCCAAAAGTAAAAACTCATCAATTTTATGATGCAAACATAAAGTAGACATATTGTATATGTAAATAAAAAAAAATATTTGGAATATCCATTTTCCTTACAAGCAGAGAGCTTCAAAGTTAGAAAAATGCAAAATTTTCAAAGTTTTCATCAAATTTTGGGATTTTTCACCAAGAAAGGATGCAAGTTACCAAAAAATGTTACCACTATGTTAAAGTAGAATATGTCATGAAAAAACTATCTCGGAATCAGAATGATAACTAAAAGCATTCCAGAGTTATTAATGTTTAAAGTGACAGTGGTCAGATTTGCAAAAAATGGCCGAGTCCTTAAGGTGAAAAAGGGCTCAGTCCTTAAGGGGTTAATTAACCTGAATTTACTTAACACATAACTTTACCAAATGACTTCGCTAGATTCCCATCGCTAGATTCCCTTTTTTCTTATGTAAACTTTTAATAAAATATTTCAAAGAATGGTTCATTTAATACCACATGCAGACATTCCTTTTGATAGGAGTACAACCTCTCATTTGTTGCCTGTCCAATTATTCCTCATACAATATCACACTAGGGATGCTTCCAATCTCTGCACTTTTTTTTTCTTTTCACATATTGTGTGATCATGAATTTTTGAAGTCTAACTATAATTTTCATCATGCATTTCTACTGAGAAGAGAAACATAAGAGTAGAGAGAAAAGCGACAAAAGCGGTGGAACAAAAACTTTCTACATTAAAGGGGTATTCCAGGAACATTTTCTTTTTATATATCAACTGGCTCCAGAAAGTTAAACAGATTTGTAAATTACTTCTATAAAAAAATCTTAATCCTTCTAATAATTATCAGCTACTGAAATTGAGTTGTTCTTTTCTGTCTGACAACAGTGCTCTTTGCTGACATCTCTGTCTGTTTCAGGAACTGCACAGAGAAGAATTGGTTTGCTATGGGGATTTTCCTCTACTCTGGACAGTCTCTGAGACAGGTGCCATCAGAAAGCACTTAGAAAATAACAACTCAACTTCAGCAGGTCATAAGTTCTGAAAGGATTAAGGTTTTTTAATAGAAATAATTTACAAATCTGCTTAATTTTCTGGAGCCAGTTGATATATATAGAAACGTTTTTCCTGGAAAACCCCTTTAACACAAAGTTAGGCTACTGTATCCTAAAATCCCTGTTACATCTTTTCTTCTAATAGAGAAAAACTGAAGGAATAACATAACAAAGAAGAAATCTAGAAGAGTCTGGGAATGTCTAATACTTAGGGAAAAACAAGGAACATATACAATGGCCCACATCATGGAATTTCTAAAGCTGGACATGAATATAAAGCAACTACAGGCTAAATCCTCATTTTGCTAACTGAGTTTTTCTCTATAGTTCCCTAATAGGGTGCATATTTGGCTCAGACTATTTATTATTTTGGATCAGACATCTTATTATTTTGAAGGCCTTACTTCTTTTGCCAAACTTACATCCTTACATGGTGTATGGTGCAAACATATGCCCTGTCAACTTGTTGGTAAGGCCACCAGGCTTCAAATTTACAGCCAGCAAATTGTACAATCTATTGATAAAAAGGATGAGTATGCTCCAAACCACGTGAAAAAACCCTATTTCCACTTTCCAACACTTTAACAAATGTTTTCGGTGACTTGACCAGCCTTCCGCTTCACATATACAGTATGCAACTAGGCAAATGTACCAAATGGTGAAGACTCCACATAGGAAATAATCCAACTAATCCAACTCCAGCATGGAACTTAGTTAAAACACATCAGTTTTATTTAGATCACGTTAAAAATATACAAGTTAAAGGGGTTATCCAGGAACTTGTATCCAGGATAGATATATATATATATATATATATATATATATATATATATAAAAGGGGTTATCCAGGATATATATATATATATATATATATATATATATATATATATCAACTGGCTCCAGAAAGTTAAACAGATTTGTAAATTACTTCTATTAAAAATCTTAATCCTTTCATTACTTATGAGCAACTGAAGTTGATGTGTTTTTTTCTAAGTGCTCTCTGATGACACCTGTATCAGGAATTGTCCAGAGTAGAAGCAAATCCCCATAGCAAACCTCTTCTACTCTGTGCAGTTCCCGAGATAAGCAGAGATGTCAGCAGAGAGCACTGTTGTCAGATAGAAAAGAACATCTCAACTTCAGCAGCTGATAATTATTGGAGGGATTAAGATTTTTTAATAGAAGTAATTTACAAATCTGTTTAACTTTCTGGAGCCAGTTGATATAAAAAAAAAGTTTTTTCCTGGAATACCCCTTTAACCATAAAATGATGTGTCTCGGTAAATATCTTTCTCAAGGCTAAGTTACTTATTAAATATTGCACTGAATAAATGGAAAAAGATCACTGACATGGGCGCTCTCATTAATTGGGAAAATTAATCACTCTACACCTGTTTTACCACATTCTAAAACATTAACCCTTTCACTGAAGATCCACACTAGAGGGACACATAAGCAACATGTGAACAATGCCATATTTTAAAAGTGATATACTATATACAAAACACAAAAATGTTGGTATATTACTCCTAGATTCGACCAGTATTAATTAATGCATGGATGTGGAAGAAGAATTAAATCCACCTAAGGTCAGTTTTTCATGTCATCTATCAAGTGGTTTCTATAGCTCTGTCTATAGTGGTGATCAGGCACTTGTATCCTTGTGATCAGTGCATGTGACAATATTTTTAAACACAAGTTGTGAATGATACATTCCCTTTAAGAGTAACAACTGCTCTATATTTCTGTCTATAATAGTGTGTGTTTATGTGGGGGAGGGAGACAAGAAAATAAAAGACATCTGCTACAAGCTTTAAATACAAACACCCAAAAAAATATAAGAAAACCATCTTTCAGTAATATTGCAAATTCAATCTGTTATTAAAAAGCATTTGTACATGATGTGCTTTAGTAAAGCACTAGTTATTCTTCATACTGAAATTAAAGGTTTGTGTCCTCTTGTGTTCCATTGTAATAGGTCATGTCATCTCATGTCATTAGTTTTTGGTCATATTGACAAGTAACTTAAAGGGGTACACCGGTGGAAAACAATTTTTTTTTTTTTAAATCAACTGGTACCAGAAAGTAAAACAGATTTGCACATTACTTCTACTTAGAAATCTTAACCCTTCCAGTACTTATCAGCTGGTGTATGCTCCAGATGAAGTTATTTTCTTTTAGAATTTCTCTTTTGTCTGACAACAGTGCTCTCTGCTGACACCCCTGTCAATGTCAGGAACTGTCCAGAGTAAGAGCAAATCCCCATAGCAAACCTATGCTGCTCTGAACAGTTCCTGATATGGACAGAGGTGTCAGCAGAGAATAATAATAATCATTTACAAATCTGTTTAACTTTCTGGCCTGAGTTGATTTAAAAAAAATAGTTTTCCACCAAAGTACGCCTTCAAATAACTTAACCCCTTAAGGACACATGACATACTGGAACGTCATGTGTCCACTTCCGATCTATAACGCGGGGACCCGTGGCTAATAGCGCGCGTCATTGATGGCTGTGCCGCGCGCTATTAACCCTTTAGGCGCGGCGTTCAAAGTTGAATACCACGTCTAAAGTGAAACTGAATCCATGCCGATTAGCACAGTGGGCTGTTCGGGATAGCCGAGGCGAAATCGCGGCATCCCGAACAGTTTACAGGACAGCGGGAGGACCCCTACCTGCCTCCTCGCTGTCCGATCGCCGAAAGACTGCTCAGTGCTTGAGATCCAGGCCTGAGCAGTCAAGCGGCAGAATCATTGATCACTGGTTTCTTATGAGAAACCAGTGATCAATGATAAAGATCAGTGTGTGCAGTGTTATAGGTCCCTATGGGAGCTATAACACTGCAAAAAAAAAAGTGAAAAAAAAAAGTGAATAAATATCCCTATTAAAAGTTTGAATCACCCCCCTTTTCCCATAAAAAAAAACACAGTGTAAATAAAAATAAAAATATATGGTATCGCCGCGTGTGGAAATGTCCGAATTATAAAAATATATCATTAATTAAACCGCACGGTCAATGGCGTGCTCGCAAAAAAATTCCAAAGTCCAAAATAGTGCATTTTTGGTCACTTTTTATATCATGAAAAAATAAATAAAAAGCGATCAATAAGTCCTATCAATGCAAAAATGGTATCGTTAAAAACTTCAGATCACGGCGCAAAAAATGAGCCCTCATACCGCCCCATACACGGAAAAAAGAAAAAGGTATAGGGGTCAGAAATGACAATTTTAAACGTATTAATTTTCCTGCATGAAGTTATGATTTCTTCCAGAAGTACGACAAAATCAAACCTATATAAGTAGGGTATCATTTTAACCGTATGGACCTACAGAATAAATATACCAAAAAATGTACTACGTAGAAATGGAAGCCGCCAAAAGTGACAAAACAGCGTTTTTTTTTTCAATTTTGTCTCACAATGATTTTTTTTTCCGTTTCACCGTAGATTTTTGGGCACAATGACCGATGTCATTACAAAGTAGAATTGGTGGCGCAAAAAATAAGCAATCATATGAATTTCTGGGTGCAAAATTGAAAGAGTTATGATTTTTTAAAGGCAAGGAGCAAAAAACGAAAATGCTAAATCGGAAAACCCCACGGCCCTTAAGGGGTTAACCAATAAGCCAAAACTGATTTATTGACAACTCATAACATTTGTGTCAGTCTTTATAAAGGCGGAAAAGGTCAAAGAATTCTCTTTTATATGCGTCTATTATGGCTCTAAATATATGATCCTTGTCACCTTGTATATGGCTAAATCCTCTCTTTAGTTGTTACTCAGTGTTAACATTAAATCAATAATGCTGCTAGTGCTGGTCATGAACATGAGACTATTGAGTACATTACAGTGCAAATTAAGATAGATAGATGGATAGACAGATAGACAGACAGATGTATATGTGTATATATATTTTTTTTTTTTTTTTTTGTAAAGAAAGAATGGGAATAAATTTCCGGATATGTACAAGAAAAATATAATTCTCATATTGATATTAGCCAGATTCTGGCTTCTATGCTACATTATGTCAATGGCAATGGTCTAAAACTGTGGCCCTCTAGATGTTGCAAAACTTCAACTCCCAGCATGCCCGGACAGCCATTGGCATGCTGGGAGTTGAAGTTTTGAAACATCTGTTGGGCCACAGTTTTAGATCACTGGTCTATGGCTTATAGTATGCCTATAAGGATAAGTTTCGACATGTTTTTTTTTTCTGGCCCCAAAAACGCAAGAAAAAATGACAGAAAAAATGCCACAGCATTTTCCTGTGTTTGGTGTTTTCTTCTTGCGTTTTTTTTTCTGGAATTTTTGCCTTTGATGCAGTAGGGATGGAAAAAAATGTATTTATCCCCCCAAATTTTTTTTTATAACAAAATCGTTATTCATTTTTAAACAGGGACCAATTTATGTGGGCGGGCAGGGACCTAAAAATGTATCCGACAATAATAAAAATATAGAAAGGGGCCATTTAAATGTAAAAATAATATATATTTATATAATTAATTTTGTTAAACTTATTAGTAATCTATTTTAATAATGTATTTAATAAAGTTTGCGCTTTTTTTAAATCTTTTTTTTACTTTTTTCTTTATTTTTGACATTTTTAGGTAATACTATTACTCCCAACATGGAACAGACTGTTCCATGCTGGCTGTAGTACCTGTACTAATAGACAGATCTCCCCAGGTGTCAGTTCTGACACCCGATGCGATCGTCCTTTATATTGCTGAGATGCGGAGCAGCTCTATAAAGCGCTCGCATCTCTGCTCTGTACTCCGGGCCGACCAGTAATGTGAATAGAATTCAAATCACTGATTCATATTTTCCGCCAAGAGTGGGGATTGGACGGATGGTGGCAGCCAATCACCGCTCTCAGCAGGAAATATGAATCAGTAATGTGAATTTATATTCACATGACTGACCGGCCGGAGTAGAGTGCAGAGATGCACAGGACAGGAGAAAACAGCTCCGTATCTCAGAAGGATGAAGGACGATCACAGCGGATGTCAGGAGTGACACCTGCTGTGATCTGCCCTTAACTGCAGGTACTGCGGCTCCCAACATGAAGCACACTCTTCTCCATGCTGGGAGCTGTAGTACCTGCATTCATAGACAGATCGCAACAGGTGTCAGAAGTGACATCCGGTGCGATCTGTCTATTAATGCAGGTACTACAGCTCACAAATGATAGGATGTTTCTGGTCCCATCCGCCCCACTAGGTGGTTACTATCCGGCAGTAAGTCAAATCAAAAAATAATAAAGATAGTGCCTAAAATATAACTTTTAATCAGTGTTGCTTAATGTATACCAAAAAAGAAAAATTGTGAGCTCATAACCACTAAAATATCTCAAAAAGCAGGCTATTTTCATATCTGAGCTAATCCTACTCATAATTAGTAACATCCATCAACAAAGTCCATTCTCGGACTAAGGACAATGGCCACACATGTCAGTCCCGATTGGGACAGCTGAATTCCAACGTTTGCGCCTTCAACGCGTTTCTATTGGTCTGTCACGACCAATGTCATCAGGATGGCTAAAGAGTCGTACTGGAAAGACTACAAATCAACTTAAATTGTGTCCTGTAAATACAGTGAATGAAGTATGGCATAAGAATTATACAGGAATATGTTGTAGCAACAGCTTGATTTCACTATCCTATGCCACATATGTAAACCTGTAATTATAATATATATATATATATATATATATATATATATATAGCTCCGTCTGTAAAGAAACTCAGCAACACTGATTAAAAGTTATATTTTAAGCACTATCTTTATTATTATTTGAGGTACTACAGCTCCCATCATGGAAAAGAGTGTGCTCCATGTTGGGAGCAGTAGTACCTGCAGTTAAGGACAGATCCCAGTGGGTGTCACTCCTGATACCCGCTGCGATTGTCCTGTATAATGTATAGATGTGGGAGACCAGTCGCTCTTCTCTGGTCCCACTGTAGTATGGTCTTCACTGTAGTATATTACTGCATATATACCTATTATTCATATTTCTCGCAGAGAGTTGTGATTGGCTGCAACCATCTGGCCAATAACAGCTCTCTGTGGGAAATATGAGTTTGTGATGTGAAGAAATTCACATTGCAGAATACAGTGCAGGGGACCAGAGAAGAGCGGCAGTGCCACCCGCTTCTATACATTATATAGGAGAATTGCAACGGGTTTCAGAAGTAATATGTGGGGGGATCTGTCTATTAGTACAGGTACTACTACTCCTCTCATGGAACAGTCTTTTTCATGATGGGAGTAATAGTAGTACTTAAAAAATAAAATAAAAAATAAGAAAAAAGTTAAAAAGTTAGAAACATACACACTTTATTAAACACATTATTAAAATACATTACTAATAAAAAGTTTAACAAAATAAATAAAAAAATATATACTATTTTTACATTTAAATGGCCCCTTTCTACTTTTTTTTATTATTGTCAGCTACATGTTTAGTTACTTGCCCGCCAACATAAATTGATCCCTGTTTAACCCCGTAACGACCAAGGAGATATATTTACGTCCTTGGCCGGCTCCTGCGATATAACATGGGGTCACGCGGTGACCCAGCGTCAGATTGGGTCGGTCCCAGCATGTATCTGAAGCCGGGACCCGGGGCTAATAGCGCGCGGCAGCGATCGCGGTGCCGCATGCTATTAACCCTTTAGTTGCCCAAAGTTGAATGCCGCGTCTAAAATGAAAGTGAAAGCTGCCCGGCTGCTCAGTGGGGCTGATCGGGACCACCGCAGTGAAAATGCGGTGTCCTGATCAGCTGGGACACGAGCGGAGGTCCTCTTACCTTCCTCCAGCGTGTCCCTTCGGCGATTGATTGCTCCAAGCCTGAGATAACACTGATCAATGCAAAGCTATGGCTTTACATTGAACAGGGTATAAGATCAGTGTGTGCAATGTTATAGCCCCCTATGGGAGCTATAACACTGCAAAAAAAAAGTGTAAAAAATAGTTAATAATGTCATATAACCCTTTCCCTAATAAAAGTTTGAATCACCCCCCTTTTCCCATTAAAAACAAACAAACATGTAAATAAATATAAACATATGTGGTATCGCCACAAGCGTAAATGTCTGAACTATAAAAATATATCATTAATTAAACCGCAAGGTCAATGGCATACGCGCAAAAAAAAATTTCAAAGTCCAAAATAAAATATTTTTGGTCACTTTTTAAATCATGAAAAAATGAATAAAAAGTACAATACAAAAATGGTACCGCTAAAAACTTCAGATCACAGATCACAATGGTACCGCTAAAAACTTCAGATCACAGTCAAAAAATGAGCCCTCAAACCGCCCCATAAGCAGTAAAATAAAAAAAAGTTATAGGGGTCAGAAGATATACATTTTTTTGCATGTAGTTATGATTTTTTACAGAAGTACGACAAAATCAAACCTATATAAGTAGGGTATCATTTTAATTGTATGGACCTACAGAATAAAGATAAGGTGCCATTTTTCCCGAAAAATGTACTGCGTAGAAACGAAAGCCCCCAAAATTTACAAAATGGCGTTTTACTTACATTTTGTTGGACAATGATTTTTTTTTTCATTTCGCCATAGATTTTTGGGTAAAATGACTGATGTCACTGCAAAGTAGAATTGGTGGCGCAAAAAATAAGCCATCATATGGATTTTTAGGTGCAAAATTGAAAGGGTTATGATTTTTAAAATGTAAGGAGGTAAAACAGAAAAACCCATGGTCCTTAAGGGGTTAAAAATTTATAAAAATGTTGTTAAAAAAATATTAATTTTGTTAAATACAATTTCTTCCATCCCTACTATATCCTTTTATTTTTTTTCTTTAATTGTACCCTACGAAATTTTATTTAAAAAAAGTATCTCCATCCCTTTTTTGGATCGCTTTTTTGAAGTTAAAACCCACATGGCATTTTTCTTAGCCTCTTTTTTACCCCCATAGACTTCTATAAGAGAAAAACGCCACAATTTCACAGAGAAACGCCATAGGCTCAACATGCTGCAATTTTGAAAAACTGCCAGGGAACTTAAAAACACCAAAAGGATAAAAAATATATATAATTTTAAAGTTTTCCATTGACTTGCAGCTAACATCTGGCCACAGCATTTTTTCCACTGAATAAAACGCCATGGGGCCATTTTGACGTTTATTGGGGAAAAACACACAAAAATACCCAAGTGGAAACTGAGCCTAAGAGTCAACCTCCAAGATTACGCAACTATTTAATTTATACCTTTCCCAAAACCACATGTTTCTATGATAAGTCCCCACACCTGCTTGTCCACAACTCAAGAAAGGCAGGTGTAGGAAGAGCAGCAGCTGCCTTTGTAACAGAGGAGCTGAAAGAAAACCACCAGGTTTCACACTCTGAAATGCTAGTTAAGCTATTAGCTAATGACTAAAGCCTTTTTTACCAAAACAGGCATGCTGCTGTGGTCTCCTACAGTAAGTGCTCTCATATCACATGACTGCTCTTACTATATCTTATTGAGCGATGATTTATCGATTTGGGATGTGGTTACAAGGGGACTCCCACTGAGTACCGCAGGCTAGGAGAATGGAAAAGTGACAATTCTGTCAAGTTTTTGTTTTTTTTACTAATTAACGTTAAAAGGTTAAATGTCTTTATCATATGTATTTTTAGTATAAAGGAAAAAGGGGTGGTTTGCTTTATTAATATATTTCTTTTAAATACTGCTGTAATTTGTTGTGGATTGGTGATGGTGAAAACAGTCACTTTAACAGAAAAACATGAAAAAGTTAAATATTTAATACAAAGGAAGTATTTATCAAAATCAGAATTTTCAGAAGCCTTTTTCTAAAATTAAAGCAGCAATTTGTTGCTATGTCTATCTGCTGGTATATTTATCTTGTTTGTTGACTTTTCTATGTTGCCCACCCACCTTCAATAGATGTTGGATTAAAGTTTCTTTGGCTGATGTCTGCCTTTCCTGTTCACCCCACATATATAAACATTTGACTTGGCCTGAAAATATAAATGTAGTGATTAAGGAGAGGGGCAGCAGGTTATCTTCCAGAATTAAAAGGGTAAATACTTCAAATTCAACATTCCTAACATCATCTATTGGAGGAGAGTCCGGAGGACCCCATATATATGACTTGTTACCAAAGTATATGGGGCTATTTAAATACTGTGTTGATCACTCTACACATCTTCTCATTCATTTAATAGGAGAGTAATAGTGCTGTCAATCTAATTCTTTAAATACTATCATAATAAAATTAACTTGGTACTGCTTCTACTACTTTTCTTTGCAGCAGGTTGTATACTTAGATTGCATCAGTTTTAATCAGAAGTTTGTCCTGACTGATAGTAAAGTCAAATGTTAGTTAATTTAAAAAATACATCATATTGCTTAAATGCAGAAAAAGAAAAAAATTCTAGTGGAAGTATCTCTTTAAAATTTTAAGAGTATTTAGTCAAAAATCTAGAAATCATTTCTCGATTTTGACTATTAAGCAAAGCATTTACAATATACCATGGAAAGAAAACATTATTGTCAATTAGTTACAGGAATCAATAATTAATAGGTTCAGGTCACAGTACAGCAGGAAACAGTGTAGCAGTATTGGGAAGATATATAATTAATATGAGTTTGAGAAGGAATTTGATTTGACATTTATATTTATTGCCAGTTAATGTCATCTACATTTTCAGTATTATTAAAATGATTATAAACTTGGATATTTAACATTATATGTAATAAAGCATTTTCTATGCTCTTGACACAAATGTGAAGACAGAATAACATTGCTAATGTAAAGTTTTTTTTTATATAAAATACATAAAATTTATTATCTGGCTTAGAAAAAGTGTTTTCAAATATCTTATTAGTGTGTTTTGAGAACAATGCTACCATTTAGGACCCTCTTCTTAAAGTGTTCCTGTCATAGTGCAAAAAAAAAAAGTGATATGTTGCTCATTACCTAATCCTGATCATGTACATATCATTTTAGGACCTATATATCCCTAACAAATAGCATTTATATGTTGCTTACTTGCTTTTTGTTCTTGCCTTATGGAGGGGGCATGTCCATCTCTCTCCCTCACTCTGGATGACTCATCTTCTCTGAGTCTGGGAGCAGCCTGGCAGCCTACAAATCACTGCACAGTCGTTTTTATTCATACATTTTCTCTCTGTTTCAAACTAAAGCTGGATGCTAATCAACATAGCTGTCACTATGTGTGTCATTCAGCTTTCAAAGACTTCTAAATGTCTGATCAGCTTCTTTGTCATTCAGGAGTCGGAGAAAGCTTTGGCTGTTCAAGCATGCTGGAAGTTGTAGTTTTGTATTGCAACAGCTGGAGATGCAGTGTTTGTAAAGCACTGTGTTAGAGAAGTGTTGCCTTTAGCTGTTGCAAAACTACAACTCCGATCATGCCCGCACATCCTTTGTCATTTTGTAGTTTTGCAAGAGCTGGAGGCATACAGCTGGAGAATACACAGCTCTAAATCAGAGTTTTACAAAGATTGTACCCCCAGCTGTTGCAAAACTACAACTCCCATCATGGGAGTTGTAGTTTAGGAACAGTTGAAGGCTGTAGTGGGGCAGTGGTGATCTGCTTCAATGGACACCAACACCCTTTCCGGTATCCAGTATGCTGCTATTTTCATTTTAAATTTTTTAGTAAAATTGACATTTTTTTTTTTAAATAAATGTATATTTAAAAAAATCATCTTATCAGTAGTACTAGAAATTTTTTTAAAAAATGATAATGTCGGTGCCTCTTTAATGGAATACTCCTCATGTTTTCACATTACAATGATAGTCCATTTAAATAAAAACTGTAATACTACTGTAATGAGTCAATCTGGTTCTGGCAAATGGGATAGGTTCTCTGGTGTTTAGCTGAAACATTCTACATTGTTGTGATGACACCCAGGTTTATCAGGGTGCTTGAACAAAGAGCCAATCACATCTGATCTCAGCATCCATGACCTTCTCAGGCAGATATAAATACCCAGTCAGTCTGTAATTGAGTTTAATGTTTTCAGTCTTTCTGCATATCCTCTTGTATTGCTCTTTGCTTGCTCTAGCCTGTGTATTTTAAACTTTAGCTAAGTAAACTGACTATACGTCTGTCTTCCGCATTTGTACTGCGAGCTCTTCTGGTTTGGATTTGGTCTGACTAATAACTCTTTTACTGTTTGACTGTTTATCCCATGTTTTGTATCTTGTTCTGTGCATGTTACCGATCGTATCCAATTCTGTTCTCCTCATCTCTGTAAGGTGTTGGACTTTGTTACGCCCCTGCACTTACTTAGAAATGGGACCGCCATCCAGTTGAGGATCGTCCGCTTAGGGCGGATACTTAAGTAGGCAGGGAAAATGCATGTGGAGATCAGGGCAACACATACACCTGCCTTATGTCACTTATGCTACTACTTTGTTAAAATCAGATAAATTGAATACACGATGAAGGATTTTTGCTCTAGCCTGTTTAACATGTTTTAATGGGCACATGGACAGGTGTCATCTAAATCATACAAACCTTTTGAACCCTCTCCCACTCAGCAACATACTAGACTCAACACAAGCTATCATAAAAGTACACTGCAAAGAAAGCATGAGCACAGAAGCTTTGTCTGTGCCAGCTGTACTAAAAAGCAACAACCCACTTTAACCCCTTTCTGACCCCATATGAAGATCTATTTGGGTGGTTGCATAAAAATGAAACTGCATTTATTTAATGGGTTCTTTAAGGGTTAGAACCCAAATACTATGGCAAAAATTATTTAGTGTTACATAAAATGCATGCTTACAAAGAATATATGGTTTGTTTGTTTTTAAGGGGGATAACAATAAAAAAAAAAAAAAAAAAACAAGGTAACCATACATTCTAAGTAAACCCAAAATGATGCCATTAATACTAGTTTTGCTAAAAAAAGACAAGTTCTGATAAAACTACATTGGCAGATATGTAAGAAAGGAAAATATGTTTAAAATGCATGGATGAAAATATAACAAACTTGCTGTATCATTACATTTCACACTAGGCTATGTCCTTAGAGGGATAGTAGTAACCTTAATAAAATGGATTTACTAAGATTTTATCTAAATACCTGATTTGAATGTCATTATCTTTATTTAAATATATCACGTACATGATCTTGACCTATATCTTTCTCACTACAATGTGGTAAGAAGTTTTATTTATTTACAACAAAGTTAAAGTTCTTATGACTCCAGAAATTTCTGGCCCCTATGTTTTTCCCAATGCCATATATTTCTTTTTGAGTTAATGAATGTTTTTGTCAGTTATGTCCTACAATGGTCAGGCAGTGCAATCTGTCGCACACCTACTAGACCTCCTTTATTTCCATGTCTTTCAATTCACTTATCTCCTTCCCAATCTGTCCCTTGCATCTGTCACTGTGTTTTGTCACAGTTGTAATCTTCTAACCCGTATTTCAATGTTGTCCAATGTAACACTGCAGGTCCTGGCATCAATTAGTAACTATATGAATTAGCAATGGTATAGAATGAATTAAAGCCTATATACATGGCAAATTATCTATCTACTCTACCTATCTATCTATCTTATGTTAAACATACCATTTTAATTAGATATGAGAGATTACAATGATGATAGACAGAGGGATAGATAGATAGATAGATAGATAGATAGATAGAAAAGTATTAGTATTCTGATTGGTTAGATGCAAATGAATACATCACACTAATATAACCAGTATAGCTACAGTATATGCATATATGCTTTTATAGATTATTTATATATAAATTTACATTCTTCATTACCAAAATGAAAAGTGAACCACAAGACCTATATGAAGACATATACTTCATATACATGTTGCCTTCTTTGCCATTTAGTAATTGCACTGAACTTGACACCACCTCAAAGTCTGGAGTCATGGTATTCCATGGGGAAATCATAAGGCATGTAATTGAGAAATAAAGTTAGTGTGAAACTCTGAAAGAAGAAAACAAATTCCATACAAACTAAAAGTTCGAAAGATAATGTATTAATGTGATAACCACCTCTAAATAGCGTTCTTTGGGGATGATTTATTAAGACTTATGTTTCATGTGTTTCTGGGCCTATTTGTGGATTGGGTAGGTGTAGTTTTGCACTATAATTTGCACCATTTTTTTTTTTGTTAGTCATAATAAGTCTGTTGGATTGAAGTGACAACATCCCCTGCCTGAACCTTGTCCAAAAATGTGGGGATGCAAAAATGTTTATTGCAGATATAGCATGCATCAGACTATAGATAGAGAAAAACTTATTAAAAAAAAAAATCTCCCCTTTGAGTTTTTAGTAAATTTTATTCCAAAATCACTTCATATGTGTACATACAGATACCGGGGGTGACAGATGTTGGACTCTCTACATGGCTATATATATATATATATATATATATATATATATATATATATATATGTGTGTGTGTGTGTGTGTGTGTGTGTGTGTGTGTGTGTGTATACATATTGTTTTATAGATTTATCTATTTATTTATTTGCATTTGTTTTATAAAAGAGGACTGGACTAATATTCTAAACAAGAGTTTTGTGTTACCTTTTGTGTTGGCCTTTCTTCTTATTTTTTACATTATTTTTTTATTTGTTGCTATATAATATCTTAATTTGGCTGAACACTCTATGTATCCTCAGGATTGTAAATAAAGATTAGAGTTATTAATATGTCCACCTATCTTTCTAGGCAGTGATCTATCAATTATCTACTAATAAAAATATGTTGTCTTGGCCTTCCTTGGACATGACACCCATTTAAATAAGAATTAGGTATAATAAACAAGCATGTGGTTTATCACATTAACCAATATTAATCAGCACTGAAGAGGTCCCTGTCACCATATGGCTTAAGTTCATTGGAGCCAAAGGTCATTACTCCTTGTTCATGATCCTCTAAGAATAGATAGAGCTAACATGCAGTCCTACTAGAAACACATAATAAACCCTCTAACCATCTGGAGACTTTCATAACTGTTCAATGTATCCCTTTATTTCATCTTTCCAGTGTAAATATAAAAGAATAATGTTTCTTGCACTGCTTTGACTTTAATGTAATCTTCTCATCCTTTTTAGTTTACAATATTGCATTAAAACATGTTGTTGAAGACTGGAACACAATGCTATATTTGCTTTACACAATCACATGCGACCATATTCATAGACCAAATGTTCAGTGACCCAGATCAAAGCCCTTGGAGCGTATCATTTTACATGCATGAGTCTTGCAGAAAACATCATTAACATTGATCATTCTATATTAGAATAGCACATATTATGATGTACTAATATTATAAATTTTAGGAAATCAATTCAAAAAATTACCAAATATATTCAAGATTTATATTTGTATTGATTTTACCTATAAACATATTTGTCTTTACTCTTTATATATTTATTTAATTTATTTATTTTATATGTTTTTATAACTTTTGTGCCTATTTAAGTTTAATGTTTTCTTTTATATTATTATTTGTAATTAACAATTGATGTTTAGTGGGCGTGTGTGAGTTGGGAGTGTGGCACAGAGCCCGGCTTGTCCTCAGTGCACAGAGTCCTGCTTGTCCTTACTGCACAGAGCCCTGCTTGTCCTCTGTACACAAAGACCTGCTTGTCCTCAGTGCACAGAACCCTGCTTGTTCTCTCTGCACAGAGCCCTGCTTGTCCTCAGTGGACAAAGCCCAGCTTGTCCTCAGTGTACAAAGCCCTGCTTGTCCTCAGTGCACAGAGCCCTGCTTGTCCTCAGTGCAAAGAACCCTGCTTGTCCTCACTGCACATAGCCATGCTTGTCCTCAGTGCACAGATCCCTGCTTGTCCTCAGTGTACAGAGCCCTGCTTGTCCTCAATGAACAGAGTCCTGCTTGTCCTTGCTGCACAGAGCCCTGCTTGTCCTCAGTGTACATAGCCCTTTTTGTCCTCAGTCTACAGAGCCCTTTTTGTCCTCAGTGCACAGAGTCCTGCTTGTCCTTGCTGCACAGAGCCCTGCTTGTCCTCAGTGTACAGAGCCCTGCTTGTCCTCAGTGTACAGAGCCCTGCTTGTTCTCAGTGCACAGATCCCTGCTTGTCCTCAGTGTACAGAGCTCTACTTGTCCTCAGTGTACAGAGCCCTGCTTGTGCTCAATGTACAGAGCCCTGCTTGTCCTCAGTGTATAGAGCCCCGCTTGTCCTGAGTGTACAGTGCCCTGCTTGTCCTCACTGTACAGAGCCCTGCTTGTCCTCAGTACACAGAGCCCTGCTTGTCCAACCACACTTCCTGTATTTGGTCTCCTCACAGAGACACACAGATAATAGCTACAGGGACAAAAATATACACATACTGGGGGAGATTTATCAAAACCTGTGCAGAGGAAAAGTTGCTGAGTTGCCCATAGCAACCAATCAAATCGCTTCTTATATTTTTGACAAGGCCTCTGCAAAATGAAAGCAGTGATCTGATTGGTTGCTATGGGCAACTAGTCAACTTTTCCTCTGCACAGGTTTTGATAAATCTCCCCAAGTGTTATTTTGTACATTGCATAAAAAGTTTTTGCTAATGAGTGGTACAAAGGAATTTTTGGAGAGTTATGTGTGTTGTTTTCTAATTCTATAAATTCTATGAATATACTACTGTATATACTATGCTAATATAACTCACCTTTAAGGTTACAGATTTTATTTAAACTTAGGCACAAACATTTGTTGCACTAGGGTTGTAAATATATAGAGTCTAAGAGTTTGGGGAGTTAATACAATTTTTTTCTGCAGAAGCAGCTGTGTTTTTGTGCAGCCATATGAGAGTAGAATATCAAAGAGCTGTTACATTTTGCAACATCCCATTGTGAGAAAATTCATGCTTACTGCACAGTATGTTTATGTTATTTTCTCAATGGTATATTTATTGTATTCTTTCTTTTTGCTAGAGACATACAATGCCTTTGTGTTATAGGAAAAACACCAAGTCCACTTATGATTTCAGTTGTTTCATATTCTTAATTGTTTCTACTTATAAAACATCTGTGTTGCTTTAAGAGACTGCCTTAATGTATTTAATGGGATACTGACATGGAAATGATTAGAATAAAAGTTACATACAGTACGTATATACCTAGTTGTAATAAATAATTGATATGTTAAGTACAAGCTGCTAGGCGGACCTTTTAAAACAAGACACATGAAATATGTATGGAATATGTTTGCTATATATCATATGTTCTTTACAAATAAGCAGCAAAAATATTTAGTGTTCAGGATTTACTTTCAGAGGCATACCTTAAAAATCTTAAACGCTCATGCAAAATCTGTAACCTCTTGTATAGCAGGAACCATGGGGCAAGTGCAATTTCGACCTTTTTTACCTCATGAACCCACACCTCTTCTTGCAGTTATGGCAGGGAAAGTGTACAATGCACACAAAAACAAATACAATGAAGGTAAAGTATTGGTACCTTACTATGTAGGGATACTAAACAGTGAGCAGGAAAATGAGGAGGCACTCACGTTTATGTCGGGGTGACAGCAAACTTCTTTATTTCAGGTGCGGCGTGCGATCATCAGCGTGGGACGCCAGACCAGTGCAGACAGGTAGTGACAAATGTTTCACGCCCCTTCTGGGCGTTTCTTCAGAGTCTGAGGAAACGCCCAGAAGGGGCGTGAAACATTTGTCACTACCTATCTGCACTGGTCTGGCATCCCACGCTGATGATCGCACGCCGCACCTGAAATAAAGAAGTTTGCTGTCACCCCGACATAAACGTGAGTGCCTCCTCATTTTCCTGCTCTTCTTGGACTGTACCTTGTTTATTCATATAAAAGGATTGAGCACCCGGGTCAGTATGGACGGCATTACCACACCCCTCGCTGTATTGCCGGCACTTGGTTTTGTTCTTAACATTAAGAGATCGTGGCAGCTGTGCCGGTGCTGTCTCTACGTTGTGATACTAAACAGTGACATCTCTTCACAGAGATAATAAAGGTAATGATACCACAGCACACGGCCAGTAAATATCATAATAGAAATAAAAGTGGTGTCATAATTTGTGAACAATATATACAGAAATGTCAGGAAAGAGATATAGCACACATTGGTGTTACGGAATAGTAGTGCTTCCCAAACAGTGGGCCTCCAGTTGTTGCAATACTACAATTCCCAGCTTGCCAATACAGAGTATGCTGGGAGTTGTAGTTTTGGAGGCACATTGGCTGAGAAACATGGTGGTATATGATCAATACAGAAACATACTGTAGAAACATAGTTTGTAAGGCTGAACAAAAAAACATTCACCCATCCAGTGCCGCACATTGCCCTACGGTATTGATCCTGAGGAAGAGAACAACCCCAATGTGGTTTTAGGCGGAAAAAATGTATTCTGGACTCCAAGTTTGGCATCAGCCACCCTTGCCCAGAATCTAGGAACTATAACTTGGGCTCCTTTTGATCTCTTAGTGAGTTTACCATGACCAGTTCCTCTGGCAGAGAATTCAATAGTCTCACTGGGGAAGATTCATCTGTAACCAATAAGATCACTTCTTTTATGTTTCAGAGGCCTTTTCAAAAATGAAAAAAGCGATCTGATTAGTTGCTATGGGCAATTTTTCTCTGCACACATTTTGATGAATCTCCCCCACTGCTCTTACAGTATAGATCCCCCTTCTATGTTGGTGTAGAATTTTTTTTTTTACCTCCAATCATGGAGATTACTGGATCATTTCTTTTTGGAAAACTATGTGTGTGAATCATGGAGGATGTTACCTTGCTATAGATATAGTCCTCAGTATAAATAGATGTAATGTAGGCCTCCCATGCCTTTAATTACTCTGGTTGCCTGCAGCCTTTAAACCCACTCAAGCTCTATTAGGGAGATTCATCAAAACCTGTGAACCAGTTGCCCATAGCAACCAATCAGATTGCTTCTTTCATTTTTCAGAAGTGTTGTTAAGAATAAAAGATACAATCTGATTGGTTGCTAAAGGCAACTGGTCAACTTTTTCTTTCCACAGGTTTTAATAAATCTCCCCCTAAGTCTTTCATGTACGCTGGGGCTAAAAACTGTACACAGTATTCCATGTGTGGTCTGACTAGGGACTTGCAGTAGTAGAATAATGTTTTTGTTATGTACATTTATGCTCTATGGTGCATCCCATGATCTTATTTGTCTTGTCAGCTGTGTGCTACAATGATGTCACAGAACAAGTATAAAAAACACTATAGTACCTAACTCAAATGTGACATCATTTCAGAGTGCCCCACCCTACTCATCCATTTTATTTCTTCCCTCCTGTTTTTCTACTTTCCTTTTCACTTGGTATGTCCCCTTTAAGGCATATCTTTCAAGGCAGCTTTGGCACAACTAAAGCTGCTTTGCTCCTTATATAGGGTAAGGTTTCCTTTTTTCTCTCCATTTGGTTGCCATGACCACAATTATATAAGCATGCTAACATCATAACTAATGGCTAAATTGTAGACCACAGTGATATCACCACTGAGCACAAAGGTGTCATAGAGTCACTCTTCCACAAAAAAATACACCATTATTATATGTATGTATTATATGTGTAAACACATTTTTAGGCAACATTTTTTTATTTCTCCAATGCATTAAAAGACATACAAATTTAGTAATTTTCAGAATAGTCTAACTGTTCAGTATGTACGTGTTTTTTGGAGACACATGCATGTCTATGGTTACAGACTACGAAAAATGTATGTAGTCAGAAACTGCAGCCTAACTCTTGTCCATCTGCCTCCTATATCGTGATCATGTAAATTCTGTAGTTTACAAGGCTTGTTAGTAATCTGTAATTATGGACATACATTGCAGTGTTTCTAGTGGAGAATTATAAAAAATAAAAAATAAACTTTGTATACCACAGCTTGAACCTAAAAGGCATACAAGGCATACAAAGTTACAAAAGAGACTAGCAAGGAGACCATTTTATGTATAATACAGAGGAGTAATACAGACATGTCTTTTAGAGTTTTACTGAGAGTCAATAAAATAGTTACTTTTGTGCCCACTAAATGTGAAATGCTAACAATGTTATTGTTTGTTGCTTCATTTCTTTATACTTTACTTTAATTGATGTTTATTCTACAACAGAGACTACAGTTTTCAAATTTATTGCATGATGTTGAACACATTTCTGCAACGTTTTTAAAGCTTGTTTTTCTTATAGCCGACATTATCCAGGTAAAGCATTAGATAATATTCAAGAAAAAGGAGATCAGTGGAATAAACAGGACAAATCCTCCACTAGACTTAACCTTGTGAATATTTGCTCACATCAAACTGTACAACGACGCCTGCAGATTCTATAGCCAGGATAATTAGTTGGCTTTCATGGAGCAGTCACTCATGAACAGAAGGGCATATCTAATTTCACTGGTATTTAGCCAAAACCATTTAACAAGGGGCGTTATGGTAATTTCCATGCTATGGACGCCAATTCATTGTGAGCTGAAAGAAACTCACAAATAATAACGCTACTTGCTGCAAGTGAAATGTGTTTGGAATTAGCTATTCATTATTATTTTATCAAAACACCATGCTGTTCAAACAGCAGTAAATAGGAGCTTATAAACACAAGTGTTCTCTTTAATGTGAAAAATTAAATTACAAACAAGAAAATATGATGGAAACGTAAACTATAAAAAATGCCTTCATGAATCTCTTTCATGCACAAGGATAAGAAGAGAGAAGCTACAGTATACTACAAATGATTATTATACACTCAGTGCAATCTCAGGAAAACACAGGGTAGGCCACTTACCTACACGCTGTAGACTACATCTTTACCATTAAAGAATGTCCAAATGGAAAACATTTTGCAGGCATACAGCATGTTGCCTCATGATTTCACTACTAAAAGGTCATAAATGTTAAGGTTAATATGAAAAAAGCATTTCATTGCAAAGCAAAATAAGAGCAAGGCTTCTGCACAATGGATTGGATTCTGCACATTTCTATCCATTAAGAATTTTAGTGAAAGGTTCTACAGCCTAGCATAGTTCACAAGGGGATGATGTAAATTATAATGGGATCAGCTTCATTTTTTAAGCTATCCTACATTTGATAAAAGTCTGTAGAACCCACAGACTATATAAAAGACTATGGCCCTCATTTACTATTCTAAACCCGACCTCTTTTGTCGGGTTTTTTTGGCGCATCTTTGTCTGCGCCATGTCGCAGACATCGTGCACCAGTCTGCGACACTATGCGACATTTTTTCCCGACGGACCCGATGTGGATTCTCCCAAACTCGAAAAAGGGGCGTTACCCGACATTTCTGAGCTTTCCCACGTATTTATTAAGGTTTCCAACCCGAATTAGTTGAATTGTTGTGGATTTTTTCCCGACAGCTCAGAGGAGTTGGAAACCAAAACCAACAAAACCCACGTGCGACAAACAGGATGCGACATAATAATAAATACCAGGGGAAAAAAGCAGTCGGGTAAGAAAGCAAGATAGACTTACAACCCGAATTTCTTAGTAAATGAGGGCCTATCTTGTGACTCTCTCCCAATGACAGATGTTAGTAGACAAAAGCA